>NW_027071936.1:31413957-31801457 GCF_038088225.1 Cyrtonyx montezumae | reverse complement strand
ATAGAAGTATTCCACAATGCTTGTTTCCTTCAGAGTAGAGCAGGATGCTTTGTCTTGTCCTTGTGTGTTCAAAAGAACTGAGCTTCCATTTTGTTTTCAAGACCTCTCCTTTAAAAATGTGTCTTTTTCAAAATGGTTAAGCTGGTTTAAAAATTCACAATTTGCTTTCTTATTTATTTTTTGCTCAAAGCAACATAGTTCACTTTGTGTAGTTTTGGGAACATCACAACTACTCATGGAAGTTGATCTGAATTTGTAAAAGGATTTAGAGTGTCCCACACTCCATTTTTCACTTTTTTAGTTATCAAGAAATGCCATCCATCTCTACCTGTGATGTTTATTTTGCACTATATAGATACAGATACATTTTGGTTATGTGTTTGTCACATCATGCTGCAGGAGTATTAAAAAAAAAATCATTTTGATTTATGACTTATGCAATATTATATATGATTTTACTTACTTAAATTAGTTTTTTTACTTGCAAGGATGTCACTAACTAAAACAAATAGAGAATTAATGTAGAAAGTTTATGTACACCTTGTATTATTGTGTATACCCTTGAGAAATACTTACTTGCATCTGTGGCAAATATCTACAGGAATGGTTTCCAAAGTTGGGAATAGAAATGTAAATTGTCACGCTTTTAGCTTTAACATACATTTGGTGTAATATTCCATTGAAATTTTAACATACATTCTACATTTTACTTAATAGATTCATCTCTGCAAAATTTAAACCTTTTTTGGTATGTTATTGCAACAGCTGCAGATAACACTCCTGATTTTATTTCTTGGTTGTTCAGTAATGATGTCGACATTCATAAAACATTTTTTCTGCTACACTTCAAAATTTTTTTTTCCTCTAACTAACTGCTCTAAAAATATAAGAAGTAAGTGTTACTCATTTCTCTGAAATCCCATCAATTGTTTATTCGTAAGCATCGTCTGGAAAGGAAGGAAGTGTAAGGACATAACAGAAGTAAATCAATCTTTTATTGCAGTGAGATGCTTGTGTTATTTCAGCTACTCAGTTTGACTTGTAATCTTCTCAACAGCAGTGCTATCCATTGCAATTGCTTCAGAATGAAAGGCTAAATCATCTATGCTGCTAGTTCATGTGACGGAGCACAAATTTAAAATCAGATAGATATTTAGTTTTATTCTCTGACTGAATGTTTTGAAAATGAGAAGCTGGGCCCTCTTTTACAAAATAGAAGGAAAGACATGCTAACTTTCTGCTCTGCTTCCTCTTGCAGAAATGCCAGCCTCAGACATAACACCTCGCAAATTTAATAGGTCTGCTGATCTAAGCTACTGAGGAGATGTTTGAAAATGTACCTTCAGATGATTCACACAAAGTAAGTATCTTCAGAACCTTGTATTTATAAAAGTATTTATAAAACAGCCTGAAAGGAGTACAAGGAAAAGTGGTGGATGTTGGTGACCAGGGCTACCCTAATTCCTCTGCAAATACCTTATCATCTCCTTTGCAGAAGTCCATGGGAGGTATTAGTATTAGCCGATACTGGTTGTGTTCCTGTTGCTACTAATATCACTGCATGTTTGTTAGCCTTCAGAAATCTCTTTGGATATAGATGTTGACAATCATAGCTATTAGAATACATTGCTAAATACGAACATGAGCAAGTACCTCAATATTTAGATGGTGTTTGAGTAGAAAAAGAAGGAACAAAGAAAATAAAAAAATATTTTCCCAAACAACAATGATTCATTTGCCATCAGTCAATAGAATTTTTACTGTTGACTTCTGCAGAAGCAAGTTAGGCTTGTATTAACTGCTTTTGAAATCCCATCCTTAATCCCAGCCTTCTTAAATGCCAGATAGATAAACAATGATCTCTGAAAAACCCACTTAGCCTGTCTACCTTTCCAAATGGTAGGAAAAAATGAAAATTTCTGCCCCTCAGCACAACTTACTTAAATCAGGAAGAGGGATCTATATTTGTTTTTTGCAGCCCATCTAGAAAAAGGATTTGGAAATTAGACAAATATAAAATTATTTCTGAAGCATTTGGCAAATAGCAATTTTTTCAGAAGTTTGCTCAGAAAAACAATTGTGTAGTTAGTTGCTCAGTTTGAGTAAGAGCGTTTGTTGTCAGGAGGGGGGCAAAAGAGATCACCAGCTGGTGATATTCATCCTTTCCACTTGTATTTTCTTTTCTTATTATTCCCAACATGTTTGGTGGAAATGGCAATTAGTATTTTATTGCTTGTGTTTTTACATCTAAAGCACAGGAGATTGAAGGGAAGATACAAAAATATGTATTCTTGAAAAGTTATGTTCCTGGAATAGTGAGAGAGATGAGGTGACAGGGGAACCTGATGCTCAAAACCACTTGAAGAGTCTTCAGATACTCAGACTTTAACGTTTCTTATTTAGGAACCTAAATTATGCCTTAAGAGACTACCCCAAACTTTTATGACATATATAGAAAGAGGGTAGGAAAAAAAAGAGCATAAAATATTCATTAACCTATCCCAAATACTAGATCAGACATCATATTCCTTGTTTTTCTTCTAAGAGAAGAGCTATATTCCTATCTGTTTTTTAAATGTATTTTTTTAACAGAAACTCATAATCTGAGGAGCAATTTTTGTGCACTCGAAATATCTTAAACTGGGTGTTACTGAGGAGTTAGAAAAAGCTGCAAGTCTGTCGCTTTGCTTTACATTGTCAGTGTTTCAAAGATTGAATAATTACTCATTATTTGGTTTCATTCACAAGTAATTCTTAGATGATGGCATACACAGTCATATAGGATTCGTCCAGCAGTTGATGAGTCCTTTCATTGCCAGAAACCTTGGTCAGCATGAAGTAGAACGAAGTCAAGTACAGGAAGGAAATTGTTATCAATACCAAAAGAATGTGAGGCCTCAGCTATCATCAGACACAACAAAATATTTCTTCCTTTCTATTGGAAGGCATGTGATTATAGATATGCCAAAAATGCTAATAAATATTTCAAGAATATGTTTGGCTTCTCAAAACTAATTCTTCCATCAGGATCCTTGCCAGACATAAGTGGAGCATCAAGTTGTTGTTTCTTCCTTAGACAAAAATAAGTAAGTCATAGATTTAAAAAGGGTAAAATTTATATCTTGGTCTGCTGACGTCTGTTTCATAACAAAATGTCTTTATATGCTCAAAAGGCACTTTTGTAAAAGAAATATACACTCAAAAGAATGTTGGTAAACTCTTCTTCGTAAGATTTATGCTGGATACACCTGATCACATTGTCAGAGTCTAGGAATTTTAAGATAAATTCAGGTTCCAGAAAAAAATCAAGTTATTCCTGAAATTATTTTTTAAATGCAATAGTTAAGAGACAAATAGATCTATTCATGTAATGCATATGCAAAGGCTTTTTCAAGTTAGTTGTAGAAATTTAAGCATGGTAATTAAGTATATGGGCTTAACCTTCTCAAGAGTAGTCTTGCTTTCAGCTGGAAATGATGAGATTATGTATAAAATATTTGCATATTTAAAATGTATTCATAAACTAGACTTCAGTGGAGCTATTTTTACAAGTTTATCATATTTAAAGTTTATCAAACTTTATCAAGTTTATCATACTTACTCCAAGTTAATACGATACATTATGTACATGATTTTCAAATAACAGCAGAATTCTTTTGCTAGTGTAACTAAGCAAACTTTTGTGTAAGTCAAAGTATAGAACCAAAAAAGAAAAAGTGTTGGGCATAGATAATAGTTATTCAAAAAATGGTGGACAATTGATGGATGTTAAGGATCTTGGCTGTTCTTAACTGTTATGTCAGTGGAGGCCACCATTTTTTTTCTCAGTACAGCTCATTGTTATTTACATCTTAAACTAATTTGAAGAATGTTAAGTAAGTGAAAGCTAATACTAATTAATTAATATTTAATCAGTTAATACTTGAAAGGAACAGCTTTACATGCAATAAATTCAGATCTAAATCTGCAAAAAAATACAATGCTTCACTTAACCTGAAGGTATCCTACCAGCTAGTAAGAATTTTTGATCAAACTTTAGGTACTTCTCTTTCTTAATAAATGCTGAGGAAGAGCTGAGTCAGTTCAGAGTAATGTAATATAAGTAAATCAATGCAATCAGCATTCAAAAACAGGGTCATATACGTATGAAGACAGAATATTAACCCAGAGACCAGTCAAAAATCATCTCTCAAATACCACAAAGAGTACTGTCTCAGTATATTGGACAAAATGATGTAAATACTTCTGTCTTTTCTCAACTTTTCTGCTAAGTTCAGAAAAAAACATGGAAGATACCATTGTCTGATGAGAAAAACATTAGGAAGACAATAAAAGAAAAAAGAAAAACAGCAAAATCCTTTACGTTGTATGCTTCCTTAGGGGAGCACAGATGTGCAAACTGGCAGAGAGATCAGATTGTTTGACTATTATTTCTGCAATGAGCAGAAGTTGTAATGGCCTGGCAGAGTGCAGAATCACTGCTAAAAGAGACACAGATCACATGGAGAAGTACCATTCTCCTGCTATTTCATGAGAGCAAATAGTTGAATGTTTGTGTGAATGTGGGGCTGGAGAGGCTCCCTGTTTATGACCAGCTACGGATGTCTGTGGAACGTTGCTCTGGAAGAATTCACAATGAGATTTCCAGCAGGAAACACAAATGCTAAGCAGATGTATTTTCTTCCAGACTAAACCTTTGGACTCTGACTGGCAGAAAATCTTCACTTTACCCACTTTAAGATTTTTAAGATACTAATTGCGAAACAATGAATGACTTTTCAGCCCTTTTAGCAAAGACTGGAAGGCACTGGGAAGTTATGTGGATCTACAAATCCCTGAGAGCACACAGACTGCTCACTGAATCTGCTCAATCATCTAATTCTACATTTATCTATCTAACTTAAAAAATGCAAAACAAGGGAAGAAAGAAACCCAATCCCCAAAACCAAGTAGCACTCCTGCTCAGAGGATGTTCAAGGGAATTATTCCAACTTGGTCTTTCTCTCACATGCCCTTTATGGAAGGAAATACTTATGGAGGAAGCAAACTGGAAAAGATCACAAAGATCCTGTCACATAGATTTCCTGGTGTTATTCTCTAGAGGAAGAGGCAAAAGTTCTTACCTCAAATTCCTTTTCCAATGTAAACAACAGGAAAAATATGATCTTCTGTTAACTTTTTATGTTGCCCATTTGCCATTATCTATCTGCAAAACATGCTATATAAAAATGCCATTTATTAATCGTGACTGTGTTGTGTTCTATAACAAAAATGATCCCTCGGGACCATATTTGTTATACAAGCTGAAATGTATTGTTAGCTAAGTGGCCTTATTTATAATTCAGGAAATCATTGTGTGCTTTGGAAGACTGTTTGGCAAACTCTGCAAGGAAGTCATTTAGTTATCTGGCTGCATTAAAGATGAAATCAATTTAAGATGAATTAATACTTCTAGAAAAGTGATATGAAAAAAAAAAAAAAAACCAACAATCTAAGATCCTGGCTTTGGAAGAAGCAATTAGCCAGTAAGGAGCCTTGGTGAGCATGCATTCGGATGGCCTTTAAGTGAATCTAGAAGAGGAATCTGAGAAATTACTGTCTGCAACTCTCAATTCCTACTTTCTAGCTGGAGGCTATAGCTGAGATTCGGTATGTACTCTAGCAAGTACTTCTAGCCCATGTCAGTGACAAAATAGCCAGATTAATTTAAAGCACAATCTTTGATTATATGGGAGCAGAGAACAAATCTATCACTTTCAAATGGCGTGAGACTTCATGTAAGTTTTTGATTTCCTCATCTCTTTCTTGTTGCTACATGGACATGGGAATCTTGTGGTGGAAATATTGCAAACCATTGAAGGTAAAGCTCCAAATCAGACTGAATTCAGTTCCAGAAGGTTCAGGTTCACAACATGAATTTAGTGTATTGGGGATACACTGCAAAGTCATAGTTAAATGAAGATGTGAGTTTCTTTCCACAATTTCAAGTAACTTATTTTTAATACAGTGCTAAATCTGTGCAATTTTATTTCTAGCTCAACAGCACACTGGGCATTGCTGATCTGTTTGAAGTATGTAACTTAGTATTCTATGATCAAAACAGTGAGCTGAGTGGTAAAAAAACAAACAAACGCATGTCTAAAAAAAATCTTAAGTAAAGTCCAAGATCATTTGCATTTATGTTACTGATATCCAAATGGTGTTCTAACTAAAGATGTTAATAATTATGATGAGCAATATAACTCTAGAAGGAGTTAAACTTCCTGGCAGGCTTTATTCTGCTAGTGTTCTGTTTGACATAATTCCATAACCTCTTCCCTTCAATAAATGTCAACTACTTTGTTTTATTTTTTTTAATTTCATGAATGTCCTAGCTGTGAAGAGAGACAGAGCATGAAAATTGTCAAGGATATATCACGTTTTGCATTCACATGCTCATGTTCTTTGTTAGGGTGACTGAAAGGACAGAAAAGACGCTGCAGGAATATTTCCAAGCAACAATAAATATGGAAGTTCTTTCCAACTCATCTCAATGTTTTGAAATGTCTTAGAAGTTTTAACCATAGCCTTGCTATGATCAAAATCTGGTAGGGGAAGAAGAGTAATATTTCCACATAAAATATTTTATTTTTGGTGGTACTTTCACCAAAAACCACCAATGGAGAAGTGGTGGGATTTGATGACAGACTTCTAAAGTGTAATAAAGTTATCGACTGGAAAAGATGATGACAGTTTTCAAAGACATGTCCACCAACAAGAACTGCTGCAGCCAGATGAAAAATTTCACTGCTTTTACTTTGAAACTTGATTGGCTTGTGAAAGGATTTTGTGATATAGTAGTCTCTGACACAAGGCACCAAGCCTTTGATGCACTTTTCATTCTAATGTCTCTTCAAAGGTAGAATAATGAGTTAAAGCAAGATTCCTGTGGTACGTATGTTCACATCAGCTTCTGCAACTCCTCTACCCATGGTTATATATTTCCATGTTCCTCTGGTACTGGAGATGTTCTTGTGTTTATGGAGAATGCTTTCATAAACCACACAATTCATAAGTATTATATATTAAAAAAAAAAATACGTGAATCATAATAGCCTAATCTATCAGTTACCAAGAAAAATTTAAGAGTCCTAAAACCTTCCTGGGGCTGAAACTGAATAAGTTTTTGAACAAGTCACAGAAATAACCTGGCACACTCTACATTCACACCCTGACTCGGTGATTGGTACAGGACAAGCAGAAAAAATAATAAATTAAGATATTTAATTTATGTACCTGTTTACACTGTTATTGATGCAGAACTTCTAGAGACAAATTTGGCCTTGGAAAAGTCTTTTATTTCAGAGTATAAACTCAGAAGGATAAGCTATGCCCTAAATATTCACTTACTTATCCTGCATGTTTTGGAAGAAACTAAGAACGTAACATGCCATTTTGCACAAGCATGAATGGAGATTGTACAGATAGATAATGAATAGCAAATGAAGCTCATTGCCTTCAATCTGATTTCACCCATCACAAAGTTGTCCCTGAGTATCTTTCTCCAATGATGACAACTGTCAGAAATAAGAGAAGCTAATAAACTATAAACAAAAAATATAAACACTTACTTTTTATAAAGAGTGGCCAGAAACCTCATCTGCTCAGCCATCACAGATTTCTCAGCTGTGCTGAAGACAAAGCAACACAAATTTCTCTTGAAATAACTATTTCAAGTCATACACTTACTTGCCTGAGTAATATTTTATATTTTTAGAAGAGTTTTACTAGTAGCACAGGAACTTTTTCCAGACAACGACTTATCTTGGGTTTATGTTAGCATATAATTTGTAAAAGTTTGTAATAAACATGCCTCAGTGAGATTGGCAAAGATTATAGGAAGGAAAACACCACTACTAACTTCGGGCTACTTGCTTGGATTTAGACCTCAGGTTTGCTCTTCGAGATTCATAACTATAGAGAACTGATGAATCGTTATATAACTAAGACCAGAATTTCCAAAGTAGTCAAGTCTTTTTCAGAAATGCTCCTTTGATTGGGGATTTTGACTTTCAATATTACTGATCAGTGGCCTTATGCTTAGATTGGGAAGTATACTAATAGTTTTTTATTCAGATAGGAAGAAATATGCAAGGCATAAGTCAATATCTTGTGCTTGAGTCGGCATCCCTCTAGACACCTACTGAAGTCAAAATTTTAGGGTGCCAACTCAAGTAAGTCTTACAAATAAGCACGCACTTAGGGAATCTTTATGTAAACAGGGTAAACAGAAGTGAAAAATGTCAGTATGAATTCTAGTGGTCAGTCTTAAATTACTACTCTTCTCAGACCAGTTTTTACATAGGGATATAGGCCCATCATTATTTTTCCAATGCTTTCCAACTTCTGGTAAGAGACAACTTCCTCTCTGCGGTAACTTAAGCAACAATTTGTTTAGCTGTATTTGGAAACTAATCTTATTTGTAAATGATGAGAGGAAACTAGGCAGGGACCTACTTACCAAGTTCTTCTTTAGAAGAATTAAGTTTTTCCAAGGTTCCTCTTTTGTCCACACTGAGCCGCTTCTCTGCTCTGGGTGTTTTCAAGAGTGTATGTGTAATTCAATGGTGTAATTCAAGAGCTTGAAAATTAAAGCATGCATCAATATCTTTGAAAATATATTTTACTA
Organism: Cyrtonyx montezumae; assembly: GCF_038088225.1. Taxonomy (NCBI): domain Eukaryota; kingdom Metazoa; phylum Chordata; class Aves; order Galliformes; family Odontophoridae; genus Cyrtonyx; species Cyrtonyx montezumae. The sequence goes on along the minus strand of NW_027071936.1, from coordinate 31,792,789 downwards.
TCTATTATGATAATGCACTTTTTTATTTTTGGTGTTCTATTATTTAAAACATGTAGATGTTTTGGTCAAAATTGGGCACGACATGAAAATACTAACCAAGCTCAAAACAGAACAGTTGACTGCTTTGAAAAGCCAACACTTGGAATTACTTAAAGATACGATTCTTCATGTTCTCCCAAAATGAAACTTTTAGTCTATGCTTTAACAGTCCCACTAGCTACTGTTCCAAGGTGATGGTGATGAATAATCTTGAACTGAAATATATATATTGGTATATATCAAATAAATATTTACTTATGACAAATTGTGGCATTCAGCCAACTTAGTGTAAGTCTTGTCTTTACTGATTTTCATAACATAGTGTGTAAATAAAAATAAAGCATTGGAAAAAAAAAATCCACTTTTAGAGGTATAACAGATGAAGATCCACTGCCAAATGAGAATAAATGCTTACTAAAAATGCTTACTATTGCAACTAAATTGAATTGATTAAATGTGAGAAATCATGAACATTCAGTTAAGCTGCATTCTATTCTTGTTGACACAAAAGTAACTGTTTCCTTATTATCCCTGTTTGGAAAACCATTTATTAATGACAAAATCAGTGGCATCTCAACCAGTCAAAAACTATAACATCAGTTGAATGATCACTTACGCATAAGAAAGAGATTACTGGGGGTAAACCGAACAAAACTTCTTCCAACTCGCTGAAGAATTATTGGAGGTAGTTCCTTTCTTACTAAGTTTATCATAAGAATGATGAAACTGTTGGTACAGAAGAACAGCTAAGGGTAGGTGGAAAGAAAAATGAATTACTGAGCTTCTCATGATCACAGTATTTAACAAAGCTGGAAATAATTAAAATGTTAATTAAAATAATTAATTAAAATAATTTAAATTAAAATTAAATAATTTAAGTGAAGCTCCTCCTTCGAGTCATAGTCTCAGAAGGCTCTATTCCTTCTTTAAAGAAACAAATTCATTGAAAATGCCTTAAAGAACAGCACTGATGATGTGTCCAGTAATATTTGTTATGAATAATTGCAGCCGTATGAACTAAAAGTCTACTGAATGTCAAGAGGCTTTCAGACTATTTTCTAGACAATTACTTTGAAGAAAATTATTACACACATTGATTCATTTAAAAAATGACTTCTGGGACCAATGGCCTTGATCCAGGATTGTAAGAATGATCACCTTAATGCATGACATTTAAGCAAAGGAGCACTAAGGGTGCTGGTTTTCCAAGGACATGCTAACTCATCATACAAATGTGATGAGTGCTCTGAATGTGGAAAATGCTTATAGACTGCACTAAATATGGGTAGTCTATAGAGTTGAAATCAAAGGTATGTTATTATCATAAGAGATTTTAAATGAATGAGCTTTCATTCCTCATTACTGTTTTAACCTCAGCCACTGCACACTCTGAAATCTTCCAAACAGAAATCATAAATGATTATCTCAGTCATATTTGAAGATTAGTGAGACAAGACCTTTATCTTACTGCTGCCTGTCTTAGCTGTTGTTTAGCTCTGCAAAGTATGTGTTTTATTTGGAAAAGCTAAGTACTATCTCAGTACCAACAATAAAGGCTTACAGGGAAGATGTTCTTTACAGAATGTGTGCCACAAGTAGTGGTGTCTTGCGTAGATGGAAGGAGTGGAATGTGGGACCCTGGAAAGGGCTGAGAGGGGAATTGAGAACCTAGAGATATATGTGTTTGTTTGTGCATGTATATGTGTCTACCTACGCCAGCTAAACTGGTGTTCATTTGGATGTTTCAGCATCCTTCATGCTAGGTACTGTTTTGATTTCAGCAGTTTTCATTCAAATAGAGACTTTTTTTTTGTCTTTTTTAAAGGGCATTGCATGTTCTCTATTAAACAGAGCCCATGCCACAAGCAAAGCTAGTTAGCTCCTGCCTAAAATGTGTAGGTCACAGTTTTTATTAGCACTTGGTCTCTGATTTGGTTCCTGTAGCATATTAGCTACAAAAATTGCCTTGGCTATAATTACTTTTTCCACCTAAGGACAAAAACAGATAAATCCAGGCAAAATGAAGCTACCAACAATCATCTGCAATGTTTTCTCCAGTGCTAACTGTAAGTTAGGCTTTCCTTTTTCACAGAGATACCATACATACCTGTTGAATCATCTTCTATCTTCTGCTTCATACCACTCAAGATCACTGGAGATAAAGCAGCCGCTTTTCTGGATTTATTGATTCCTGAGGTCACTCTGTTTTCTATTCTGTAGTGGCTCTTTTGTTTGGCATGTGTTGGGTTCCTATGTGAATAGGACAGCCTTCATATGGTTTTGGAAGTATGTGATCAGCCATTCAGTCCCAGTGAAACAGCCATTTTTCTTTTTTTGGCTTATATTTCTGTAGATATTTACTGGCCTAAATATCTCCCTCTTTACAGCTCTCTTCTACCAAAGAGACAGAAGACATCTTTCATATTCTCCAGTCATCCTTCAAAGTCCTACATGAAATAGATTACTCTGCCCTACAGGTATCATAGCAACATTTCAGTCAAGAACACAAATTCCGGTCTTGCCCCTATGCTTCTTATGCTGATGTGTATGATCTCTTTGAGGAATCACAGCAAAGACACTGGATAGCTTGAGGTGTAATTGAAAGGATGCTGAAGGTCTGGCTGTTGTTTCAGGGGTTATTTTTATGGCTTATAAAGGAATTGACCATGCAGCATTATTCTTCTGCTACCTCAGCTTGTGGCTAAATCTCACAGCTTAGCCTTGAGGGTCTCAGCTCTCCATTTAGCCCCTTTGATCAAAAAAAGCTGGTGGTAACTGAAAGTTGTGATGGCTGATGGTTATATTGAAAGATAATTCATGGAGATCCCCTTGGTGGACTCAGACCAAATTTTACTGACAAAATCTCACTATCTCCAAGCAAATTCCTCCAAAATAAATGCTAACTCAAAGCTCAGGGGGCAACCAAGGGTTTAAAGACAAGGAGGGTGAACTTGTCTCTTCCCTAGAAGTATTGTCTGTATGCCAGCAACGAAGTGCAAAGAGGCACAGTCGTGTCAGCACCACCCAAGCTGTCAATAAAGAATTCCTGCCCTCAGAACTATCAAATCAAATTCATATGAACTTCCCAATCTTCCAAAACCACTTTCCCACAGGGAAGAATGGATCACAAAATTAAACAGCATTTCCTTCTCACATGTTTGTAAATCTGTAAGTACTGTGCCTGTCATAATGCTCCCAGGAGGTTTCCTTAACCAAAATGTTTCATCTGTGCAAACAGCTGCTTTTTTGCACAAGAGTTCTTGGAGACTTTCTTCACTTATCAGAACAAAACTACTGCAAACCTGGTAAAAAAAAACAAGTTCTGTTGGAAAGATGAAATCCCACTGCAAATAGATTTGCTTTACCCGTAAAATAATTCTGGAATAGCTTTTGTATTGGCAAAGTTCTAAAATGTAACAAAGTTTGATTGTTCTTGGCTTCTCCAAATTTTCTTACTTTGGGGTAACAGCTGACCTTCAATACGCACATTAGTCCTGTTAGTGTTAAGTTAAATACATACACACATGTCTAAGAGAGGTTTGACCATTTACTTCCAGTGTTCCAAGGTTAGCTGAAGTCTGGACCTTTTACTTCCTCTGTGCTCCACTAATTGAGACCAAACCTTATGCAAGACATCCTTGGGGAACACAGAGTCTGAGGTTTTTACAGTCCACAAGGCTAAAATTCAAATATGAACCACAGCTGTTTGGATGGAAGTCCTGGACCTCTTCCTTTTGAACTACAGTGACTTGCTCAGCCTTGCCATCATGTGAAACTGAAATCCCAGCACAGCTGATGACTGGATGTGAAAATTGCCTGCCAAGTAGAGCTGGGTAAAGTGATTGGTTTACAGTGCTCTGGGATTTGCAGGTGGAAGGACTGCTCTCTCACTCTCCTCTGCTACCCTCATCTCTTCCAGTTCTATACACATCATTCATATATATATCTATGAAGATTTGAATCCACATCCACCACCCAAACAGCTGACTTAACGTTCTTATTGACAGTGATGAAGTTCCTCCCTTCTGCTAAGTACAGTTATTTTTATGAGTCCCCAGTCAGGGGTAAAATAAGAGAAACAGGGTGTGGGTTGAACTAATCAATCAATTTAAGTGGACATAGATCTCCAGTGCCCTAACACCTAAATACTTTGTCTTCACTTGGCTGTGCTCTTAATTGGGAAGTACAACCAGGACAAATAAGCATGGCCTTTTCCCACTGTGGATTGTCACACGAAAATATTTGTGAAGTGTGGAGTAAACATTTTCATGGATCATGCTGAAAGAGGAGACATATGGGAACTCACTGTGATGCAAAAGGAAATCATGCATTGCTCCACAGATGATGTGGTTGGCATTGTGAGCTCAGATGCATCTATTTCAGCTCTGACAATCAAGGCGAAAAATCAAGATTGAAGCAGAATGAAATGCTCCTTTCTTAAGTAAGCAAGTGGGAGTCATAAGTACTTCTGTGTCTGCTAGGAAAGCTACAAAAATGAACTAAATCATGATTCTATTTCCATGCTGATGCATGCACTTTGGAGTATATATAAAAGTGCCTTCCTTTTGGCATAACTGCAATTACATAAACATTTAGATTTCCACTAACAGGATTTTTGCAGAAGTGAAAAATGATAGGCTGGATGATAGCCATTTAAAGGGACAAGCAGCTCACCTTCCAGTGGCTACGATGTCTTGCATCAAGTCGTAATTGCAGGAGAGGGTGCTTCTTGAAATGAAGGGTGAATCTTCTTGTGTTCCTCTGCATTTAGAATCAAGTTCCATTATTTCATTCATAGTGTTAATTATATAACAATTAATCATAAAATAATTATATAATAGCTATGTCAGAATGAATAATAAGCATTTTCAATATTAATGACTGCCTAGCAAGCAAGATAAAGCAGATCTTCATCAGGTTCACCTGTCTATCCCTACACGTTCATTTACTATTGCAAAGCTCATTAAATCCTATGGACTGTATTAGAAAAGGCACCACTTTTTATGTGTTGGTATACTGAAAGTCTTTCTGTGTCCAAAGTAATAGGAATTCTCTCTCATTCGTGCTTACTGTAAAATATAGCAAGCAAAAGCTAGCTAGATAAATTCTGTTTAATATGGAAATAATTTTGACTGCATCTTTGGCTTTGTATGACATGGAAACTGGTGATTGTTTATGCTTTGCTACTTTTTTTTTTTTTTTTTTTGCTCTGCATTAAAATCCCACATGAGAAACAAATTTTTCTCTAGGAACAAAATGTTACTTTTTTGGGACTGAGTTCTAATAAGTTGGGAAGTTGGGTAGTACGTCTGCTTCTTTTCAGCTGGGAAATTGCAATGCATATAAAATCCAGATGGATAGCACATGAGGCTGAAAGCAGCCTTGGCCAATCAGCCACGTCACTTGATTAAAACAAACTTATAATAATTTAAGTAAAAATAGAACCCCAACAAAGTAGTAGGAGCAACAAACTGGCTGCAGCATGGGATTTCATCACAATTTCAATATTGCTTTAGTTTGCTGGTTGACCCTCTCATACCTTATTGTGAATTAACCTATTTACATTAAGCATGCATGGAACTTGTGATTAATGCCCAAAAATATCAGTGATGGTGGATACACGATAAGCAGGATGAGAAGGAAATTTGTTATCAGATTACAGAGGACCACAAGGACCTATTGCCCTTAGGACAATGGTGCACTTGAAGAACTCAGCTGAAAGTACTGCCATGAGAAATCACCCACCTTGGCATGAGCCACACATATTAATGCAATTAAAAGGTCACTGTCTGGAAAAGCTCCTGAGTATCCCACAGGATTCAGCAGATTTGTGGGTGAGATTGTCTAAGGCAGCCTGTGAAGAAGTCACTGACAGGACTTGCAGAGGGACGGAGCCACATCTGGAATCCCTATGGGCAGTTGCAGGAATGTCTATTATTCTTTGTTTATTATTTTAAGTGTGTGCTCTCCCTCTTCCCTTCTTTGTCTCTCTCTGTTATTTGTGTAATAAAATTACTCTAGGCATATAAAGTAAGTAAGTCATCTGGAATTGTGCAATTCCCCTTGCCAGAAAGCTGGAAAAGCCTCTCTCTCATGCAGATATAAAAATATGGGCTCATCTCAAACACTTAGAAATTACAGAAATATTCACCATTTGCCTTTGAGTTATATTTACATAGGAAAGAACTGTGGCAAATGAGCGTGCTTCTTGCTGTTAAAAATTTGGCTTTTATCCTGCCCAAGGTGTTGTGTTTATTTAAAAGTTGTTGAGAAATAATTTGTACATTCTAAAATAAAGCATGCAAAATACATTAAAAAGGCCCAGTGACAAAGTTTTTTTTCTTTTTTTTTTTCTGCCAGTGGGTGCAGAGAAGGAAAAGGAAATGAGTAAGTTGAGAGGAGTGTCTTTACGGCCACATGGCTAGTGAAAATTTCTATTTATTCTTTGGGGAAAAAGCAAAGTAGCTGCATAGTTGCTGGTTGGATAGGTGCCGGTACTATTTTTATTGGCAGGCAGCTCTGAGTGGCTGAAAGGTGGTCATTAACACCCTGACACAAAGTGCTGACAGGGCGATTATAAGATTAACACCCTATGTTATATTAACAGTGTCAAAACCTCCCCGTACCTGTCAGTGAGAAATTATGGCACGAAGGAAAACATTATAGACATGCTGAGACTTTAACACTGAAATACCATGCAGCTACTCACTTTTTGAAATTGATCTAAATATCTAAGATCACCTACTGAAGGCTCATAAAATAATGTGATTTAAATGGTAGCTTCACCAAATAAATAAATAAATAAATAAATAAAAAGAATACAAAAAGATAAGCCACCCAGCTTACTTACTCTCTTGTTGACGCTTTTAGCCCCATCTCCCTGGCAGTGGGTCTTTCACATCTGCTGCCTTTCAGTAGAGTTATGGTTTGAGATCTCATAAATTCAGGATTTGACCTTAGGACTTGACAGTAACAGAGCTTTTCTGCAGAATATCATTATTAATGTACAAGGCAAAATTCAACCACAGTCTTCCTGCAGGTTGCTAGTTATCATAGACTGGTATCATCAGTGAGAGCCTTGGGGCAATAAGGACCGATCTGCATTTAAAAAGTCTCTGCTCTACGTTCAGTAGAACTGGAACAGCAAACCCTCTAGCACAGTTGTCCTGGAGAATATCCAAAGAAGAGCAATGAAGCCAGTGAAGTTTCAGGAGCACAAGTCTTACGGAGAGTGGCTGAGGGAACTGGGATCATACAGTCTGGAGAAGGGGAGGCCCAGGGAAGATCTTGTTGCTCTCTACAGCTGCCTGAAAGGAGGTTGTGGTGAGATGTGGGTTGGTCTTTTCTCCCAGGTATCAGTGATAGGATGAGTGGTGATGGCCTAAATTTGCAACCAGGGAAGTTCAGTTGGATATTAGAGAAATTTTCTTCTCATAAAGAGCGGTAAGGCAGTGGCACAGGCTGCACAGGGAAGTGGTGGAGTCACCATCCCTGGAGATGTTCAAGAAAAGGGTGGATGTGGCACTGAGGGACATGATCTACAGCATGGCCATGGCTTTGATGGTCAGACTAGATGATCACGGTGGTCTTTCCAACCTTGATGATTCTATGATAGCTTCAGCTAGACTGCTTTATGCTGCCCTAAATTCTGACAGTTTTAATAAAGAAAATAAGCTAGGAGAAAAAAAAGTTCTTCCTGTAAGCCTAAATCTACACCTTCACTAATAAAAAATATTGTCCAAGTGTTACCAGATTAAGCATGATTTCTGTATTTTTATTATTATATTTTAAGTTGTATATGACACTACGGTCTGTGTATTTTTGTCTGTAAGACTGATAAATAAAATGCAAATTAAATATTCTTATAATATTTTGGTTTCCAAACAAGATAAAAACACAATCAAATCACTCCACATGCCTGGAAATGCTCATGAGTTGCATGAGAAAGGTTTGATAGTTTTAAGTAGGATTTGGGAGGGGGTTTACAGAATGTTACAATGCCATCATACCTTATTGAAACCCCTTACTAGAAAAGTGCATATAATTAACTTAGCATGCGTTACAAATGACTAATGCTGCATCTGAAATGTTCAACTGTCTTGGAAATAGATCTAACAGAAACATTTAATAACTAAACAAAGGTAAAGGATGGATTAATGGCTGCAGCTTAATTTGGGGGCTACTGGAAGACAATGCCAAAAATTCTCTAGTACTTTCAGAGCTTCTATGAAATGAACACCATGCCTGCAGAAAATTGAATATTTATTATAGCAACTGTTGAGAATTGCCAAAGGTAGGGAGTTTCCAATAGATGGGATTCTAGTTCTAGGATACTGGAACAACCCATTAAAGTATTTGTATGTGTAATTTTATTACAGCATCTGCCTTTGGCTGAAACCAAGGTCTCCAGGGCAATTTTGAACTTTCAAGTTGCCTGTAGAATAGAGTGTTTTCATCTAAATATCTTTACTACTTCAAAAAATGAAAACTGACTTAATTCAGAGAAAATGATGTTTAATCGTGTTTTTCTAATGATATGCGTGCAGTTTTCCATGAGGATGAGAGTCTCTGAATATTTTCTGAAATGCTAGAAATGCCTTTAGAGATTTTTGGCATTTCACGTATTTGAACGATTTTTTCAAAACAAGGAAAAGTCAGTGCTATTGGGACAGTTGAGTATTCTGTGCTCTAAGTTATAGTTATGCCATGTGGTCATTGAAAAGACACTCATGTGGTGAGAACTTGTGTATACTGCAGTTTTACACAACTTCAAATAATATATAAGGGCTTTTGTTTACTGTATGAATATTGCTGTAGACTTTAGTTGTAAACTGTGTAAGATCAGTTTTAGCTGTTCAGTGAATGTATGCTTCACTCTGCTTTATTTTCCTTTCTTAATAGCCCTGAGTGACTTTGTGGGACATCCTATGCCCTGCCTATGTATCTCTGTAAGCAAGCAAAACTGAGAGACAGTTGCTGTTATCCTGTTTTATAGGCAAGATTGTGCAGCAGTCCTGTCTGGTGGGTGAGGCAGAGACAGGCTCCTCAAGTTCTGCTTGTCCAAGGAAGAATTAAGAGGGGATTATAGGTTTGATAGAGCTAAACTCAGCAATCAGTATGCTCCACAGCCTCACTGGCTCTGCAAGCTGAATGGGAGCAGATCAGCAAGCTCTATCAGTTAATCCTTATCCCTTTCTTTCTAGACATCTTCTGTGTGACAAGAAGAGAGCATGGGTCACATTCTGCCCTCATCCCTTCTGTCACAGATGCAGATCAAGACACACTTCATCAAAGCCTGCATGGCACTCAACAAAAAAAGCCATAGCACAATGAAAGCCACCAAATAGTTAATAAACTATGAAATCATGTGTAGACATGAAAGTGGGAGGAGAGCTACACAAGACTGTGTTCACAAAGGAGTGAAGACATAACAGATGACCTTCCGTGATCACTAAATAGATAACTTCATCAGGATGCGTTTGTCCCATAACATTAACAGATTCCTGCTTGTCAATCATGCTGAAGGAACAGAAACTTTACTGTAGTTATCTGGAAGGGTTTTTCAATGAGCAAGGAATATATACGTTCTAGTGTTTATTTGGAATGTAGTGCTTATCTCTGGTAGGTAGTTAATGAACACTAAATAAGTGAGCGCTGCAATCCTTAAACTCAGATTACCTGGCTGGGCTCTGGTGTATTTTCTCACCAGGAAGAAAAAAATGTGTTCTTAGCAGCTAAGATTCATGCTCCTGCAATCCTTTGCAGCCCAGGCCCCCACAAAGATACCATTTTAAAATGGCAGGTGTAACTCTGCATTGTTTTATCTTTATGCGACGAGCAGTATATCATTTCAGTGCTCTTTAAGAAAATAGCCATATATTCAATATTTGCCTCTGACTGACAACCTGGTGAGTGATGTAAAACCCATCTACACTAGAAATGAAATATCCTGCTTTTCTAGAAGAAGTAAGTTTCCATTGCTGGCTGTACACAAATTATATCTCCTGCCAACCAGACATTATTCTTGAGGGACAGTGTACTTTACCAGGTAGTTGCACTTTGTCCAGCAGAAGTACTGAGTTCATTCTGATTTATTAGATTTTATAAAGTTAGTAAAACTGCCAAACTTTGTCCTAGAAATGCTGTTCTGTGTTTCCCAAGGTCACCACTTTACACTAAGAAAGCAGAGAAAATGGATTGGATCCTGCAGTTTAAGACTGAAAACCGTGCTTTTGTGCCCTCTCATCCACAATGCTTTGCTTTCTCTAATATATGCTAAGATAGATTTTAATGCAGTTCTAGAGTAATATTCCTCTTTAAAAAACATGCTAGCCACTAATGACTCAGAGACTTTTCTTTATAATGGTGTTAGGTGGATCGTGGTTTTTTGGTTTTTTTTTTCCCTCTTTACTTTCCAAGCTACTTTAAGACATAAGCAGAATGCTCCATTTGTCCTTTTTATACAGAAAAACCCTTACATTTATGAGTGACATCATCATGAATCGTAATAGCAACCAGAAATAGAAGAACTGCTGCTTGTACTACGGTAGCTTTGGGATGAGTTAAAACTGGACAAACTACTGAACAGTGACTACTGTCAACAGCTGGCTTTTGCCAAAACTTTCACAGATTCAGAGTGGGAAGTTTACATCATCAAAAAAATCCCCAAAGTAGCAACAGATGAAATTAAACCCCACCAGCAGCACTGCTTTTCAGCACAGCAGTACTGGACACACATCACATCAACACAAAACAATGACATGCATACGTGCCCATAGACGTCACCACCCATTCACCATCCCCCATGTTGAAGTCTAAGTTGTACAGAGGGCAAAATGCAGCCATACCTGGAGACAGGAACAAGGTGGAGAACCTGTGGGAGCTGTGTTGGCTTCGTTGCTATTGTTGCCATTCGTTGATCATTATTTGTCAAGATTTATGTCTGTTTAGAACAAAACAAGCATTGAAAGTTTTGAAGGGTTGCTTAATGGAGAGAACAAGTTTCAACTTTATTCCCTACTTCCATGCAATCAGAGGTTATGTTTATTTAGAAAGCTAACATTTATACAGATTATGCACTTTCAGTGCTTCCATGCCAAAAAATACATGACTGAAATGGGTCTTTCCATCACTCTTTCAGTTTTTGACCTATGATTGTTTTTATAGGAACTGGATCTTTTAAGCAATAGCCTCTGGTAGAGTAAGGGGAAAGCACAGCACCTTGTGCAATAATTTGCAGAAAGTGGTTTGGGTGAAAGGTTTTAAGTAAAATGCATTTGAATCGCTCAGCTCTCCAGACTACCCCAAGCACTACTTGATTAGGATAATTGCCACTGGGAGTGGGAAGGGTCACCAAGCAAAGCTGGATGGCAGTAGAGATTGTCGGCTAAGTATAATTTTTAAGCAGTGTCAGACTTCTAATTAATTAAGCCTCCTAACAAACTTTTCAAAGTCTTAAAAGTAGTGAAGTGAGAGTTATTAGAGATTGAGAATTGAGCTCCCAAATCAGTGAATAATTATTCAAGCTGTAAATATGTTTTTGTTGTATGTGCTATTCATTATTCTGCTCTTGACAATATTTCAAATGCTGCTGTTTTGTAAGTAAGAAAGAAATGTTTGTCATGTGTTTGAATGGAAGTGCTTATTTAAAACTCATTTTAAAAATCCACTCACAGAAAAAAAAAGGAAAAAAAAAAGAAAAAAAAAAAGAATTATTATGGTCAAAAGGATCTACCTTGTCAGTGTCATTTATTTTTTAGTGGCTTGTCCTTAAGTGTCAATTTCCAGTCTCATAAATGCCTTGTTTATGAATCACTGTGTAGAAACAGTACTGAGCAGAGTTGGACTAGATGGTCTTGTAGGTCCTTTCCAGCCTAATGTATCTATGAATCTATGAATAGCAAGTGCTAGAAATCTCCAATTGCTCTCAGTTGAGGCTCTTGCCTAGAAGATAAGAGTTTTCCTATGGAACCATTCAACAAGGCAAGAACATACGAAAAAGAAATGTCTTTCTGCTTCCCAATATTTTTCCAGCTGAAAAACGGTGACAAAGCTTAAGGATGTGATTTTTTTTCCCCTCCATATTCTCACACTTTCTAAATGCTTTCCAAATGGCAAAACAGTCAGTGTTACTTTGTGTTCTTTCCTGCCTTTAGAAAGAAAGGCAGTCTGAAATGCAGGAAAACTCTATTTGAAAACAGTCCTAGTATTCCTTTACTTTTAACTATCCTTGGAGAAAGGAGTAGGATTTGTTTGTTTTTCTTTTCACAATGACAAAATGAAAACATTCAGAAACATTCTCCTCCGAATCATATTCCTGAGCTTATCAGAAGTTTATCTGTAGTTATTTTGAAATCCCTTTTGTAGGGCTGTCTTTATTTCAGCCAGCCTATCATACAGAGAGTCACAACCTCTCAACAGATTTTTCAGTATTTTGCTTTAAATAGAGATTGGGAAGCTGATTTGCATCACCAAAGTGTTCATTAAAGAGGATTAAATGTGGGTAAGTGCCACAGCCCCATGAAAGAAAGCAAAGCTAAACATCATGCACCTCGTTTTCATTGACAATCACAACCCATGCGTCATAATCAGGGGCTTTTTGCCTCCAATAAATAGGGAAACCTAAAACTTTTATAATACAGTGCAAATTACCATTTCAGCGGGCGAGTAAATAATCACCACTGACATACTCCTCACACCACATTCAATTCAGGATGGTGTGTTAGTGTCACAAAATAACACTGCGCTGGGGGCAATGAAGGGCACAAGGTGGTCTTGGCCCTGGGGCACCACCAACCAGCAAGATTGAGGTGCCCAACTCCCTTTTTCTTACCCCTCTATGAAGGCAATTGTACTTTGTTGCCTCACAGCTTTCCTTGCTGGCTGTGAGCACTCAGCTCCTGCATGCGGGGTTCAGGAGCATGGATGTAGGTGGCACTGCCTTCCCATGGCTTGCAAGGTGGGGAAGCTCATGGTGGGTTGTATGAGTGGGTTTAGTGGTGGGTTGTTAGGGTATAGTATGCTTAAGTTGTGGTGGACTCTTTGATCTTAATGGTCTTTTCCAACCTGAGCGATTCTGTGATTCTCCCCCAGACATCAGTGTAGATAGATCATCCTTGAGATTTCATGAGAGGATTTCATTCCTCTCATCTCCCTTGCTTCCATTGTCACCTGTGCCTAGGTTCTGCCCATTCCACACTCAAAGGTAAGTGATGTTCAGCAAGAGCCCATTAAACCTGTACTGAATCACAGAATGGCTTATGTTGTAAGAGACCTTAAAGATCATCTAGTTTCAACTTCCTACAGGGGTTGCCAGCCACCAGATCAGGCTGCCCAGGACCCCATCCAATCTGGCTCTGAACGCCTTCAGGGATGGGATCTTTACCGAAAGAGCACAACTGCCTCGAAGTTAGGAAAATAACCCAATTTACGTGTGACTACTGAGCTCCCACATTTCTTTGTATGGGGCTACCCTTCTCTACTCTTTCATGTAAGTGTTGAAATTAACTGCTGTGATTCAGTTAATGAAGATCTCTGTTCCTACAAAGGCGAGGAGGGTCCTCACTTTCAATATATTTCTGATCACCTACAATCCTACAAAGTTTAATTAACTGATTGTAGGGTTTAGCAGCCTTTTATCCTTTAATTACATGTTTTGTTTCAAGAATTATGTTAAAGCTGGGGATGGAAGGTTCTCAGAAGACTTGGTAAATAACTGAGATGTATAAGACTATTTATTAAGAAAATCTGCCTGGAAAGCTCATAAGATTAAGTTTTCCTGCAACATTTTCTATATTTCCTACTTGTAGACTGGCTAGAAATCTGAGAAGTGCTGTTCTGTTCCAGCTGAAGTGAGTAGGTGCCAAGGTTTTAGAAGGCTGAGAGAGCAGCAGGGGAGGAAAAGAGTTACACTTTTTCTTCAGAAATTTGGGTTCATCTTGAGTTTTGGGAAGTGGCTACAATTCACTTTTGTTTTGTCTAAACAGATTTCTTCATTTTTATTTTGTCTGAATCATCTAGCTGAAGTAAAGCTTGGTCTTTACTTCCCTGAGGAATTACACTGAATTAATGGTTTGTTCACAAGGCATAAGCTGTAGCCTCCTTGCAAAAGCTCATCTACTCCATGCGGGCACACAGGAACCTCTTTGGCAATGAACAAAAGACCAGGTCAGCCCAAATTATTTGTGATGCACTTGTACTGGGTTTGACCCAATTCCAAATCTGAACTGTGCTGCTAGAATGATCAGTGGCACAAGAAGACACCGAATATCAGTCAATTTGAAATTATTCTGATGTGAACCACTACATTTTCTGAAAGTACAGGCTCCATTTCTCCCTGTTTGTGTTAAAATAACTGCAGTCCAGTTTTTAATGGATTAAGGTAGCTTTCGTGACTGATACTGACATAAGACCTTGGAAACTATTGTCTGAAATCAGCTAGTTCTTGAATGGAAATCATGTGAAAATCCTTGGCAGAAATTCTGGAGTAAAAGACAAACTACTTAATAAACACTTCACCATCTTTTCATCTTTGAAGAGAAATATATTCCTGTATAGAAAGGTGTGCCCTGTGTTTCTGTGTACATGTGATACAGACTAAGACTTCACCTGAGGAACAGATGTGCATCTACATGCACAATTTGAGTAAACAAATGAAAAGATATACATAGAACATTCTTAAGGTAAGGTCTCCTATTTTTTTTTCCCCATGGAAACCGCAACAGATGCAAACAGCACAATAACATGAGTTTATAAACCAATTTCTCGTCTGCAAAACACTGTTTTTCAACATAACCACCACCATTAGCTGTGCATTTTCACCAGCAATGCACAGAAGCCTGCGTGCCGTACTCATACATATCTGCGCCAGAAGAGGTGACCAACTGTCACTGCCACCACTGCTGAAATGCGTCATCACCCGCTGCCTCACTGTGCTCACATCCACTGGCAGGCCTTCACAAATGTTCAGCAAGCATCAGTGAATGTCAATAGGTTCCACTGGAGGAACTCAGTAACACACCTTTGATTCACACACGCTTCCATATCAGGTGCCATTCTGTCAGACTGCCCCTCTGCTGCCATCTGTCACATGGCAACAACAAGTAACAGAATATGGGTGGGAGGTTCAGCCTCTAATGTCATACCACCTACGTACAGCTCTGACGTTGTGGGCCAATAGGTAGGAAGCATTACTTTCAGTACAACCCTCATACAAGTGCTTACTGCAAAACAATCACAATGACACTGAGCCATGGATAGTGGCCAAAGTTATTTCAAGTGCAAAATTGAAGAAGATAAGACAGAAGACATGAGAAGAATTGCGGCCAATTCATAAATCCACCATTTTTCCAACCAAGCCTTGTGGCGCTCTTCTCATTAGCAGGAAATGTAGGTTAAGGATATGCAACATGGACAAACTCAGAACAGCAACATTTTTATCCACAGAGAGGTGGTGCCAAGATCACAAATGGTAAGTACGAACACTCAGAATTTCTCCCACAAGCTCCAACTCACATCAGTTTTAGATTTTGAGAGCAGAAAATCAGAAGAACATTCTCACTCAAAGCTAAAGAATGATGCAAATGCCATCTCTACAAATGAAATACCCCCTCTACCCCTCCAAAATAAGAAAAAAATAACCCAACAAAAACGCAGCATCAGTAAGATTGCAACAAACACAAAATATTTAAGAAGAAAGATGCATGCCCTACAATGTTAGTTTAGCTCCAGTGTGGTGTCATTAACATGCAAAACGATTTCTTCTAGCTATTTTCCTGCCACTCTCCTTCAAAACAGTAACTGCATTTTTCTGGTGCACGTATTGAAATTCTGCACTTTCTGGTTTTGATCCTCCAAATGCTTACTCTTTCTAAAACAAGTCCCTGCTAAGGTGTCTGAGTCTGATTGCCATGGCTCTTTCAGCAGAGCAGCTCTGTCTTATACTGTGCTACCAAGAATAAACACTGCAATGAGCAGAAGTGCCAAAAGAGAGGAAAAAAACGTCTCTTTCCTTGCAAGGCCAAACATGCTGTCTTTGGACAGATTTCAGTCTTGCTTTAATTCATTAAAAAAGTGAAACAAAATCACCATTTACATCCTTGACAGCTGGCAGGTTTTATGTGTTCTTACTGCTCCTGCCAAGTCAAGAAAAAAAAAATAAAAAAAAATTCATTCAGCTCTGTCATGGCTCTTTGGAGAGCTGGAAGTGTGAGAGATGTCAAAATGTATTCATAACAATGACACACAGTACCTGAAGGCAGGAACGTATTATGCTAATGTACTGGTGTAAAGGAAGTTACAATTCTTCTTTTTCCTTAAAAAAAAAAAAAAAAGAAGAAAAAAAAAGGGAAGAAGAGCCACAAGAACATCAGAAAACATACCAGTCCTGCAAGAGGGAGTTGAGAGAATGTTTTGCTTTCTATAAAGTCACCTGACATGTTCCAAGTGCTTTCTGCTCATCAGATTGCTTTCCAAGACATACTGGAAAAATTACAAAAAAAAAAAAAAAAGAATAAAAAGAAAAAAAAGAAAAAAAAAATCTTAGTTGTCTTTTCCAACTTTAATGATTCTGTAGTTCTAGGATTCTATATACTTCAGCAGAAACAAGGAACAAAAATGGCCTCCAACTTTTATGTTTTGCAGCCATTTCCTGGCTCTTGAAAGACAAAAACAGAAAGAAAACTACTTCAAAATAAAAAATAAGAGGCCTGAGGCATGATGCAAAGCCCCGACATTTCATGCCACAATATATGTAGACCACAGCCTATATTATCCTGTGCAGAATATACACCTTGAATGAATACTATCCAATCATATATAATTTTTATTTCTTTGTCAGCTAGGAGGTGTACAGTAAAGCTAGGCAGTTGTTTTAACCCTGTGACATTGTGAAAAGTTATCTAGTTCACAGTTCAACAAAACTTTAATTGCCCCTCCAAAGATAAAAGAGGAATTGGACCTGCTGCTATTACATTTCTTTGTCTTACTACCCATCCCCCTAGAAATGCAAGTTAAACCTGCCTCAGCACAAACATGAGACAAAACTTCCCATTTTAGCCCTGCACAGCTGTTTACACTAGAGAGAAATACTACTGAAAAAAAGAAGAGTCCTGTGATGTAATTACAACCCATTATCATACCATCGTTGTCATTTTCAGAGGCATTTAAGAGGGAGTTGTTGCAGATTTCAGAACTGAAGCCTCAGTCAAGAAGAACAGATGCCAGACCATTCCTGGCTTTAAAAAAGATAACTGCTTATGGGCACAGGTGATATTTACTGCCTGCAGTACATTTTGCATAGCAGCTATCTTGTCTGTCAGATACTCTGTATTACTAGTCTGGACAATTTCAATTTTGCTGTGGATATTTACTTTAAAATCAATGTTGTTCTGCGATCAGCGATCCCATATCTGTGGTGGTGAGAATATCTTGGGATTGCAACTTAAAGACCACAAATATGACTAGTCTTGGCTCTGAAACTTTGAGACCCATAGGCACAGTCTTTTCTTACAAACTGCAATCATTATGGCATGCATATAGCCCTAAGCAACTTCACTTATTAAGCCAACAACTACTTAAAATGGCAAGCTGCTCTTGGAAAAATCAACTTGCTGCTTTATGCTTATACAAGGTCCCTTTTGCCACACAAAATGGTTTAGAAAACTTAAACCCCTGGCAACCATCTACCTCTGAGACACAGTTACATCAGAATGAGTAGACTTAGTTACATTGCTATGCACATCTTTACCCACAGTATGTGGATGCAACTAGCAAAATGATTCATTCTCCACAAGACTAACTTAAACGAAACAAAACAAACAAACAAACAAAAAAACACCAGAGGAAATGTGGTTTGAGTGAAGGTGAACAAGAAAAACACTCCAGTGAAGGAGCAGGAAAAGGAATAGAGCAGTACCTTTCACCAGAACTGGTTATAGGATTTGAGTCTAAGAGACACATCCTCATCACCTTTTGGTCATTCTCCTGTAGGAATGAGTCTGATGCACCAACTCTCAGATTATAGCAAGGCTGTAAAGGCCCATGATTGTGTTGTGAAACTGAGAGGATTAAAAGAATCAGAAAACAGAATTGACAAAGCTGAAGAAGTAGGGAAATAAATTTTACACAGCAATAGGAAAATATCCTAGATATGATCAGGAAACTTCTCATTGAAAGGCAACCTGAAGCATCATTATTGATCACTAACACAGTTCTTGGTAAAATTAGACTTATGCCAAGCCAATGCTCACCAAAGTATGATCATATCATTGTGACTGAGCAAACAATTCTCTGAATGAGGAGTTTGGATAGGTACTCCTCTCAGTCAACCAAGAGAGCTCTGAAACACATTTTCAAAGGAGGAAAAATAGAGACAGAAAAATATGGGTTGTTCCAGGTTGTGGTCTTCAGGACTACAGTCTAACACAGCAACACCCCCACTTCTGATTTCCAGAATATATATATATATATATTCTTGAGGTAAAGCATTTTTTTTCAGATTTCTTTTGAGTTCTAGACTTAGTGACGAGCTGCAGATTTCTATAAGCCCATCAGAAACTCCAATAGAGTAGGAGAAATCCTTATATCCAGGCTGAAATTATGAAGCCCAACAGGCTGCAAACAAATGAAAACTCAAAATGTCTTTGTGTAAAGACAGAACTGTGAGTACTGAGGACCCGGCACAAGGTATGGTCTTTGCAGTCGCTCTGGTTGTACCAGCACACACTTTCAGAGAAACAGCACAGATAACAGTCATGCATTTCCTATGCCTAAACTGGCTTTGAGATCTCCTGTCATCAGTGGGTTGCAGTACTGAGCGCTGGCTGTCCTCCACATGGGAAGGAGTGCCTTTCGCCAGGCTGTGATGTATGGCTGGACATGTGCAAAGTGTTGGCAGCTGTGGACGCTCTGGAAGTCTTCAAGATAAAATACACTTTCTGAAAGTAAGATTACTTTCATTACTGAGTTGATGTGAAGCTTATTTATTTTTATGAGGTATCTTCTCAAGTCACTAAATTATTTTATTAGTTGTTTTCATAGCTTATAATACAAGGGCAGAATTTTGTGACTGAATGAAAGATTGCCTCTTGCCAACTTCATTATACAAACAGCCTGAAGCTCCCTCCTCCTTAAATATATATCCAAGAGTGGGCTGAATGTGTATGGGAAGTGGGGAGATACCTTGGAAACAAAAGGAGCTCTTATCTAAGTTCTGCTTTTTGAGAGTCTTGTTCACACATTTATATTGTCTAAAATAACTAGTGATCCTTTAGAGAATGAAAAGTAACAACAAAGTAGTTCTGTACTCTGTTCAGTATTGATCATATGATTTCACAATCGTTTATCACTGGTATACTTCTGCTTTTGCCATATCAAGTACATCTCAAAAATCACAAAACATTGCGATTTCACATCTGGGAAAGTTTTGCTTTTCCACATGAAATACAATGCAGCAGTGGAATACTGGGACTGCCAAGAAAGCTATCTCCACAGTTTATGCTGTGATATGGGCTATCCCCATAATGGCTGCTGACCATTATGTAACTGTGTGGAAGCTGTTGTTCCTTTCCAAGTGACTGCAGCTGCATGAGCATTGCTCTTTGCTGAGGTACTGAACTGTTCATTTGAAGCAAGCTCTCCAGTATCCTCATGCAGCTGTGCGCTGTTGGACACTTCGTTAATGAAATGAAGGAAGACTGCAGATAGCATGGTGACACTTACATTGGCAAGGTGACAACGAAAAGTTGTCTCTACACACACCCTTGATTGGACTCAGTGTCCTTCCTTTGACCCCCTGCTTTGAGTAATGAGTGTAAGCACTCCCAGCTATTTCAGTATATCTTCTTCCTATTTTCCTTCCAGCACAGAAGATACTCCTTTCTTACTCATAATAGAAGTAAACACATCTTTTGGTGGTTGGTAAGCCTGAGCTCATAGGTTCATAGGTTGGAAAGGACCTACAAGATCATCTAGTCCAACCATCCTCCTATCACTATCCCTACCCAACTACTAAATCAAATCCCTTAGCACCTCATCTAAACGCTTCTTGAACAGCGCTAGGGATGGTGCCTCAACCACCTCCCTAGGCAGGCCATTCCAGTGCCTGACCACTCTTTCAGAGAAAAAATGTTTCCTCAGGTCTAATCTAAATCTTCCCTGGCGCAACTTGTGGCTTTCTGTCTGCCATGTAAGAAACCTTAATTTCACCCAATATTCATAATGAAGAGGAACTGGCTCCAAGCAGAGTATCTGCTAGTGGCAGGATCATAACTCCTCAACTCATAAGGAGGTGGATGGCAGAGAGAGGGGGGGAAAGAAAAAGCTATGTGGGAAGCTGTGAAGTTTTGTATGCAACAACAGAATCCATAAGCAATAAACTTCTTCTTTCTCTGACTTTCACTAGTTACAAAAATCAATTCAATAGTCTACAATTTAATGTCATGCTTTCCTGGGGTGAAGTCAAGGATGGCTGCAGAAGACAATCATGGGGCCTACTGACACAAAGTGCCACACATAATTTATCTACTCCATGTATCTACATGGGAAAAGTCTTAAATGCAAAGCCAGAAGCCACTATGATAGACAAAGAAAATTCCCCTAAGTAGTTGAAGAGTAGAGAGAAATCAAAAATTACTTCCTGGACAAGGTACTACATGGCATGTTTCTGTTTGAACAACAGCAAAAAATGAGAAGAAAACTGAAGAAATTAAAGACAAATGTAGGCAATTACCAACTGAGTACAAAGCTTTTCATTAATGTGGGGCCAAAGTTACACAGTAGCATGCAAAATCAGACAAATGAGCAAACTGCCAAATAAAAATTGCATTATGAGAAGTGGAATCTTAATTACATTTTTAAAATGACGATAGTTCATTACATAACAATTTTTCATGATGCTGCTCCTGTTTCTAAATAGCTAAGGCTCTGAATAGGAATGTTAGCGGTAGCTAGAAGGGAAGGAGTTTCCTCCTTGGTTTCCCACTATTGGAAGTATCTCATAACGAACATCAAGAGTGAGGCAACAGTTTGCAAAAATGCAGTCAACCTTACCTGAGTCCCACCTCTACACAAATCTTGTTTACCCATCAACATCTCTGGAACAATTTCTTCTTCATTCACATTCCTGAACAGCAGCCTTCATTATATGGTGTACCACATCCTAACATTAATTAGCACTTCCCTGGCAGGCTAAGTATCATTTTTCAAAAGGACTGGAATTAACAAAATAAAACAAATCCCTTTTTAGTTCAAGCAGCTTTGCTTCTTTTTCTCTTTTCAAAGAGATTGTTGCTTCCCTATTGCAGCTTAGAATCACAGAATTGAGTTGGAAGGGACCTTTAATGACCACCCAATCTAATTCCCCTGCAACAAACAGGGACACCTATAGCTACAGCACAGTACTCAAAGCCCTGTCCAGCCTGACCTTGAACATCTCCAGGGATGGGGTATCCACCACCTTTCTGGGCAACTTGTGCCAGTGCCTCACTGCCCTTACTGTAAAAAACTTCCTTACATCCAATCTCAGTATCTCCTCCCTTAGTTTGGAACCATTTCCCTGTGTTCTATCACAGCAGACCCTGCTAAAGATTCCATCCCCTTCTTTCTTACAGCGCTGCTTTAGATATTGAAAGATTGCTCTCAGGTCTGCCTGGAGCTAGCAACAGTGGAAATCTTTTCTGTGTGCAATGGTTTTCACTCATCTAATGCCTTTCACCTGAATATTTTAAAGCACTTAGCAATAGCAAAGGGTGCAGAAGGATATTGATCTTCTTAGATTTTCTTCAGTTTATGGTGAGTTACAGGCAGAGAAGTGTAAGTAATTTGCCTGAGGTTACAGAATGACTCATCAGCAGAGTCAGTAATAAAACTCAGTTTTCTGGAGTCTCTGATTATTCTGTTCACAAGATAATCCAACAAGTATGTTGATTTCACTTTGACTCAAAATATAGTAAAGTGTATTTCTTGGAAAAAAAGTATTCCGTTTATGTTGGAGAAACATCCAGGTTTTCTCACTGTGTTGATGTAGTAAATTGCCAGCCCATCCACCACAAGAGAGCAGTGCCAATGATGTTCTGGATTTGGGCACTCATTCATTCATCATTCGGGCACATTCTCACTCATTCATCAACTTGAAAGATGGATAGCAAACTAACAAATGTGAAACTGCTGGCAGGGGCATAGCAGTATTAGTGTGCAACCAGAGAACTCTTAAAGGCAATGAACAGGTCACAGTCACCTGAAATACTGTGCATTTTTCCATAAACTTGTTTGCAAAATGATCTTTTTGTTGTTGAGAAATGCCTTCGTAGATGCAACTTAAAGATTTTTTTTCCACATTTTTTTTGACACAAAATGGGGAAAAAAAAAATTGGCCTGAACTTCTGTATCCAAAACCAGCCTATATTTTTCATTAAAACATCATGTTGTAAACGTTTTGACAAAACATAAAAACAATGACTGGCAGTGCTAAGACAGCCCCCTTGGTCACAGTGTGAGAAGCTCACAGTGCCATGGTCTCTAGGAAGGATTTTCTGGCTGGACTGGCTCTCCTAAGGGACAAGTGGGGCTTCTCATCCTGTGGCAGTTGCTGGGCTCATTGGTACTCCTGTACAGTATCCCAAGACAGCCACTCCAGCACTTCCACAAAGTCCACTGAGTGGACTTCTGGTGCCTTCTGATTTTCTCAGTCTTCCAACTGATGTACTTGGAGGTGGGAAAGAATACAGTATTGCTTCTAAAATAGAAATTTCTCTTTGGGGCAAAAATCAGTTTTCTCAAAAAGACAAGGAAAAAAGTTTCCCCAGTAGTGCCTCTTGAAGGCCAGCCCCATTTTCCTGGGGAAGCTAACAAGGCAGCAGCTTCAACAACTTGTCCTCACAAGCTAATCAAAGGTTTTCAGTGGGATAGAACATTCTAAATGACCTCAGACCACTATGATGAAAAGGCTATCTGTTACATTCATTCTGCTTCTACTTAGAGTGAAATGCACCAAAGCCACATGGCAAGTGATGTTGTTGGGTTCATCCCTGGGCAGCACCTTCCAAAAGCCTTCTTATGCATCTTTTGGCATAGCAGCTGGTGGGAGCTGTCCATAGATCTACCCTACTTCCAGTGAACATAATGCTAGTCCAAACTGTGTTGCTTCAAGAACTTTTTCAAGTGCTGATCACTGCTTAGGAATTCAATATTACACTTTCCTTCTCAAGTATTAAGATGTATCCTGAAGCTGTTGGGGATAGCATAATACCTGAACTTTGTAATGAACTTCTAGGGCTTCCATCTGAAGAAACGTGCTGCTGAAAAGCACTACCCCCTTCACACGAAATCTTCCTGTTCAGAGTGGACATAACTCATAGTGTCTTTTAGCCCCTATGAAGAAGGAAGATGCTACTCCTCTCCCTAATAAGAAACTGGTCCCTTGGGCAGACCTCATGCTGCCCACCTCGGAAATTGTTCTGCTTTTTTTGGGACCGAAATTTCAATGGCACAGCTGGAATTTAATCAGCCCTGTCACATAAATCTCTTGGGTTCATTTCTATACCACTGGTTTACTTTTTTTTTTTTTTTTTTTTTTTTTTTTTAAGATGGAAAAAGGAAAAAAAAAGGGATCTGGGACAGAGATCACAAAGGGACTAAAAGCTGTGCTGGAGGTATCTCCCCTGTAGACATTATTCCTCTGAATAGGGCAGAGTTTAGAGCAGGTCAAAAGAAAACTGTTGATCTGGAAATAATGGTGCATGTCGGAAAGACCCTGCTGTCATGCCTGGCTCCCTGACTGTGCACCCCTGCCAGCCAGCACCACAAAGAAAAATGTAAACAAGGATTAGCCACAAAATTGTTATTACAGCTCTACTGAAGTAGCATTATTATGATGGTTATTATCACACTTGTGCCACTGAAGATTGCAGTTCTGTGCCAGAGACATGAAGAAACATCTTCAGAGATGCTCTTGGGAAATGTAGTTACATGCAGCCTTAAATCACTAGCTGCTGCATTACTTTCAATGCAGTTTTGTAGTAACATTACTTCTGATAATGCAGTCTAATAATATTTGCCATCAAATGTCAAATGTTTGCAAAAAAAAAAAGAAAAGAGAAAAAAACTAAAAATGACATTATGCAGTATGGCTAGCTGTTAGGCAGTCCAACAAACATCATTCTGGATTAGCTTCAGTGTATATCCTCTACCAAAAAATAAATGATATATACTAAAATATATGTATGCTTGGGGGGGAGGTGTAAGAACCGCTTTACTTCATTTAATTATGTCATTGAGGTTTTGATGCCTCCTATAAAACTTGCCTGAAATGAGGGTCAAAACGGCAGACTGGGTTACACCAGCCTAAGGGAAGGAACACGGCCATCCTCCTTCATCAGCTGTCTGCTCAGAGACATGTTCAGTGGAGAAGGGTCAGGAATGGAAAAGTACTGAGTGCTGTTCGTATTTGACTCACCCTTGTCTTAAAATTGATGTTTTTGGCCATGTACCTGGTGGGTGTAAAATGTCTTGTATAGGAAATTGCAGAGGCAGTGAAGCAACTAATTGTCTTAAAGTCTCAGATGGAGCCAGGGATGCAAGCAATGGATATGGTCCTTTCTTCTACAGGCAGTCTCAGAGCTGCCTCTCACCCCACCATTTCTTCCTTACAAAGTCTTTACCAACAACCAAATAAAACCAGCAGAATAGAGCAATTCTAATTTGCACTTCTAAGCCTAAATTATCTATCAACAAGAAAAAAATACCTACTTATGTAGTCAGAGGCAACATTATCCATCCTTAAAAAAAGCCAGCATGAGGACGAGAGGGAATGGCCACAAGTTGCGCCGGGGAAGATTTAGATTAGACCTGAGGAAACATTTCTTTTCTGAAAGAGTGGTCAGGCA
The DNA here is from genome assembly GCF_038088225.1 of Cyrtonyx montezumae. Lineage (NCBI taxonomy): Eukaryota > Metazoa > Chordata > Aves > Galliformes > Odontophoridae > Cyrtonyx > Cyrtonyx montezumae. The sequence goes on along the minus strand of NW_027071936.1, from coordinate 31,767,869 downwards.
CTGGAATGGCCTGCCTAGGGAGGTGGTTGAGGCACCATCCCTAGTGCTGTTCAAGAAGCGTTTAGATAAGGTGCTAAAGGATTTAATTTAGTAGTTGGGTAGAGATAGTGATAGGAGGATGGTTGGACTAGATGATCATGTAGGTCCTTTCCAACCTTATGAACTTATGAACTTATGAGGCTAGCTAACATCGAGAAAGCACTCAGTGAAAAGAAGCATCCCTTGGATGGATCTATTTTAACAACAGAAGAGACAGTCTGCAATCCTGACATCTAAAGGGGGTAAAAGGCAAAAACAAGGCAGCTTCCATTGGCATCACAGCACACTCCACCCTCTCAGACTCATGTGTTAAAGGCATGATGACTGTGCACTGCATTGCACTCAAAATCTTCCTGTCCTGGGATCTCTGTTCACACAAATACAAATCTTAGACATCTAAACGTATTCTAGGTCTGCTTGCACCATTATACCAAAGTGATTCTTTTAAGCAACAGGTATAGACACTGAGGATATCAGAAATGGAATATCACCAATATCACCTTGTGTTCTTAAAAATATTTGTAAAGTAATACAATAGTCACTATACACTCAGAAATCTTCCACGCTCTGTGGAAACAGATTAAGAAATAAAGAGATAAATATTTAACAAGCAAAAAAAAAAATTCCATAGTATATAGTCTATATCCACCACTGAGAGCCTGTAAACTCCTGTAAGAAAGAAAAGAGGTAATTTCCTCTTCATATATCATAGAAACATAGAATCATTCAAGTTGTAAAAGACCATCTAAGATCACCTAAGATCAACCACCAACCCATCCCACCATGCCCACTAACCACGTCCCTCATTGCTACATCTCCACGGTTCTTGAACACCTCCAGGGACCCACCACCACCTCCCTGGCAGCCAATTCCACTCCTCAGTACTCTTTCAGAGAGGACGTTTTTCCCAGTATCCAACCTGATATGAAGTTAACTTTGTGCTTGTTAAATAAAAGAAATATTGCTAAGAATCCCTTGCCTGACTTTGAATTTTCTTGTTCCCTATGTATTTATCCTGCAAAAGAAAAACAGGCTTCAGCCACCCTGAGAAGAATCCTTCAAACTGCATGCAAGTGCTCGGAGCAGGGCAGTCATGACATAGTGAAAGATCTGTATTTCAGCAGCAAACATGCTTTCTGCAGCACCATTTGCCTTTTGAATATGTTTGAAAAATATGCACTGGAACGGAGTGTTCCTGTTTGCTTTTTGCTCTGACAATTGCCAGAGCTCAGGTTACAAGTACATCAAGTCCTCTATAAGCATGCCAAAGAGAAAAAAATGCATTGCTTCCAAGAAAGCGTGGACGTTTTAAAAATCTCTTCCTATTCCCAGCCAGTGCAGTGTTGGTCCCAGCATGATATTCTCCCCTCCACAAGTGAGTGAAAGAGGGTAATGGTTCATACTTCGCAAGCCTGGTATTAGGGGGTGTGAGACTATGCCTTCAGAGCAGTTGTCATCTCTGGAATGGGAAAGGAAGAAATCAAAAGCTTTGCAAGTCAACACACAAATCCCAGGGTAAAATCACTCAATAAGAATGAATGAGGTTTGGAATGATGACCCACTTTTAGCAGAGGTTGGCCCCTCCTTGAACACAGGTAATCAAAGGTGTTATGTTTACATTTGAACACCACATATTTGAATTCTGGATGGATACAAATGCCTTGATTGTAAGAAATGAAAAAGATACACAAGCAGAACTATCTTGCAGAAGGCATGGTAAGTGAACGGGTGGGAGTTTAAAATTGCCTTTGTAAAAAAAGAAACCAAACCCTACACCACACTATAATTACTGATTTCCAAGAGGGAGGGAGGAATAGCATTATCCACTCTAGGCAACTCAGGTACCCCTCCCTGCATTTACCCACTGTGCACTGTATTCTGCCTCCAACATCTGGCTCCTGGCTGCACAAAAGGAGCAAATCGGCTGCTGTACATTTCTTCTGCACATTACTGAGCTCCCTTTAAAGTCACGGCAAAGTTATTTGAGGAAGATGGACTCAGCAGAGCAATCCTTATGCTTGTTGGGAAGTCAGCGCTATACGTATCAGTATGCTACACTACTGTCCCACTAGTGATCTCAGCTAGTGCATTTCATCAGTCCATCTGCTTAACAGCAGAAGCCCTTAAAAATGTAATTCTAGCTCTAGAAGTTCCTTTCAGGATACAGTAGGCACCAGAACTTCAAAACCGTAATGGAGGATTCAGCAGATTTTGTGCCTAAAAACATGCATGTAGGGAGCGGTGCTTCTCAAAGAATAAGCTGCAGTGTAACTCCATAACAGAGTGTCAGGGACAGATTAGTTTGGATAAGGAGAGAGAGCCTCAGATTAACTAATCTCATGTGCTATGGGTAGGAATGGATTCCTTCTTTTGTTTCCTTTTAAAGTAACCTAAGGCACATCAGCCTAAAGAAAAAGAAAAAAAGCCTTTTTTTTTGCTATTTGATGCATGCTTAACTTAACACGACATTGGGAAAGGTATTGATTCACTTATGTCAAATTAACTTGTTGGATATTGCTATTAACCAAGGCCAGCAATTCCCATCAAAAGTAATATGTCCATAATGACATAATTACACACTACTGTTCCATGCAATTTCAAATTAATTAGAGCACAAGCCTTAACAATGCATGACACTGTGCACAAGAGCCACCTCATTGCATCCAATGCCTGCTTGAATCAACTAGCTCAATGCCAAGCTGCGGGGTTACACCAGAGCTACATTCAGGAGTGCCAAAGCCATCCCTGGGAAGATGGAAGAAGAAGCTGGGTATGAGCCCCTTGAGCCCCTCTGCCCTCCTGATCCGTGTGCCGCTGGGGAGGAACTGCACAATGGTTACAGTTTCCTGAACATTTCCACCTGTTGACATTTACCATAATTTCTTTGATTGCTACGACTCAGACCATTCTTCTCCACCCTTTTTTCCCCACACTTGATGCTGCCTTGTGCTTTACTCACAAAGAGGAAACTGTGACAATCACCCATTAGTCAGCTAGCTCCCCTGTTGTGTGGGCTCTGCATGTGAGGCATGACAGAACCTAGGAAAAAGTGAATGAAAAACCACAGAAATAATGGCAGTCATCCCTGAGGCCAGGTGCAGACTCTCAACCAGCATTTAACTTATTTCTGAGTTATATTCACATCAACTCTGTGGTTGATATTGTTACCACTATGCTGGCAGACTCGTTATGCTCTGAAATGTTTGTTGTTTTTTTTTTTCATTCTTTTTGTTTTTAATATATACATTTAAAATACATCCCAGGAGGTTCAAGTCACTTCTACCAAAGACAATCAAAACAAAACACCTGGTCGTGACATTTCTTGGAGAACCTGACCACTGCTTATTGATATGTCAAACATGTATATATATCATTATTTCCTATCAGCCCTTTTTCTCCCCCATCTTTACTCTCCTTCTTCCTTCCTTCCCTGTCTAAAATTAGAATACCTCACTCTGCTTTTGCATTTATTCAACCCTTCTGTTTACCCTTGGAGGTGCACAGAAGGACAAGCACGCAAGCAATGCTGTGATGTGCTAATCACACTGTGGCTCCTTCAGTACTGTAGTGAACAACAAAAGAAGATCATTATGATTTAGTGAGAGGTACCTGAAGTCCTTAGGATTGTTGCAGCTGTATGAGCTCAGGCAGACAATCCACATGCTAGTGGGAACCATAAATTGGTTCTGGTGATGCTTGGATGAAGAACTGTCTTCCTTCTTGTACCAGGAGATATGATTTATCTGGATAAAATATGTATCTACTACACAGAAAGGTCATCAGAACGATAGCTTAGTGATGATTTCTGCTAGGAGTTCCTGAACTTTCTGTGCTCTTGTGTTTTGTGTGTGTGGATGAGTGTACCCATACATGTACTAGCTGCAGTCTGACAGGAAAAAAATAAAAGCAAACGTATGTAGCATTAAAACAAAAATGTGACTGTTGAGGCCATAAAGGACAGGAAATGGTAGAACAGATTCTAAAACCATACACCTCTGAAAATCAGCATCAGGAACAGATACCAAAGAAGACTTATGCTCAGTTGCATATTTGTTTGTGGTCCAGTTGCATTTCCCCCCATTTTTTTTAAAGAGATATATAAATTTTGATATTCCTTAAATTCTGTAGTTTTGATTTTGCTACACTGATGCACCTTTAGCAAATAATTAAAAGATTCTAAAATGCTCAGCACTTTTTAAAATGCAAAAATAAAAAAGAAAAAAAAAGTGAACAAAATTAGCTGCAATGGCTCAAAATGTTTCTCAGCAACACTTCCCTCCTCTTTCATCAAACATACACAAAAAAAAAATTCCCAGCTTTTGCAAAACTAATGTGTTTCCTTGGAAGCATTAAGCAATCTTGTTGATAACACTGCTCAGCACTTTAATTAAAATTTGGGCTAGGAGATGTGTTGGGACCCACCAACCCTCCCAGCACTCAGGCAGATCTGGCATCCTTACAGCTGACCTGGTTCTGCGGAAAAAAGAAATGCCCTTGATCCTTCCCCATCTGCAACAGCGCTGTGCTGGCTAGGCAGACAGCTTTTTGGGTTAGATCTGGCACACCTCCCTCCTGGTGTTCAAAGTCATAGGCCCTTGACTGCATTTCACCTTAAACCCAGCAGAAAACAGCTTCTTCAGACACAGCTCTTGTGCCAGTTTCTAGATAGATATTCCATTTTATGTTGGTTTTGGATGTGAACTTAACACTGGCCTGATCACGGAAAATGAGTTGCAGCTCTAAATTTGGAGAGGCATTTCACTCTACTGAATGCTTTTAAACACTTTTAGTTCCTTGGATGAAAAATGCTCACGCCTGTTCCACCATTATGCACTTGGAGTAAGGCAGAAACCCCACTGCTGGCTCCAGAGGACTAAATCCAAGAGCTAAGCCCTACTAGATACATGGTTTCTTCTTGAACATATTACACTAAGTATCTAAAGAAAAAGCAATTATACAAACAAGTCACATGCCAAGTGGCATTTTCTTCCACTCCAAAGATGTGAGGTTTACAAATGAAAAAAGCATAGCTCCCTGTGTCGTATTATTCTGAGTGTTTTCAGGCAAAATATCACACTGTATGCCAAAACTGCAAGTCATTCAACAGAAAAACCAGCAATCACTAGTGCAGGTATCCACCCTCCAGTGGAAATGGCCTCCATCAACAGCAGACAGCTGTGGCTTTAATGTAATTCAGCAGCAGATAATACAAAGCAGCACTTTCACAACTGGAGCATGGATGAAAAATGACACAGTCCAGGAACATGAAAAGTAACAGGTCTGGGGGGTGAAGTCCCAACTGGCTTTAACAGGAAAGCTTGTTTTCTCTTGAGTACACATTTGCCAGTTTCAAATGGTGCTTACTATTTTTGGTAAAGTTGTTACAAGCCCTCACACATGCTTCGACCGGTACCATTTTGATGGTATATGATAATCATTGGGTATTAAATGCTGGCAGCAGGGCCAGAAGGTTTCCTTCATGTATTCTCTTACCACTGCCAAGGCAATCAAATTAATTCTGTTAACAGGCTGCCAAGTCAACCAGCCCACTAAACTATCCCGTCTTAAAAATGAAATCGAGACATTCATATCAAATCCTGCCGTTTCCCCACCGAGGGTGATTGCTGGACCCCAGCCAGTGGGAATGACTGCTATCATCATATGATGCCATGCGATGGCTCTAATGAGCTGACATTTCCTGTTGCTAAATTGCCATGTCTGAAAGCCAAACCAAACAGCGTTCAACCTCTTTGGAAACCAGACGATGGTTTCTGACTTTTCCTTTTGCCTTCTGTTTCCTCACTTTCAAATTTCTCCATCCAATCCTGCCTAGATAAAGAGTCAAAAACTGCTCTTGCACCATATGGAATAAATCAGAGTGCCCCATAAAATGAAGCTGCCTTGTATTGCTTCCCTGGGTTTCATTGTCTGCTTGACAAACTGAGCCATTCCTGTGTTAATGTGGCTGCCAGCAGCAAGCACATGGGGCAGGTTACCCACACCAGCTTGGCCACACTATTCTGCCATGGGTGTATACCTCAGTTGGCACCAGCTCACTTCCCTCTCTATTTCAGCAACAACAGTATTTCAGTACTGTTTCTAGCATCTCAAGGGAGTCAGTGCAGAGCATTTGAGTTACTGTCACTATTACACCGTTTGAGTCTCATAATTAATGTTTGGTATAAAGAGATGTTATTGCCTCCTTTTAGAATAATTGCCTTAAATTTTTCAATACCTTTTTCACCTGAAGGAATACTATTTTGGGAGTCAAATCAACAAAGCACATTGAAATCATTGTGGCCTTCATGTGGCCTAAATTGTGATTTTTTATAATAATAAAAAATAATAATTTAATAATTATTCTGAAGCAGGGGTGTAGTAGATACAGTCCAGGAACACCAACAAGATGGAAAATTAGAGTCTCAGGTATCCCATGGCAATTCAGAGCCAAGAAGCAGCCAACAACCCTTCATTATAAGTATTATTAAGACATACTCCTTGGCATGGTTAACAAGACATCAGACAAATATGGATTGAACAGGCAAGAAAGAAGTGTTCTGACACAAAGATAATAGTAACTCGGAAGAATTGCAGAAAGACGGTCCCTCTTTCAGTCACACACAGAAGGCTGCTAGGTACAGGATACTGAAATTTTTCTACATTCTTATTTGCTAGGCTACAGTACAGTAGAAGAGGCATTTTTCTGGCTGCAGCAAGCTGCTCTGTTGAGACTATGAATGAAATAGGAGCCTGTTCAGCTGGCAGCATAGTTTTCTTCATAGCCTTTATTTTGTCCTCCAAATGGTGTATGGATTTCATGTACCTCAAGCCGTACTTGCAGACTTTTTCCTAATCCATTGCACTGGTAGTTTTGGATATCTGCCATCAACTTAACTATTAAGTCTCAAAAGCCTGTTATACATTTTATAGACTTGGTCAAAGCTCATTTCCCTACAGTGCAGGCTACTTGTGAAGGGGTGACACTCGTAAGTTCAGTTTCATTTGCTCTCTTCTGAGGTGACATGTTTCATGTTAGTGGCAATAATAAATAATTAAAAAACTATTTCACACATTTTCCTGGAATTGATCTCTTCTGAGCCATTCACTAAAATTGACCAAAAGTCCATGCTATACAAAGGAACTGTACTGCACTCTGTAGTTTAAAAAGAACTAGGTACTGGTCAATCAGAAAAAAAAACTGTACACAGACATGGTTTTCTTTTTTATCTGAAAAAGTTATGTGTATCAAGAAGGTCCTCAGAAGAAGTTTGGATCCTGCCAATAACTTCATATGTGAACCGTATTTTGAACCGTTTGGAAGTACAGCAAGAATACAGTTAATACATATAGTATTAACTAGATGGTCATCATTTTTGCCTCAAAGCCCAAGCAGGAAAGGGCTTCAACCTTATGTGAAATATTATTCATTACTAATTAGACCTGTCAAATTGTTTTGTTCATGTTTGTTCATAAGTTCAAGCTCTTAATGAAAGTCAACTTAGGCACCACTGAGCACTTGAACTGAGTTTTCTGAATGTGGTGTGTTATTAAGCATTTTGAAAAATGTAGTCACTCTTTTAGATACAGATATATGAGCTCAGATCCTAAAAGCAACTACCCAACTGAAAATTACAGAAGAATATTAGATTCACAGGAAAACTGTGCAAGACACACAAAACAAGCAAATAAAATCAGCAAACCTCCATCCCAAAGAAGAAGGAAATCTCATATGAACAAGGCGCACATTCTGTACACTGCAGTTATTCTCTGGAGTTCTCAAAGTACGCATACAGGAGTGATTTGCAATTTAAAGATCCCCTTCAGAAAGTGTTTCATTTTTTACCTAGTGAGCAGATCATAAAATACAGTTTGGAAAGAAACTATCACATTCCCATCACACCAAAAGCTCAAGGTTTTGTTGTATGTGGGACACAAATATTAGGAAAAAAAAAATCTGTCTTGGAAGAGATTATTTCATTGCTAACAATCTAGGAAAGATAATGGTCAACACTGTAGCAATTATATTTGTATGTGTGTGGTAAGTTGCAAAGGACATTTTGCAATTACTTTCTATGTAGAAATTAGTTTTTGATCCATGGATAATAGTCCTTGAATTCTGAAAAGCAATATTTAAAATATTACAGGAATTATTTGCTGTTGTTACATTAATAAAGATAACATACCTTTCAGCAAGTGTAGTATTTGCCTATTACTTTGTGCTGATGCTTTGCTTGTTTTCTAGTGTGATAGCTGGCTTCTTATGGACTACGGGTAATTACAAGAGGTGATCTTCCAAACCATCGTTTCTCAGAGAAGTCCTAAGAAGAAAATGGGACCTTGTGGAACCGAAACACCTTCAGGATTTGTTCTATTCTCTTTCAACCACGAGGAAAGTGCAAGAAGAAGAATTCAAGTGACTTTCTGCTTCTATATTCATGATACTTGCTTTCTTTAATCAGTACACACAGACACAGAGGCATGTTGCTAGAAGGGCAAGTGCATTGAAAAGAACATAAATGGAAGGCAACATCCTGAGTTGACAATGGCCATTAATTAATTAAGAGAAGGTTAGATAATTTCTGAATAGGCTTAGTGTCAAGCTCATACTTCCCTCAGTCTCTGGCAGCATTTACAGAATGTTGTTGATAATACAGCTCAAGGTCTCACTGACTTTGACAACTCTGCAAGGATATTTTGAAAGGATTCAGTGGTTTTGAATAGTTCATTTCAGTAACTCATAAAGAAACACTTTCCTTCAACACAAGCATGAGTGGTTATTTCTGTACTTAATGAGGCCAAGGTAAAGAAAACCCAACTGCATATTTTTAAATATTTTATCTTTACACAAGTCTGAGTTATGCAGAACACAGAGCCATATACATACATTCACAAGAAGGCAATAGTATCTGACAAAATCTCAAGAACAGCCTAACCTGCATGTCAGATTATTCAAAAGGGTATGAAACTCCTTGTTAGATAAGGAGCTGCATCTTCTGCTTGTCTCTGAGTTAGGGAAATATTAAAAGGTTTAAACCTCTGTAGATTTTCTACAGTACAACACATGTATTAAATGATCACTCTTTTTTGAAGTTCATGTGAAAGATCTATTCCTATAAATGGTCCTGTGACCACATACAAGGCCCATCTATTCATCCCACAGATTTCCTAACTTCGAGGGTGAATGTGAGGGAAAGAAAGGAAAGAGAGGGCTGTAGAACTTAGGGAATTTTCTCTTTTTGCAATGCTTCTGGTAAGTTTTTAGGTTGCCCTGTTATAATACAGTCCCTATCCATTGAAGAAAAACCCTGCAGCCAGTTTTGTAAACTTAGGTTTAAACTACTTTCCTCCATTCTCGTAATATATAAAAGAATTTCAAAATGCCCCAATGTTTAACTTGGCATTTTTAGCATGAGATGAGAAACACCAGCAGACTAAATGATGCTAGGAGATGTGCTTTTACAAAGAGAAAATTAATATCCCAGATCTCTGGTTCATCTGCATGAACAATCTGGTAGAACAATGAGAAGTAGAAATAACTATAAATAACCATGATATTCTACTTCCTTGTCAGCCCTTATTTCATTAGGCACTGAAGATTTTGGTTGTTATTTTTTCATTTTACTTAGATGAAAGGCCATGTTGTTGTCCTGTCACTGTCACAGTATGGTACACGTATGCCCCAGCAACTCACAGATCATTAAAAAGTTCATTAAAAATACAGTAAATTACTACTAGCCTTAGATATCTTTTCAATTGACCCTTACTTCTGTAAGAGCCTTGAAATGCTTTCAGCTAAGCAAGACCTTTTTGATGTGTCAGCAAAGACAGTTGTGTCCCCCTTTCACAAAGACTAAGAGTGGTTTCAGATGTTATCATCTTCATATCCTGCTTTGTGCTGTCCCAGTAGATCTGGGATCCATTTGGAGCCCTGCACTTAGTCATTACATTAGTCACAGACAAAAACATTCTGTTCCTGTTAGCCGTCCAAACACTAAATCCCAGCCCTGGAGGATATGCAATAAATACAACACAACTGTGCACCAAGAAAACTGGCTGGGCTGGGTAATGCAGGAAGCGCATTGTGTGATTAATGAACACACATTAAATGCTTTTTAATGGTAAACTTAAGAAGCTTCAGGATCTATACAATCCCTCTTAAGTTTTCAGGCATAACCTTCAGTGGCATTAAAATACAGAACTGAAATGCACTGAATAGTGTTCCACCTCAATTTGGCACTGGGAAGCAATGCATGTGTCATTCCTCAGTCAGCTGTGTTGACGCTCACTTATGCTAGGCAAATGGAATAGAAAATGATACCAAATGCTATATTCTACTTCAACAACTGTGTTTTAGAGAAAAGAACTGTAAGCAGGCATAACCTAATGCAGTCTTGTGCTTGGACTGAACACAAACACTGACTGCTCTTTTCACTTCTAGGATTTTCTGTAGCCCCTTGACAAATATCTTCACACATTGTTTTAAAACAAAGGATAAGCATTGTGCTAAGCTCTGTGTAAGGCAATCAAATTAAATACTATCCATACAAATCTTGGGAAAATCTGAAAGTCAACAAAGCCTTCATCAGGGAATTGTTACAACACTTTACTGTTATAATTACTACAACGTTATAATATCCTCCGTAGCAACAGTCTACAGTTTGTTTATCCTACATAAATTTTAAGAAGTTGACACTGTTGATAATGGAGCTGGGTACTTGTTAAACTAGAAGTAAAATTTAATCCCATTTCATTTCAAAGATGACATTTCACTAAGCTTGCCCAGCATGTCAGAAGTGAGAGGAGAGCCACTCTGATACAAGAGCTGAACTGACTGAGAGAAGTGTTGGGTGAAGACCAAATCAACAGACAAAGTTATTCATTCTTCCAGTTAAGATGATAATTCAGTTAGAAAAGGATGTGATAATTCCTGTAACTTTCCAACAGAAGAATGACTTACACCTAAATTGCAAGGATCCTACCTGATGCTTTCCCCTTTAGATCACAGAGGAGGTGCTTCATTTCAGAACTATCATTTGTTTGTGGCAATGAATGAACACTCTATCATCTCACTTTAAAGCAGCATGTTTTCTGTTTGCATTTTTCTTTTAACTCTGGAGTAACTTGTTCCAGACCTTATCATGACCTACACATCAGGGAACAAGTAGTTCAGTTTGTACATATCGCTATCCACTTTACCTCTCTTTGCATTCATATTCATAGCTCTGTTGGATTTTTTAGCCCCTAAGCGTTTACAAATTTAACAATTCATTTCACTGCTGAAGTTACTCTGAGAGTTATAGCAATCCCATTACAGCAATGGGGTCCTCAGCAGGGCCCTACGTTCCTAGCAGCTGGAGTGTGGAATTGTGAACATTGTGACTTCTATAGCCAGGAATGGGTTTGTGTCTGCCTCTGGACTGAAACTTCCTCTAACTTGCTCAAAAGCCTATTCATCTCAGTTTCCAGGGTTGTTCATCTGTTAAAGTATAATGGCTGGGGTTAATACAATTCTAGTGATCACTGTGGCCCTGTGGTAAGAGTTTATGGTGTTACAAGCAGAACCAAGACTCTGCTGCGGTATCAGTCACATCATGGTCTGCTCCTCTGCTTTCTCATCTGGAACTACAGAACTGTGCTGAGAGGTTTCCATGGTGGCCTCAATAACTGCCAGTTGCTTCTCTCTGCCTGGGAGCCATCAGATTTGTTTTGCATTCAGTCTATGCTGGAAGGAGTTATGGCTCTGTGAATATTGTGTTCTTACGCATTTATTAGATGTAAAATACTTTCACCCAGCACTTCTTAGAACTATTATAAAGCACTTTAACACTTTTATATGCTTTAGCCAGTCCTGTTCTCTGCCTTGGCAACTGCACCTCCTATATTCCCTTTCCCTTCCCCTGACCCTAAAAAAAAAAAGAAAAGAATGATTTAATCCAGAAGACAAATGCTGAGGTCATCAGTAGACATGTTTGTAACTCTCCATACTCTGACTCAGGCTGTCTCCAAATCCTCAAATAAAGCCAGTGTAATTGATTTCATTGATTCAAAAGGGCTTGGATCCGGCCTTTTTCACCATCCTAGGGAATCTCTTCACCACCTCTGCTCACCTCACACTTTTGTGGAACAAGGACAGCAATAGGAATCAGACTTTAAGATCCTTGCCTGGAAGCTGCCATACCACTAACCACATGTTGTTATGATAATAGATAAGAAAATAGTTAATGATCTAGCCACTATAGCTACAGGTTAAAAAGAAGTAATATTTTGTTTACATTCACTGTTGCTTAAAGTACTCAAAATTAAAACATCAAATATCTGATGATGAATGACACATTTATATGTTTGCTTCCCACCCACATTTTCCTAGTACGAATAAATACTTCCTCACCACAGAAATGCAGGGTGCTCCCTGCATGCAGGGGAGCCATGCAGGGTTTCAAAGGACAGGACAAAAGTTTACCTAAGGACTCCTATCTTCTTTCTGGGACTTGAATGTGAGGAAAGCTATTCTCCTGGTTCTGCCAGGCCAAGCTTGCTTGGCTCCAGTTTTGTTGCTGGGCAGGTGGTAGATCCTTTGAAGTCTTCTCACTGTTCCTGTGTGTGCCTACTTGCTGTGTCCTCTAGCTTCACCTGTTCATTTGTAACACAGTGCAGAGCTTTCCAAGACTGACTCTGAGCCACAGGCAAGCTGTGGGATGGCTGGTGGAGAAGAAGAGCTGCCAGATCGCCAGGTGATGTTATGTAGGCATTTGTAGGGGGCAGTGGTGCCACAGTGGGAAACGATCGCCTATCTGCATATTTAGGAGGTTGTGCTAACAGCTTGTGTCTCCAGTCACACTTTCACCTATGCCCCTCCCAGTCCTCCTCACTCTACTTCTGTTGGATGCTTCAAGGAAAATAAAATTTATGGAACTGGTTCCAAGAGCTGTTTTCTGCGCTGGTGCTAGTTGGTGCATGCTCCACTCAGGCTCAGCCCTCCCTTCTTGCTGCCCAGCTCCACTCACTCCCATTATACAACAGATAGATCATGTTACCTTCCGCTCCTGGGCCCCAGTGCTGGGGAGCACAGCCTTGGAAGTGCCAGGTACTTGCAGCTCTCTGCTCTTGCACCTTCTTTATCTGATAAATATTTCTCAATTTCCACACTGGGAAAAGCTTGAATCTCAACAGTGGTCTGTGACAAAGAAAGAATGATACTAACGTTCTACATGTGAATGATTGGTTAAGAGAAAGGCAGGATTCTTTTGCTCCTTCCCTGCTTTAGCAAGCCACAAAAGCATCTAGACTTTATGGATGGCAAACTCATTTTGCCAGGACTGCTGACCTTATTCTAGTCATTTAAGGTCTAGCAGGAATGACAACAGGCAGCTCATTCCCCCATCCTTCCCCTTTCTTGCTCCAGACTCCTGCATCATTGGCTGCTACATTTTCTTTCCATACCTCAGTGCAGGGCTTTCAGACTGTAGCATTGCCTTTTTTAATCTTTTGATAAGATTGTAAAAAGATTGAAAGAATTCTAGAATCACAGAATGACTTGGGTTGGAAGAGACCTCAAAGATCACACAGTTATACCTCCTTGCCATGGGCAGGGTTGCCAGCCACTAAATCAGGCTGCCCAGGGCCCCACTCAATCTGGCCTTGAGTGTCTCCAGAGATGGAGCATCCACAACCTCTCTGGGCAGCTTGTGCCCATGCCTCAACACACTCTCCGTGAAAAACTTCCCCCTGACATCTAGTCTGAATTTTCCCTCCTTTAGTTCAAATGGATTTCTCCTTGTCCTATCACTATATACCCACATAAAAAGTTCATTTCCCTGCTGTTTATAAACTCCTTTTAAATACTGGAAGACCATAATGAGGTTTCCTTGGAGCCTTCTCTTCTCATGGCTGAGCAAGAAGAAATCTATCAGCCTGTCTTTGTAGGAGATGTGCTCCAACCCTCTAAGCATCTTCACCTCCTCTGGACCCTCTCCAAAAGCTCCACAAAAAGCTCTGATTTAAACGGTGGCATTCAAAATCCTCAGGGTGATGAAGAAGGTGCACAGCAAGCTTTCTACTCTGGGCTTCTGGAGTGCAGACTTCAAACTTTTCAGGGAACTCCTTGGCAGATTGACATGGGAGAAAGCCCTAGAAGGAAAAGGATGCCCAAGCAAGCTAGTTGGTATTCAAGGACCATCCCTCTCCAAGGCCAGAAGCAGTGCATCCTAAGAAAAAGGAAGGCAAGCAAGAATGCTAGGAGGCTTCCATGGATTGACAAGGAGCTCCTGGACTTAAGCTCAAAAATAAAGTCTATATGGAGTGGAAGCAAGAACTAATTACCTGGGAGGACTACAGAGAAGTTGTCCATGCATTCAGTGATCTAGGAAAGCTAAAATCCAGACATAATTAAATCAGACAGGGACAAGGAAACAAGAAGAAATTCTACAGGTACGTCAGTGATAAAAAGAAAGTAAGGGAGGATGGGCTTCCATAGATCCCTTCCAAAGAAGGAAGGGATGCTATACAGAGGGACCTGGACAAGCTTGAGAGGTGGGCCCATGCCAACCTCATGGCCAAGTGCAAGTCTTGCATCTGGGTCAGGGCAATCTCAAGCACAGATACAGGCTGGGTGGAGAACAGCTTCAGAGCAGCCCTGAAGAAGATATGGGAGAGTTGAGTGATGAAGGATGCAAAATGATGGCAACATGTGCTTGCAGCCCAGAAGGCCAACCATAATCCTAGGCTATATCCAGAGAAGTGGGACCATCAAGGGAGGTGATTCTGCCCCTCTACTCTCGTGAGACCTCACCTAGAGTACTGCATCCAATTATGGAGCCCACAAGCATATGGAGTTGTTGGAGCAGGTCCAGAAGAGGGTCACGAAGATGATCAGAGGGCTAAAGCACCACTTCTATGAGGACAGGCTGAGAGAACTGGGAAAACAGAAAGCTCCTAGGAGACCTTATAGCAGCCTTCCAGTACCTGAAGGGGACCTATTAGAAAGCTAGGGAGGGACCTCTTACAAGGGCTTGTAGTGACAGAACAGGAGGAAATAGTTTTAAACTGGAAAAGGGTAGATTTAGACTAGCTATCCAGAAGAAATTCTTTACTGTGAGTGTGGTGAGACACTGGAACGGGTTGCCCAGTGAGGTTGTGAATGCTTGCTCCCTGGAAGCATTCAAGGCCAGGCTGGATGGGACTTTGAGCAGCCTGGTCTACAGGGAGGTGTCCATGCCTGTAGCAGGAAGTTGGAACTAGATGATCATTGAATCACAGAATTGTAGAAGTTGAAAGGGACTTCTAGAGATCAACTAGTCTTAAAGGTCCCTTCCAATCCAATCCATTCTGTGGTTTCATGATTCTATGATTCAGGCTCCAGTTTCATCTTCATTCTCTTCTTCTATGCTCTGTTAGTAATTTCTGGCTGGAGCTGAACCTTGATCTCAAGAACAGTTTCTTCATATTCACCTCCTCCCTTACGGTATCTCAAACCAGATCAAATCTGGCTTTCCAAGACTGTACGGATGCCACTCCAGGACCACCTATCTTTATATACACATTTCTGTATTTCGACACTGTGTGTGTCTCAGAGTTTATGTTGTTGCCTCCTGACAGAAACAGATTTGTAAGGAGTACATTGCAAATGCTACCATACAGGTGTTTTCAGGTATCATAACAAAACTTTGAACTGATCATGCAATGACAATTGTTTTTATACTTACATAAAAATGATTTCCTTCAAGCAGTGTTAAATGTCCATCATGATTGATTTTCACAAAGATCCCCAAATATTCTAGTCAGAATTGATAGCTAACAGCCTGCTATATATTTCACGCTACAAATTGATAAGAAGCGCACAAAGAATGTGTTCACTTGATCATAAAATTATAGATTTGATAGTAAAAATGATCTCAGAAATTAAGATATTGTCTGATAGGAGCCGACTGGGAATGATTTTCTCAAGGTGCTCTGAAACTAGTACATCAGTGCCAGTGAACCCTTAGACTAGTGATGCCCAGTGACCCTTGTGGTGCTACTAGGATTGCCCAGCTGGAGGTTAAAGAAGCAGTATAAAAAACAAGTCCATCTTTAAGCTCTTGGCCTTCCACCAGGAAGATGTCTCACCTCCAATACAGCCAGTGACTCATCCTGCAATTATTGCTGCTGTCATTCCGGTCCAAATTGCTCGGAGGAAGGGAAGTGCTAATAGAGACACTGTAGAAGATTAAAATAACTGTGTCTGTGATGCTTTATAAAAGCTTTGCTGTAAGAAACCTGCTTTCCACACGATTGCTTTATTTTGAATTCATTGTGCAACGCATTATTGTCTCTGGAAACATGAATCAATGACAGGAGAATCATTAGAGCTGGAGAATATTTTCCTTAAAAGTTGTCAGGTCAAGTCATGCTTTTATATCGCTGTTTGTAAAACAAGATGTTTACACACCTGTAAATGTGCCACATCTGTTTTTTTATCTGATGAAAGTCACCTTTAGAGAACTAGGTGAAAATGGTTCTTTGGCACCAGAGACAATGTGAACAGCAAAGGTCAAGAAGAAGGAAGCACTTCCCTCTTCATCTTCCCTTTACCAGGTGCCAGCACCTCAAACCTGGCAGTGAGCCCTATCAGCAGCAGGGGCTGCACCACAGGGAGCCACACATTCTGTCCCAGCAGCTCTGCCCATGGCCATCCCATGTTTAGTGATTGTGGCTTTCACCACTTTAGGGCCAGGGCAGAACAAGATGACGCATGAATGCCTTTCCAGCATAAATCAGGCATCTGTCCCCAGCTCCTTGGAAGTGCTCAAGCTTTTGTCTAATGCTAATGATTTAGATACTCCAGATGACAAATAAAAGTGCCAGGAACTTGCCCTGCTGTATATTCCTCCTCTGAAGGCAGCTTGCCAACTGTTTTATCTAGATTATCATCTCTGAAAGAAAGTATTTATAACTTGGCAGTTGTGGTCAATGTGTTTAGACAATTCAGTCAATGAGTGCCCCTGAGGAAGAAAGAAAACTAAAACAAAACAAAACAAAACAAAAAAAAAAAAAATGAAGGCAGAGGGATGCAAGGGGAATGCAAATCCCATTTGATGGACTGTGAATTTAAACAAAGCCCTGCCTCTCCAGCCCAGGGTGAATACATGAGGATAGCTGCTTTCCTGGCTTCAAAGTGTTCTGCCTTCCAAAGGTGAAGGAAAGCAGGCTTCCTGGATAAACAGCATAAATTAAGTGCTCAAACCAGAAACAGGAGAACTGGAAGCCAAGCAGAATCTCTGCTCTTCTGCTTTCCTCACTGCAGGGCTGGCAAAGTTGATGTTAGATGTTATTATTCCAGATTGCATGTTCCTGCTCACCCTCACAAAAGCAAAACATACATTCAGCTAAAGACATATCTACTCACGAGCCTAGGCAGACTATTTAAATAAGTTTCCAAGTGGAAACCATACACCATTTCCCAAAATTAAGTTCCACATACAAATCCTCTGGTCTGTCTTCAGACAACATTTGATAGCCAGCTCTCCCTCTCAGCCTCCACCCCCTGAACTTCCATTCGCATTCAAGGGAGCCATCGTCCATTTGGCTGCAGGGCCCTGCAGCTCTCCTGCTGGGATCCCAAGGGGGGTGGATGTGGTATAGGGCTGGGAGTGCTGCTTGCCTCCTGGCCTGACCTGTGAAATCCATCTCTCTTATATACTAGCCATTTCCCCACTGGAACTCACAACTGTGTGTCATTTGGCTGGTTCATCTAACCACTGAATTAAAGGAAAAAACAGACAGGCTGTGGGGTGCAGGAATTACTAGTGATGACATGTATCACATTTGAAGCAGTGGGGCAGAATGACAACATACAATAAAAAGGAAATTATCTCTGACACACACTTTGCTTTCTTTAATGGAGTATTATTTCTAGTCCAAATTATGTAAGGACATCAATTGCTATTTGACAGAACCTGGAAAAGATGTCCTTAAAAATCTGCCAGTTTTGTCTTAGATAAATAGATCCAGTTTCTTCAGTATTCCCTACACTTTTTTCTATTTACTTTAGAGAACACTCCTAGCAATGAGGCAATGATATTTAGCTTTCAAGCAATTGGCAGGTTTTATAAAATCATGTTCTCATGCTCAAGTGGTAAACCTGAATGTGAGTCCCTGGAATCCACATGAAAACATGGATACATGCTTCAGAAAGCAGGTTTACAGCATTAAAACCTGAGAGAAATTATTATGCAAGTCACTTTCAATGAAATCATAATTAAGCCTTATTTGGGTTTGAAAGTTTAAATTTACAACATATTTTGCTCGCCGTTTTTCACATTTATGAGCCTCTGGCAGTTTCAGAAGGGTATGCTGATGTCTTAGAATAAATTGTTTTTTGAGACATGGTAAAATTTGTGAAAAATCTAGTGCTGTTTGCACGTGCACCATAGCTGTAAGATGGCTTGAAGACAACTACACATCTGTATCCTCTGTAGACTCTCTAGACTGTTTTCCATCACATTATAGCATTATAACAGGCTATGAGAAAGCACTAAAAAGAATAGACTTTGTCTGTTCCTGTTACAAATAAACAAATGAAAATAAAAATGGAGGGGATGAAGGCCCTGAGTCAGGAGGTGCATAATAGTAGACCTTTGAGTTGGGATGGCCATAGCCATCATAAACAGAAAGCTAAAGAGATGATAGCTTTCCTGTTTTCTCCTCACATGGAAAAAAAGGTGAAGGAGATCTATCAGATGGGTTTACTCAAGAAAGAAATGGGACAACCAAGAGGAAAAAAATCACATTTGGCTGCACAATGAAACTAGACAATAGTGGGATTAATTTTCTCTTAAGATTAAAAACACAACAATAATTTCAGATAAAAGACCTTTTCAACACTCACTATGCTAAAACAGCTAGCACTTCCCAATCCTTGCTTCCTGATGGTATAATCTGAGCTCAGGAGGAACTACCAACCAAGGGAGTAAAATCAGCTTCCCCAGAGAGGCAGCATGTGGAGATAATGGTGCATGTGTGGTAAAATATTTTAAGTCTTACTCAAGGGAGAGCATCCTGTCAACTCAGATGACAGACTTTTAACTTCTATACCATATGAAAACTGAGGAGTTAAAAGAGATGCAGACCGATATAAGTAGCTTCGTGAACGTACACCAGGAACTCAGCCTTCAAAATGAGCCTTAGCAGGTGGCAACACTGCCTACCCCCTGTGCTACACAGAAGCTAGAACTAGATAATCCTTTAAGGTCACTTCCATTCAAACCAAGACATTATACGAGTCTATGATGTTCTTTCTCACCCACAGTTCCACAGTTTATCTATGATGCTTCCCCATCTCAAAGAACTTAATTCAGCAGGTGCTTGTCATGTTGCTAATTTTAAGTACATGTGCACTGTCATGTGATTGGCATCCTTACTTAAGGTTAGGCACCTATCATGGTCTTCAAGACTTAAAAGCAGACTTTAAGGCCTAAAAAATCAATCAAAACAGAAAGCGTATGGAATTAGGCATTCAATTCCAGTGTCTCAGTAATTGAAGCAATGTCCAAACCCTCCATATGGTTTGGGTTAACTGGAAATAGTCCAGCATGCTTGATTACAGAGATAGATAGTGAGTTATGTATGTTAATAAGAAATTTAAGTAATATGATTTATAAATGGCAAGTATGCACTCCTCTGGTTTCCCAGCTAAATCCTAGGAATGTATTGCTTGGAATTTTACAGTGCAATCACAAAACCCCAGCATTTGCCTCTTATTCATTCTAAGGAAAACATAGTACTGAAGTCATTATAACTCCCTCTTCAGAAAAGATTTTACTACGCAGATTGTATTCAATAGAAACAACGTCATGCCACATGATTAAAAAAACAAACACAAAGAGACATCTTTGCACTTAATTAGTCTTAGTCTTTCATGCATGCTCTGCACAGAGTGCATAAATGAATGCTAAAAATAACCAATGGATTGGAAAAAACAGATTAATGTAGATTTTGCTAATAAAATCCCAGGCCACTTGATTCCAGCCCGAGTTTAATTTGCATGTAATCGTGGTAGTGTTGGCTGCTCTCTGTCTTAGAAACAAAACCCTTGGCCACTGCTAGAGTCAAGGTATCTAAATAACATGGTCTCTTAGCTGGATATTAACACGAGTGAAAATAGCTAACCTGAAAGTAAACTTCACTGTAAACTTCTAATGAAACTATTTGCCTTTCACTATTCTACTATCAAAATCAAGTCTACGGGAATTTTATTTAGGAGTGCATCAGCCATCTTTGTAACATTAGCAACTGCTATTAAAGATGATAGGTAAGAGGTAAGCGGCAACAGAGAGAAGATAGGGTCTTGGACTAACATCTTTACTGGCAGGGGTGACAGAGCAGTTTATGAAACTTCCAGCATTGTCACAAAAAAAAAAAAAAAAAAAAATCAAGATTGTCTCCATGATGCCCTGCCAAGAATGCTAATCTTATCCTTCAACCTCTCCAGCAGGAATCTGTAACATAAATGCTTCACAGAAGGTGGCTGTGCCACCACTGATGAAGACACATTCTGGAGTATCAACGTCATTAAAATTAATGTACTTCTCTGAGTCTGGAGTAAACTTTTGATGAATAAAGCAAGGAAAACTTGCTTTCCTAACAATTGTCACTCACTCTTTCAGGCCATATTGTTTGCATTTTCTGCAGCCTTCAAATGATAAAAGGAGTACAGTGATCTGCCTGTTGCCTCCCAGCCAAACTGCCAGTTCAGCTGGTCCTGCAGATCAGCAGCCACAGAGATTTTCAAAGACTACTTCCAAGCCATAAATATGAGATACAGGGCACTGTATAAAGCAAAACCAGATCATTTCTCAGTCTAAAGCCACCCGTGAAGTGTCAGTCTACAGGAATCAATTCACACGTGATTTAATCAACTTGTAACTTACACTGGATATGTGGGAATAGTTAAATTTATGGAGCTTGGAGTCTGGCCCATTAAACTCTGTCTATACTGTTTTAACACTCCTGGAAGCCTATGTTCAAATTTCCCTCAAGTCATGACTGAAATGACTTCTCCAAGTTTCACAGAAGTGCACAGCACAGACTCATCAGTGTGCAGCAAACCCAAAGCAAAAACTTCCCCAATGCAATTGGCCTGGGATGGCAATGGAACAAGGAGCAGAGGGTGGCAGACCAGATGGGGCATGTGGAACTGCCTGGCTCTGGTTTGAGCCACTAGTTGCATGCCTTCAGGAGAACCAGCCTCACCAAACGTGCATGAGCAGAAACACGCATCAGTGTAATTGGCAGAGACAAGACCCAGATGTTTTGCTGAAGCGATCTCCATTACTGGCTGCTAATTTGGAGATCTTCTGAGTGTCCTCTATTCTTATCAACAGGGTAGGGCTTTCTGGTTCATTTTTCCTGTATTCTTCTAGAGTATGTTTAGCTGATA
The DNA here is from genome assembly GCF_038088225.1 of Cyrtonyx montezumae. Lineage (NCBI taxonomy): Eukaryota > Metazoa > Chordata > Aves > Galliformes > Odontophoridae > Cyrtonyx > Cyrtonyx montezumae. The sequence continues at coordinate 31,746,415 of NW_027071936.1, read as the reverse complement.
GCATCAAGTATCTGTGCTGTAGCAGTAAGAGCCCTGCCCATGCAGGTACTCTGGAAACTAGAGGCAGAATTTTGCCAGTCAGGACAGGAATGTTTATTTGAATGTAAGGAGACGACGAGATCTGTGACTGCTGTATCTGCCGTGAATCTCAGAGGAGTACCCAAGGCAAAAACTGACAGACTTGGAAATCATACTGTGCCCAGTGAAGCAAAGGAAAAAAAAAAACCCACAACAATAAAATCCCTTGTGAGAGCATGCACTCCTCATGCTGGAAATACATTTTTGGTTTCCAGAAAAGACGTCTGCAATGTGCATGCCTCAGGTTACCCAATGACATGCAGACTTAGTGCTGCATATCGACAGGGGAATTTGCGGAGGTAATTACTTCAATTATCTTGTTGCCTGGGCAACCACATAACACACACACACACTTAGACTTATTTAATGAGTCACCAGGAGCCACGTGGCTCTCCAGCATGGCAGGAGAGCAGGCACAAAGCTCTTCAGAGCCTACCTCTCTACATGTCAAGCCAAAGAATGCAGAGGAACTGAGGGACTCCATCGCTGCCCAACATCCCCACTCACACCATTCATCTCAAGGCTAGGGCTAGGGAATATGGTGGTTTTCTGCACTTGGCATGTGCTTTTTCAAATGGCAACTGGGTGAGTGATGCCTATCAGCTTAAGAAAGGCATGGGCTTTTTTTTTTCCACCAGCTGTATGGAGCAGGTCCAGAGGAGGGCCACAAACATGAACAAAAGGCTGGAATACCTCTCCTATGAAGAAAGGCTGAGGGAGTTGAATTTATTTAGAGAAGGTTTCTGGGGTGGTCTCATTGCAGCCTTCCAGAATTTGAAGGGAGCTTACAAGCAAGTGAGGGACTGACTTTTTACATGGTCTGATAGTGATAGAACAAGAGGAAATGTTTTTAATCTAAAAGAAGGGAGATTCAGGTTAGATATTAGGAAGAAATCTTTTACTCAGAGTGTGATGATGCTCTGGTACAGGCTGCCCAGAGAAGCTGTGAGTGCCCCACCCCTGGAGGTGCCAAGGGCCAAGCTGGATTGGGCCCTGGATCAGGCTGATCTTGTGGGTGGCAAACAGTTCACTGCAACTGGTTGGAACTAGATGACCTCTAAAGGCCCCCACAAAACTATACTACCATTCTGTGAAGCAAGACTGATGTACACTGTCCTTAATATATTACTGTAATTAAGAGTAACATTGTGACAGCATTGTACTGGAGCAAGCATCAGAGCAACAACAACAACAAAAAAGTAATAATGTGGATCACAGCAAAATCAAGACAACATGAAAATCATAATTGCAACTTCTCAGGTACACAGACTGTATATAAAGAAGCCACTATCAAGCCAGATTTTGGATGCCAGCAGTAACAATATGGAAAAGCATCACTGAGTAACAGCAGTATTTACATGTACAGTCAGGAGCACCAGCTGACCAGAAGCAGATGAACAGCCATACAGCTTTCAATGTGCTACAGTGCAGAGTCTGCATAACTTATTTTGTGCATCTTAATAAAATAATACAGAATATATGGCTTTCATATCTCTATATTATATACATCTATATACACTCTTGCACACTTAGATTAAAAAAAAAAAAGTATTCTGGATAGGTTGCTTTTGATTGCCTTATCTTAATGGCATAGCAACTGCAAATATACAAAAAGAGAAACAAAAATGATCTGAAGCTTCTGGGAAAGTTTATATTAAGATGACAAGTAAGAAAAATACTGTGTGTTCACTCAAAGATTTGAGTAATAGAAAGGAATAAAACATGGCTTATGATAATGAAAACTGATCTGGGGCTCTTATTCATCTCTTTGTGCACTTTGACAAGAAGACCTGAAAATAAAAGGAAAGCACACAGAGATCCATTTTTGGTGCATAATCCCTTGCCTATATACAATCCCTGCACATATCTCTGCAGCAGTATGCTCAGGTGACGGTATTCTAGGAACACTGGTATTCAGTAAACTTGCCAGAACAATAGTTTGAATGGGAAACCAAATCTTATACACTAACAGATCAAGGGAGAAAGGTCAGAAAGTTGCCTCACCATCAGATACTGCAGTGTTTCTTCTCTGAAGTGCAGGCAGCAGACACAAGATGTAGTGAGGATTCAAGGTTAGATAAGTGGTCATCCCACTAATCTGGTGATTTGCTTATGAGAACTTGTTCCCACTTCCTTAAAACTTACGGCTTTTCAGAAATTCTATATTTCATAGACAGACTTTTAATTGTAGACTGAGCTACAAGAAAAATACATTTGATGCTTAGATTCTTTTATGATCTTGGGGTGGAGTTGTTTGGAATGACATCTGGTGAGAAAGAGGAGAGAGGACAAGAAAAGAATTTACAGATCCCAGCAGTATCAGTTTCAATCAAACAATTAAGTGTCAGAGTTGGTCAGTATTCTCTCTCTCTCTCTCTTTTTTTTTAATATTTCAGTGACGTGGTTCCTTAAAAGTACTTTTTGATAAAATATTCAATTAAAACTCAATGACATACAAATTTTGAGGGATATTTACACTGAGGAAAAAGCAACTGCAAGAAAAGAGCACTAGTTTTAGTCCACAGTTTGTCAGATAAGACACTAAAACAATAATATTGGCTACTCAAGTAATAAATTCAGCCTGATTCTAAAACTCTCTTTTTGAGCATAACTGACTACAAGAAATAAATGAATTCTTTATCTATTTCTCTCTTTGTCCTCCAGTCCCTCACTTTTTCTTGCCTAGCTTTACTTTATTTTTAAAGTCAAAGAAATTCCACATAGAGGAATTCAATTCCACCCCTTTGCTTCATATGCACTTCTGTTAGATGCCATTTTGTCATATCACCTCTGCTCTGCCATCTATCACATGACAACAAAATGCAACAGAACATTGGTAAGAGGGTTCAACCTCTGCTTCCATACTGTCAACATTCACCTCTGATGTCATAGGCCAACATAATACAGTAGGAGACATTACTTTTGGAGCAGCCCTCACAGACTTGCAAGTTAACTGGAATAATTTAGACTGACGTCTTATTAATGTCACTGGCCTCTTTTCAGCAAGAGGGAAGAAGCAGACCTAGTGCAGCTACATATATTTTCCATTAAGCTGGTAGAAGGGAAAGGGAGCTAGGAACACACCAGGTGCTGAGCAGCTAGAAGACAAACTGCAGCATAGCAGTTACAAAAGTAGTTACAAAATAGATAAAAAAATAACAATATTTCATTATGTAATCACAACACATTATTTTTAGTCACAAACAGATGAGACTCACAATCAGTTTTCTAAAGTCAATCTACTAAGAAACCCAGCAACTCCCATTTGAAGAATTACTTTAGAGGGCAAAGGAATACCTGTAGGTCAATCTACATTCTTTGGCATAAGCACGCAATCCAGTGGGGATATCCAGAAAGAAATAAGGTCACAAATTGTCAGGGTGGCATCTGTATTTACCAGTTTGAACATGATTAGGTTGTTGAAAATCTTCAACTTGAAGGCCAAATCAGCATCTTACAGACCAAACTACAAGTCTTCAACTTAGATGTTATTTCCATTTGAACATCTGGATATGAAACCTAGCCTTTCCCCAGAGGCATGCAGGCAGACATCTTTAAGGTTTTGAAAGAAAAAGTCTCTAAAATGCTAAATAGAATAAAAATACAAAATAGTACAGGTTTTTAACATTTGTCAGGAGCTATTAAAGAGCTCCATAGCTCTGTACCCCTGGCAAATAAAATGAGGACATCTGGGACACATCAAGAATGAAGGCCGTGTTAAGGATGTCACTGAGTAACCAAGGAAACAAGTGTGTAGAGCTGTGTAATGTCAAAAACTGATCAGAGGGTACACAAGAGCAGCACAAGGGTGAACATGCATAGCAGCATTTTCTGCAGCAGCTGAAACATAGTGATAAAGGATAAAGTCTACGACTCTTCTGTCACTTAATCAGTTTATCTACCCAGCCAATTCCTGACATGTTAAGACATGATAGAATGCATACTTCTACTGTTTCTGAACATTACTTCAATTTACAGGTTCCCAGAAATATTAATGCCATATCGAACCAGTTTTCAAACTCCAGAGTTTGCAGTTGATTATTTCTTGAAGGGAAAAATAAATATTTCAGTAAACTGCCTCATTCTCTCTTCCTGCAGAGGTTTGAAATTTATTTCTTCATCTCTTACTACCACAATATTACAAGAAAATATGGCTTCCTGCTCCACTGGTTACTATTACTAAATATCGATTACAAAGCTTTTAATGGCAGTACCACAAAATAAGTCTTTTTTTTCTTGTTATGTCTATATTTCATTAAAAAAAATGACACAGAAATTGGGAAGAGAAATAAGGTGAAAAAAGTGTAATTCAAATATCATCCTTTTCTCCTCTATGACAGTGTAGATTCTCTGACTTAACAATAAAGTTATTAAGCACATATAGTCTTAGCATGTGATTGGATGGAAGAAGATCTTCCCAACCTTCTCAATGGAAGGCACCTGATCCCTAGAAGAAATAATAGGTAGGGTCTCAGACTTCTATTCTGTAACTAGAACTTGATTTCTCTAGTAACTTATTTATTTTTAAGAGTGAAAACATATTTTTGAAGTCTTCCTGCCTTGCATAGAGCAGCTTCTTTCCTGCTCTTTATACAGATATAAACATCCAGCCCAGCTTGCATCAAGATGCAGATGACACAGGCAACTCTACTGCGTACCGGATGTGATGGGCAGGATCTTGATGGATTTCAGCTGTCACTAATGATCTGTGCTAGAGAATGGGCTACTTTCCAGGTGCCACAAACAAGCTGTTCGGAAATCCTTTCCTTTCCGAGAGTGGCCTCTTGTGATTGTGGAAAAATATTTTTTTTGTTTTCTGATCTCAACATGAAAGTATTTCAGATTCTCTGAGCAATCCACCATATTGGGCTAGATGAACAAACAGCAGGAGATAGCTCATATTCAGAGGAGAACAAGAGGGAAAATAATGAATTACTGGAATGGTGCTGGCCACTTCAGTAGGAACACCACTAATCTAATGAAAATATTGACATTTACAGGAATCCACAGTAAGTTATACATACTTGTGGTCTGTGCTACTGTATCACTTTCCATGTTTTATTTCTGTTTACCTTCCAAAACTACTGTAACTAATAAATTTATAATAATTAAGGAGGAGACAGCCAAGTATGAGAAAATAACAGCCTCCAAAATTCACACTTTTCCCAGCTGGACTACTTAATCGGTCTGGGGAGATCTTTTCTGTCTCTAATGAGATAGGAAAGCTGGGAGAAATGAGCAGGAGCCTAATTATCTCTAGTATAACTTTATGAAAAACAGTGTGCTTACACAAGGGACTCATTTAATGCATTAATCCTTGCTAATCATCCAATTAGCAGCTAAATAACCAGAATTTATGTATATACATCTATGTATAAATATGTTATATACCAGTGCATGAGACTGTCATATAAAACAGTCTGGTTCTTTCTGAAGTTGGAGGTTGCGCTTGGTGTCCTGAATTACTTGGATGAAGTAACTACTACTGGGGCAATCTCTCTTTGGGCCTCAGAGCAGTTTTTAGGGTCTGTTATTGACAGAAGTTGGCGATGCACAGATCATGAATGGGTGGAAGGGGAGATGGCTTTTTAAGTAATAGTTTTATTCTCCAACTCAATAGTGCCTCTAGTCTGAGGGGTTTCAGAATGCCACTGTACTCAGTACAACAAAAACACTGCACTGAGCAAGGACATGGCTGTGCTGCCGTTTTGCAAGGCTAACTTAGGCTGATTTCTGTGTCAGGAAGGCCTATCCCAAGCACGCATTGACTCTGATCACTTAATCTCACTGAGAAAAACATATTCTGTGCACGTTTTCCTAATTACTCAACAGGAAAAGCCTTACACAGCACATAGCAGAATTCAGCAATTTAGTTTATCGTGGTGCCTGCAATCTTCTTCCTCTGGGAGTTAAAAAGGAAAAAAAAAAAAAAAAAAAAAAGAAAAGCTACCTTTCTTGAGCTACTGGTTGTGACAGTTTTTCCCCAGTTTTGCCTACAGAGTGCCAAGGCACCTGGCTGTCCCATCAGAGGCTCTTGCTGCTCCCCATCTGTCCAGCCAGATTTCATCAGCACAATTTTCTTTGGCACAGTTACCAAAGGGGTGATTTCTTGAAGATAATCATGACATGGACCTGCCAGTTATGAGGTAATGTTTAATCCTTCTGGATTAAAAAAAAAAATGTCAGGAGAACAAGTTTTTTGGCCAAGGCACATACACCTCTTCTTCCAAAAAAGCCCCATGCCATTTCAGTAGATAGCAATCTATTTTTTTGGCATTAGAACTTTGTTAATCGTTTACATCAGCTTGTTTCAATACCTTATTGATCTTGTTTCCTAACAAGTGACCAAGTAAATTAATAAAACTAGTCAAACTCAAGCCACACAGTGGAGATTTCCTTAACTGAAGACAGAAGGGTCTAAAATGAACCTGACAACCAAGGTAATGCTTTGTATTGATGAAAGAGATTGACATGCAGCTTGTAATAGAAATTCATTTCTTTTGGTCAATATTTATTTCAAATTTTGAGCTAGAGGGTGCACACAAAAGATTTCCTCAATTTCTGTACAGGGCATACAGGAAAATATTGACCTTGAAAATGCAACTTTCTTTCATCACAGTAAACATTCTCTTCTACACCATAATCTCTCTTGTCTGAAGACATTTGTCACTTGTAGACAACCTTGCAGGACTGACAAATATAACATTTCTCATTTACTCCTAAACAAATTGTCCTGCTATTTGCAGACCAGAAGTGCTTTATGCAGTCTTTACAATTAAAGCATCAGTTATCACATAGATAGGGATTGGGGTTCTCATTTTAAAAATAGGCAAACACGCTGGCAGCTGAAAGTTTGTTTAAACTTCTTAAAAATAAGGCAACCAAACTTAAATTTGGAAAGGAATAAAATAATTCAAACCCTTCATTTTTCAAAAGGACAAAACTGAGATTGAAGTTTACCATTCATCAAATTTGAGCGCACAAATCTAATTTGAGCATCTTCAGATGTCATGTAGGAGTTATGCAGAGAAAATGTAGCGTACTTATGATACCACAACTTCAGAAGAATCACAATAAAGCTTTAAATCAAATATTTTATACAATTTAGTGCTAAATCTGCAATGATAAACTACAAAAATAAAAAGATTCTATAACTGAAAAGAGATTCAAATAAAATATTTATAAATTCACTGCAACTCTATACCTTCTCCTAATTTGAGTTGAAGCTTTGTTTGTACAGGTACTGCTGTGAAACTTGATAAAAATACTCCAATTTACTTAGGTCTCCTGTCCTAAAGGCAGGACTCTGAATGTAGAAAACATTTACGTTTCACAGAAGGATATAAGAAAATGTTCCTGGCGAAGCTATCGTGCTCCAATTTGATTTTAACTTTGATGTGTTGCAAGCTGCTGAGCTCTTTTGAGACTTTGAGAGGGTGGTGCATGTTCTGGTTTTTAGCTCTCTTTCACTGTTGATGGGTTCTTCAGGGTTTGCTGAAGGTACAGTTGCATGAAGCCCTGTATGCCCTGTGGGGAAGCCCTGCCTCATCACCTCTCTGGAAAATCACTAGCAGACAGTATAAGGAAAACCTGCTTCTTACATCTATTTCTGAAAATTCCTGTGCTACTTTTTCTTCTTTGCAGAGTCTATTTCATGACCAAACTAGGGTGCATCAGGTTTGCAGCTTGGAAAATGATCTTGCTGCTTATTTATGTTTTATATCTTTATTTCAGTTATGCATTCAGCAGCTGGAGTCCATATGGAAATGTTAGTCATTTTAATTTAGTGAAGACCTTCACAGATAAGGGGTAGGAAATATGACCTCTTCTTTCCTATTTGGTCCCTAAGCATATATTATTAGTGAGAAATACATACAGAATAGTATATTTTTCCTAATGTTATGATTTTCTACATCAATTTCAACTAGCAACATGGGCCCTGATACAGCAAGCACACAAACAAATGTTAAATTTTAGAGTTGCGAGCAAGAATGAGTGGGGCTGAACATTGCTCTACTGGTTTGAAGGAGATCAACATTGAGCAAGACCTTAATCCTACAGGAAGCTTAACTTCATTTTCCTTCTCCCTCAGAAACACTTCTACCTAGGAACCAGCTCCTTTAAAAGCCCCAACATCCTCCAGGAATCACACTGGTTTGCTAACATACACCAGTGCCAAAGAGAAGCACTGTTTAGCACTGATAGATTGACAGCGTAATTTTGGCAGCAGATAGTGGTAGCACAGCTGTACCTACAACCCAAAAAAGTTCACAGAGATCCAGCAGAAACCCAAAGGAGCATCCTGAAGTAAACACAGTTGCTACAGCAGAAAAGGTAACATGACTGCATTGATCTTTACTATTTACAAAGCTCCCAAAATTACAAGAGATACCCTATAAGAAGTGGAAAAAAGTATCTAAATCTTATTCTGGAAAGCTAATAATTCCTGCAGGAATGCAATAAGAGATAGGATGAAGGTGACAGACAATGTAAGAGACAGGGAGAAAAAAAAAGATTTAGATGTACACAACTCAGAGAAAATTCAGTGAGCATGTCTCCCACAGGAATAGAGGAAAAGTATCTACTTTAACTGATTCAGTAAGACTAAAGTCATCTCCATACAGGCAACCAGCAGAAGGTTTGTATGGACAGCTGTTAGGGGTGCAGGTGCTTGAGGTTGGATTTCCCTCTGCATCAGAGAAATTAAATGCAGGTATTGTCAGAAAACATGGAATCTTTCCTCAAGAATCATCAAGGAACACTGCAGCCAGTTAATTCAAACAGGTATTGAAAGTCACTTATTTTTTCATCCTCATGTCTCAGATATCACAAAAACATTGTTTCTCAAAGAGCTTGAATATTTTATTTCAATTAAACATTCATGCTCTTTCAGCTTCTGGTAACCTTCAAACCCAGTCTTAGGTGGCTTTATTTGGACAAAGAGGTGCCTTGCTGTCCTCCAGGTTTGGTCAGCAGAGGATAGTACCAAGAAGTGAAGCAGATTGTTTTTTACTTTTTTACCCCAGGAACATAAATGAATTTCACTTTCCAGCTAAGTATCAAACATTTGTATGCTCCACTTCCTCAAGAAGCTGACAAAACAAATTTAGCATTAAGAGCAAGAAGAAAATTATCTGACAGATTCAGCCTCATCTCGGCACCCTTTTCTAGTTTACTTTTTGCCAAACCATGATTGCAAAAGCAATTCCTTACTCCCTTGAATAAATGCCATAGAACTGTTTGAACAAGTACAACCGGATAAGTCAACTCAGGGATGTTGTATGTAATATGGTTGATAGCTGTGTGCAAAGAGTTAGGAGAAAATGCCAGTCCTGAAACTCCAGGGCAGTGTTGGAGCTGACAGGAAAAGTAATTACAGAACCACAGTGAGGCAGTGGAAAGAGAATGACGGAGAATTTGAACATTAAATTCATATATGTACTAGAATTTCAATTGAATAACAATCTTCCACCTGCTATGCATACACAGAAGTAAAAAGATTTGAGTAAAACCTCCTCAGTAAGAAAGAAGGGAAACCACAACCTAATGTTACAAAACTTTTGAGGCCATGTGGAAAATTCATGAAATAGTAAAAAGCAAAGCTAGGGCTGCTGATTTTCGAATGTAAAGAAAATGAACTGCACATCAGCAATATTAAACTTATAACAAGTAATGGTTTTAGGCCAGTTTACCACAAACAGCAGTGTAAAATGTTGCTGAAAGAAGGTTTCTAGCATTTTCATAAACCATTAGCATTCAAGTCCAAGGAATCTGAATTCTCCTAACAGCAATTTTTCAATAGCAAATGCCTACAGAAAGACATTATTTGCTTGCAGAAGCAAAGAAACTTTTGAAAATAAAAAAAATATTTAAAATCCTAAACTTTTTCAGTGAGAAAAAGGCAACTTTTTCTTGTAGTTTTTTGTTTCTTTGTGTGTAAAAAGACCTAGGAAATTTCAAACCACAGGGACAGTAACTGATATCACCTCCCTGGGCAGGCTGTTCCAACACATGACCATTCTTTTGGAGAAGAAATTATTCCTAATATCCAACCTGAACCTCCCCTAGTGCAACCTGAGCACAACTCTCATCCTTTGATAGAATGAAGAATTCACAGGAACTCTCCTATGATACAATTTTGAGTCAATGATTAAAAGAAGCCCCAGTGACACCGAAATTCAGCACGCAAAAACCTTAAACTCACCACACTAGGCTGTAAAGAACATTTGGATACACTGTACTGGTTCTGAAGGAGTACCTGTGAACTAGGCTAATAATAGTGCAGGTATTAGAACTCAACTTTGCCATGTATTCTCTTGCAAGGCTTTCCTTGTGTTTCATGGTTTTTGTTTTTCTCTTTTATCCTCAGAGCATGTACATACCATTCAGTTTGGGATGAAAAATTGAATGCCTGGTTTTGCACAGATCTCTGTATACATTTTTTTTTGCAATGGAAGAACAATGGAAGAATTAGTCTTATTTCCTAATGCTATTGAAGTTAATTCTTTGTGCAAGGTTGCTTCCTGGAAATAAGTATTTGGAGTGCAATTCCTAATAAAACGAGCTGCCTAGAGCATCTTGTGACTACCTCTATTCTATGACTCATGGACTTACAGAGGAAAACACCTTGACTGTGCATACTTCAGCTTTCTGCTCCAGTGATTTCCCCTTTACTCAAGGTCCCCAGATCAACTGCTGCTTGGCAAAACCAGAGCACACACATCAGAGACAAGTAAAGAGCTGTTGACAGAGCACTGATTCAGCAAGTGATTTTAACTCTGATTAAGATCAAGTCACATGGATATCTTTATTCTAATGCAGAAGAGGAGTTTGCTAGCTTAGCAACAAGGAGCATTGCAGGCATGCTCCTCTCCCTGATGCTTGCCACAGAACCATTGGGGTGATATGGAGCTACCTCGATACAGCAGGGCTTTGAGAAGAGGCCTGCATAGCCTATCAGGGAACATGACCTGTTTTCCAGTCTGCCACGTGAGAGTTCACAGAGGAAATCATTAAACTGGAGCCAAGCATATTTGCTGCAAAAACAAAGGACGTGGTAGTCCAAGGGAGCAATTGCCAGACAAGTTTGAGCTGCAGACTATTTTGCAAAGGATAAATACTTTCGCTCTGCAGCTGATAAATGTCCTAATAAAGTACTGCACCGTTAAAACTGAAATATATACAAAGCTTACAGTCTTTTTATCATTCAGCACAGCTGCCTAGCTGCTCAGTGCACTCAAACTTAAGATGAGATAAAAGCGGATACCAAAGCTGAGTGTAACAAAAGGCTGAGTTTCCTCCTGGCTAGGGTGCGGCCAATGCAATCATTCAGAGCCAATGCATTTTAAAGCAAGAGAAGCAGACATCCTGAATATTTACTGAGGAAAACTAACTGGGTGTTGCTGGGCTTGCAAAAGTCATCAGCACCCAACTGCCGGTGGCTGCAGGCATTGCACCACGATGCAGACAGGTCAGGAATCACAGCCACACACAGCTTTCCTCATGGGGCTGCTGCAAGTGACAAACCAGGTGCAATCATTCCCGGGACTGAGCTCAGAGGGAACAGACTTATGCATTTTCTCAGGTGTGCTTGAGTGTCTGGCAGGCTCTGTCATCTCACCTACATGTTTTCATTTTCCTACTTTTTTTTTTTTTTTTTTTTTTTTGCATGGGCAGTTTCACAGTATGAAGTTTGAAGAGCTGAAATAATATTGAAAAAAAATCTTTATTCACAAGGTAATTTGAACTCCAAAAAAAGTTTGAATGTAATGATGTTTGCAGGCTTTCTGTGTTTATTTTCCCCATGCATTTCAACTCTCTAGCCTTCTTCCTGAGAATACTCATGGAAAGTGAATTTCAGGTAACAGCTCACTTTGGACTTCATTGTTGACTTTTATGCTTGCCCTTTGCAAATCTCATTATAGCAATTAGTTAGATAAATGGCGGAAGAATGAAAGTATCCCACGGTGGAAAATCGGGTCCAGCAAAATTTAAAGGAGTTTCTGCCAGTGGCAATATTTCAGCCCACATTTGTAATGCAACAAATAAGACAGCTGCAAATTTCAAGTACGTATGGCTAGCAAGAAGATTTCCGCTCCGAAGAAATAAAAAAGCAGTCAGTAAGTGCATCTAAGTCAGTTATGGACAAGAAGTTTGTGCACGCATAAAAAAGCAGTAGTTGCTTATTGTAAAGTGAGTTACTGGCTCAGGTTACCGAACAACTTTGCCAACTTAATACAGAATTTAAATGAATTAAGTCTGTTCCATATACACAGCCATAGTAGTCAATCTAAAATTCCTGAGATGCATCACTTACACTGCAGTTCTCTCTACAGTTTGTAAAGTTGGCAGCTGAAAAGAAAGCAGCCTTCTTTCTAGGTTGCATTTGAAAACTCTGGACATCGTTGTGAGGAGTTGTTGTGTTACTGTTATGACATTAAATTTCAAATTGACTTACAGGGTCAACATGAAGTAGCACTTAGTGTTCAGAAGGGTGTTACGAGTACGGAGGCAAAAACTGCCTGTTCCTTCCAATATTTCATTGTTATCAACACTAACAAGTAGAAAATTAAAATAATTATACTTCTTTCAGCTATTTATCGCTTTATAGCTAGATTAAACTTGGAACGGATCTGGACATAATTTTATCCTGAATACCCAAACTATTTTTCTCCGCTAAAACCCTTTCTCCTGTACGCTGGAGTTTGCTTTGGATCTACTCATTTCTCCCTTCAATTAAATATAAGTAAAGAACTTAAAGAACATAGCTGGCCATTTACTCACCTCTGATTTGTTTGAATGAGATAATTAACTGGAAGGCTTACAGTTTTCTCTGGGAAATATATATGCCCATGCATCAAGCAACCACATGCACGAAAGCAGCTAAATCTTGAGACATTTCTTCTCTCTGCTAAATCACTACGTACTCCACACACATGCTCATTATTCACTGGAAAGTGTTCCTGCCATGGCAGTGCCCCACACTTGCTCTGTTCCCATCAGTGCTGTTTTGGCAAGCACCTAAAGCCACCAGGTCAGTACAACCAGAAGGCCCACACCCCAAAGATGCCAGCGAGCCCCAGCAGCAGGGCTACAAGGAGTGGAAAACACAGCAGTGTTTTGAGAGTATTGTGAATAGTTTCTAACTATGCCTCAGAGCCCTGGAAAGCAGGAAAAAAATAAGAGTATGGACTGTAGTCTGATAGTTCACACATATTGCTAAAGTTTCACCAAAAGTGAGTTCTTGAATAATGAAAAATGATGGCATGCAAGAACCGATATCTGGGTGTCTGGACCACAAGTCCTCTGGTGATTTTGTATCTCAGCACTCTTCCCTAGAGCAGGAAAACAAGATGGGCAATGTAGACACTCAGCACAGAAGTATAGTGCCTCTTTTTATAATCTCTTTACTTTATTTGCTCTAGGGAGAAAGGGAATTATTCAGAAAGGGATTGTGAAAGTAGAGTCTTTGTCAAACATGTGCAAAATGAGAAATAAACATTTAAAACAGCTGAAGGCAAAGAAGGCACCGCCAAAAAATGCTTGATGGAAAGAAGAAAATTAAATTTAAACCAAGTGCTACTAGTATTGTGAAAGAACAAGAAACAGAACCTCCTAGACACGGCATAAGAACCACCAGGGAAATGTCAGGTGAGGTGGGGAGGAAGGTGTCAGCCCTGAACAAGGTTGCAGCTTGACCACGTGTGTCTGAAGATGGGGTGGGTTTAAGTGGCCTTCATCACAGCTCCTCTTCCTACAACTAGGCTGCAGCCTCTACTTCCAGTGGTGGAGCCTAGTAGCAAGACTGGTCCCAGTGGGACTAACCCCCTCTCGCTGCAGTTGATTGGGCAGTCCCCAATGTCACCTCCTGGCATTATTCATGCAGTCCTCAAATGCCTCATACACTGACATTCACAAAGCAGAACTTTTGTGGTATACATTCTGGTAAACCAGTGAGTTGTGCCAAACCCCACTATGAGTACAAGTTGGGGGATGTAAGTTTGGAATGCAGCCATGCCAAGAAGACTTGGGAGTACTGGTAGATGGCAAGCTAGGTGCAAGCCAGAAACAAGCCCCCACAGCCCAGAAAACCAACCATATCCTAGGCAGCAGGACAATGGAGGTGATCCTACCCGTACTCTGCTCTGCACTGAGGGGACCTCACTTGGAGTACTGAGTCCAGATGTGGAGTCCTCAGTACAGTGGAGACATGGTCCTGATAGAGGGCACCCAGAGGGGTCCACAGAAGTGATCCAAGGGATAAAATGTCTTTCCTACAAGAGCAGAGTGTGAGATCTGGAATTGCTCAGCCTGAAGAAGAGAAGGTTTGGGGAGACCTGAGAGCAGCCTTTCATTATCTAAAGGAGGCTATAAGAAAAAAAAAGGGACAGACTCTTTATCAGGGTTTGTTGTGACAGGACAAAGGGAATTGGTTTCAAACTGGAACAGGAGAGATTTAGACTAGATATTTGGTTTGGATATAAGGAAGAATATATTTTCTTAATACAGTAAGAGTGGCAAGGTGCTGGGACAGGTTGCCCTTAGAGATGATGGATGCCCTATCCCAGGGGATGCTCAAGGTCAGGCTGGACAGAGCTTTGTTCACCTGATGTAGCTGCAGGTGTCCCTATTAATTGCAGGAGAATTGAGCTAGATGACCTTTAAGGGCCCTTTCCAAGTCACTGGAAAACACCTAACACTGTCTCTGTGCTTGCAAGCAAGTCTAGAAATGTTAGCCCTAGGGAGCTGCAGCAAGTGTGCTGAGGGGATTAGGGTAGCTGCTGGAAGAGCAGCATGAGCCTCTGGAAGATGTTCAGTTGTACAGTGCCAGCACAGCTTGCTAGGGCCTGAGGTAATAACAACCATCTGTCTAAGTCATTTCTGCTGTTGTCAAGTACTGTAATTGTAGGTAATTTTGCGCCTGAGCGTTTCATTACTTCTAGACTTCAGAAGCAAGTTTAACACCTTTTTGTAAGACTGAAAGTCCGCAGTTCTCCAAGGTCCTACTTGCAAAGAGCTGACAGGAAAGCATCACATTTTGGGAAAGGTTGTTCTATATCACATCTATAATCATACCTTTCCATATATTTTAACTACCGATTTGATTTCAAAGTGGTTTATAAATGAGGAGAAAAGCTGAGGGAACAAATGGCACCAACTGTTTTGATAATGAAGCTGTCTGGCAGATTCTTCATCTAGGATACCAAAGAATGGGACCAGTCGTGCATCTCTGACCCATTTTGCAGAATCATAAGCTGTGAGGAACAATTATCTCAGGAGGTATCTGCACTTGCCTTACAGCCTGAGATTTGCTCATTCCATCTGATTTTTGTCTTTTTATACTATAGACAGAGATAAAGAACAGCCAAGATGTAGTCTGGCCTTGCTGCTTTTTGTTATGATTACACAATATAATATCTTGGTCAGCTGAAGGAACAGAGTGTTTAATTTCTCCCTCTTATTCTTTATGGAGATAGGCCTGAGCAATGAAGTTTGGATCCAGACCCAGCATTGAGCATTTTCAGAGCTAAGAGTTGTTTGGATGAGGGCTTCCGGCACAGGCCTCTCTCTTAACACTTCTCTCCCTGTGCTGCCAGACACAGCGCTGGTTTCGCAAAAGGACAGAGATGCAAAACTACATATGGTTTTATGTCTGATCCTCATTTCCACACAATGAAAAATTAGGATATGACATCTCCAAGCAACATCCATCTGATCTATCAGAGCTCAGCTCATATCTGTAATCCCTCCTCAAGCATATGTTTTCTACAAGTATCTGACAACCAGTGCTCTGCTAATTAAACTTGGAGTGGAAGAAAAAAGAATTATGAACTCATAAAATAAAGCATTTCCAATAGTAAAACAGACAAGCTTCTAAGGGACCAACTCATTTTGCTAGCACTGCAAGAAGCCTCTCCCTTCTCTATGGTTAGTCTCAGGTAGGCAGATGAGAGGACAAAGCAGTTAGTAAAAGGTGGTAAGACTCAGTACCCCCTGCAAGCCACCTTTAACAGAGGAGCTGGCACTCACTTTGGCAGAGGTGAAGAGAGGAAGAAGGAAAAGCTGCAGAGGAATTAGCTACTGTTTCCTTGCTTACAGATAGGGAAACAAGGGGAGGATTTGCTCTGCAACTACTATTTACACCCAGCCAAGGGGATAGCATGTATCAGGCACCTAGGCATAAGCTCTGATATGGGTGCCTAGGACAGAGGGGACTGAAAATGGCTTTTACGGGCTATGGGAGAAGAAGGGAAGAATTTTTTTTCCAGCAGGCAACACAGACAAAAAAATGAAGTGCAGCAATGAACTAGGACAGGTTCAACAGGCAGGATGCCATCCAGAGAGACCAAGACAGGCTCTACTGGAGGCCCACATGAGGTTCAACAAAGTCAAGTGCAAGGTGTTGCACTCAGGGCATGGCAATCCCCACTGTTAAGTACAAGCTGGGGGATTTAAGGATGGAACACAGCCCTGCCAAGAAGGACCTGGGAGTATTGGTGGATGGCAAGCTGGGTGTGAGCCAGAAACAAGCCCCCACAGCCCAGAAAACCAACCATATCCTAGGCAGCAGGACAATGGAGGTGATCCTACCCGTACTCTGCTCTGCACTGAGGGGACCTCACCTGGAGTACCGAGTCCAGATGTGGAGTCCTCAGTACAGGAGAGACATGGACCTGATGGAAGGCCACAAAAACAATCCAAGGGATAAAATGTCTCTCCTACAAGAGCAGAGTGTGAGATCTGGAGTTGCTCAGCCTGAAGAAGAGAAGGTTTGGGGAGACCTGAGAGCAGCCTTTCATTATCTAAAGGGGGCTATAAGAAAAAAAGGGACAGACTCTTTATCAGGATCTGTTGTGACAGGACAAAAAGAATTGGTTTCAAACTGGAACAGGAGAGATTTAGATTGGAGATAAAAAGTTTTTTTTTTTTTTTAGTATTAAGACTGGTGAGGCGTTGGGACAGGTTGCCCTGTGAGGTAATTGATGCCCCATCCCAAGATACAGTCAAGATCAGGCTGGATGGGGCTCTGAGCATCTGGTGTAGCTGTAAGCATCCCTGTTCTTTCCTGGTGAGTTGGATTAGAAAACCTTTAAGGGTCCTTTCCAACTCAAACAATTCTGTTTGGTCCCAGAGGAGCTTCTGCTCATCTTCAGTGTCTCAAAACTACAGAACCAGACTGCTTTAGGCACTGACTACAGCTTAAGACACTGCAAACAGATAATGGTTATTAAAAATATAGCTAAGTTTCAGTCTTACTATACAATGAACTGGAGATGTAAATGAAGGTGTCCTTCAGGAGACTATCAGGACAGAAGGTAGGAACAGGTTGGTCTTCAGAGACACTGCCCTTTCATACTCATTACTTCAGGAATAGCTCCTTAAACTCCAATTCACTAGTGCCTATCTAAGTTCTGCCCCTTCACTGATGAATGTCATATCACCAGGAAATGGGAATTATACAATCTGCCTCTGGCTTCTGTAACTAAGCAAAACACTGCACAGGCTTACTGCAACAAACTAAAGAATTCCTTAGTAACCTGGAATGCAAATTAAATGAGATGGTTTCCCCTTTATGATGATAGATGTTTTGCATGGATAAAAAAGGCTACCATCTGAGCACAATTATGGGTGAATTTCTCACTGAGCTGTACTTTGAACGTTTTAAGACAATTCCATTATCCCTCTCAGATGCTTAAGACCTAAACAAACTTGATTTTACCCTTCCCTCCCCCCATAGTTAGTGGATGGTAACATCTAGAGGCATATAAATCTGCACAAATTTATGGCTGTTCTAATTATGTTTATTTTCTGATTTACCAATTCTTTTCCTCTTTTAAAGAGGAAAAAAAAATCTTTCGAAGTTGTTTTTGTGCTTGAGAATAGCTACAGATTCACATCATACAGGCAGTGGTCAGCTCTCTGCACTTCTCACATGAAGATCACTGTCTTGTTTTAGAGCTTATATGCACTATGTCAGTCTCACCTAATTCCAGGAGCAAACAGTGCATAACAGGGCCACACACAGCACATTGCCTGTGTGTACAAAAGGGCCATCTTTAAGCCACCTTTTGCACTCTACAACTGCATTTAGGACATAGGGGTTAAAGAGAGGCTGTTCTCCTGCAGCTTTCTCCCATCCATGAGAGATAAGGCCAGTGAGCCTTCATTGCCAGTTCTCATTAGTGCAGTTCTGAGGGCCAGGTAAAAACAGGGTGAGATTTCAGCTGTCCTCCCCTCTGCTCTGAAGGGTCCCCAGGCCTGATGAGGTAAGTCCACAGAAGTCAACAGAAGCCTAATCAAAGGGGCCTGGGTGAGATCTCATGGGCATCACCTCCCAGGCCTATTTATGGCAAATTGATGAGACTTCGGAGAAAAGGTCCTGACTTTAATCTAAACACAACCTAATTTTAAATATCTTCTCCGTAGGTCCTGATCCAGAAAATCACTGAGAACCTATTTAATTTTAAGCATCTTGTTAAGCCCTGTGCTATCCAACATAAGACAGATTAAGAACACTATGCAAGTTCACAAGTCTTTGGTTTAAGTACATAATTAAAGGTAAGCATGTGGCTAAGTGTTTTGCTGTACAGGAATGAAATGACTTGCATGCTTAGATGCTGTGCTGAAGCATGGAGACAGGAGCTGCTTTGTGCTTAGAGCTAGGAGAGCAAGGAACACACACTGTGCTGCTGCAAGCTAAAGGATGAAGAAGTGAGCATGCCTGATGATCAGCCATTCTTTAGGAAATTGGTTGTGCTCCAAGATCAGCTCCAGAAATACTGGAGGGAGAGATGTCTGTGCATGTCCCATCAGTTTGGGTGACTTCTGCTGGCTTTTCTTCTGTCTCTATTACTTTCCTGGAGAGGTCTTGCAGGGATGCTGTAGGGATGCAAGAGTGCTCAAATGCGGGGCAGCATGAAAAAAAAAAAAGTGCAAAAAGAAAACAAGATGCAAAAACCTGGAGATCCCAGAGCTTGCAGGCTGTTAGATACCTCATTCCAGCTGCAGGGTGGGCAGGATGGAGAGACCCAGTGGCCCAGCTCAGCTGTGAAGCTGACCCCCCCCCCCCCGTTCCACCACTCAGACGAAGAGGAATGGGGAAAGCCAGCGACGCTCAGTGAGGCCCTACAGCGGCCATCGGCGGGGCGCGAGTGCCACCTGGTGCCACCTGCTCCTACAGACAGCTCGGCAGAGGGAAGGGTTTGCCAGTAAGCCCCGATTCTGCTGCCCTCTCACCAGCTGCAGCTTGCTATTTGCTTACAGTCTCACGGAGCAGCAACATCCCTTCTATTCCCCAAATCTTTAAGTCATACAATGCTCAGATTTATCTCAAAGTTCATGTAAGCCACTAACATTGCTGGGCTAGTTGCCACAGTGCACATCTAGTTCAACTGCACCCTCATTTATAACAGAACCAGCTGAGCATTGCAGAAACAAACCTGTAGTCACCCACAGATAGGAGAGCTGCACAGCCCTCATATACACAGCACCTACAGAAAAGATAGAAGAGTTGTCCTGCATATTAACTACATCCTCCTGGGTTCCTTCCTCAACTTCACCCTGTAATCTGGGACTGCTAGGTGTGGGTCTAGAATCATCTAAGTTGGAAGAGACCCTTAAAGACCTTCTAGTCCAATTCCCCTGCAACAAACAGGGACACCTACAGCTACAACAGGTGCTCAGAGCCCTGTCCAGCCTGACCTTGAATATCTCCAGGGATGGTGCATCCACCCTCCCCCGGGCAACCTGTTCCTATGTCTCACCACTCTTACTGTAAAAATTTCTTCTTTAGATCCAGTCTAAATCTCCCCTCCTTTAGTTTGAAACCATTTCTCCTTATCTTATCACAGCAGCACTGCTAAAGATTGTGCCCTCTTCTTTCTTATAGCCTCCCTTTAGACACTGAAAGGCCACTCTCGGGTCTCCCCAGGGCCTTCTCTTCTCCAGACTCATCAGCCCCAGCTCTCTCAGCCTGTCCTCATAGGAGAGGTTGATACTTGGACTCCCCACACTCTGCCATCCATAGGTCAGCGCTAGGCAGACTGAAGAAACAGAACAAAGCTTCCATGTTCACCACCAGGCAGCAGTTCCAAGGGTCCTCACTGCAAATGAGGGCAAGGAGCAGAAAAAGGAAGAACAACATGCCCCTGGGTATTCACTGTGTCAACAAGTACCAGAAATTCAGATGGGCTTTTTGAAAAATGCTCATTCAAAATATTTAATGTGGCGCATCAAGCATATACCAACAGGACAGGACTACACACACAGAGGGCCCATCCCTGGTCTGATACCCAGCTTAGTGTCCAAAGGCACTTTCCTTCAAGAGCAGTGTACTCTGATTTATTAGGCAGTTTTATGGACTTATACTTCCTCACGTTTTACCAGTGTGATTAATTCAGCTGGCACCTCTGATCCCACTTCCACCACCAAACTTTTCTCTTGAATGGGATGACTCTGTAGTCTCACCATTCATGTGTTTGAGTCAGATCTCACATCAAAGATGTCCTGGGTTTTATACTGTCAGAAGCAATTTTGTCCCAGAAGAATGAAGATTGTGATTATCCCAGGAGGAAAGCTGTCAACTCAGCTCTATGTAGAAAAACTACTGTCTACAAAAGCTTATAGTGGACACCCTTTGGCAGACTGCCCTCTTAAAATTAAAAAAAAAAAAAAAGTCCAGTTAATCTACATGAAAGACTTTTTCTAAGAGCATTTTTGTGTTTGCTGCCTTGGTTCATACAGCAAATTTTAATGAGGAAGAAGAGAATCTAATAATGTTTTTCATAAGCAATAATTTTCTCTGTGAATATACAGAAAAACAACAGAAGTATCACAAAGAAAAGACCTGTTTCAAGCAGGGTCTGACAGATGCTGGTCTTTGACAATGCTGTAGAGCTTTCAAACAGTGAAAACTACTGGATCACATGATGGATGCCTGTGCTTTAGAACATGGACACTATGCCACTGGCTCCCAGAGAAGCAGCTGTTGGGCTGCTGGTGGCACTGGGTCACTCAGTAAGCTTTCTCATCCGCATGCAGGCTAAGGCATGTTTAGGAGTGTGTGACACTTCCTAGCTCGGTAACTCAGGCTTGTTTCCAGCCAAGCCAATGCTACCATCCAGAGATCTGAATGCTGCTGAAATGTCAACAGGTTCAAGGAAGATTTCCTTTGGAATTATGCTATAAAATTGTACTGGAATAAAATGCTGCCAGTGAGCAAACGTGGCATTACCATATTGATGTAAGATCTAAATAGTTTTGAAGAGCTGCAGATTCAGTGAAACACCCTGCCTACCCAGTAATATCAAATCATAAAATTATTAAGGTTGTAAAAGGCAACTAAGATCATCCACAGTCCAATCCCCAACCCACCCCCACCATGCCTCTAACCACAAAACTCTATACCACATCTCCATGGTTCTTGAATGTCTCCAGGAACTGTGGCTTCACCGCCTTCTTGGGTAGCCTGTGCCCATGAATCACTACTCTAAGATTTTTCCTAATACCCAATTAGAGGAACAAAGATCTTGGTAATGACTCAAGGAAGTACTTAAGCAAGATCTTACACATGTGAAGAGGACCACATACAAGCATATAATGAAATAAGTAAATAAGTTTTTTTTTTTTTTTTTTTTTTTTTTTTTACAGATTTCAGCTTTAATTGCACAAAACACAGAGAAGGATGAGGAAAAAAGTAAAAAAATCTAAAGGACAAAAAAAAATCTGAGTGTCAAAGTCAAAAGGTAAAGGGAGTAAGACCATTAGAATATAGTTATTTTGAAAACATCATAATGTCAAAACTCTAAACTGTCATACTGCTCAGAAGTACAGGTTTCTCCCTTTAAATGCGTGCCTTCCAGGCTTAATCTAATATGGCGGTATTTTGTATAACTTCAAAAAAAAAGCTGCTTAAAGATGACAGGACAGGGTACATTTTTATTACTGGAAATGGAATTTTAAGCACGGAGTTTATCTTGTCAGGTTAGCTCAGTGGTGATGTGAGCTTGCAAGGGGTGAAGCAGATCACTAATTGCCAGCAATAAACTGATAAGCACAGAAGCTAGAAGTCTTCAGACGGGTGCTGTTTGGGAAGATGGGGACTGTTAGAACAGGTACTTTCTGCACAGGCTTCCTTCTCCCTGAGCTCAGCAGTGATAGCCTGACTTTTGTTCTCAGATCCAAGAAAGGAGCACGTTGTGGGTTGTTTGGGACAGATCAGAGAGACAGGTATATACCTGTACACCTTGTTGCCATGCCAGCTCCACCCTGCAAATTTTGCAGCTCTGTTTATGCTTCATTTTTCCATGGCTCCAGACAGCCATAATTTTAATTGGACTGGCTGACTTTTTTTAACCCTTTTTATTTACCTATTTTACTTCATTATGTGAATCTTGGCACCAGAGCCTCCTGCAATTCAAATTACAATATCAAAAGGTGCATCAGCTAATTAACAAATGGCTATTCACCTAAAATTAGGCAACCTACCCTAAACAATAAACCAAATTAACCCCCCACCACTCCTGTCTTGCTTCTGGCCTGAGCTGCACCAAGGTTAGCGGGGGGAGGAAGGCAACAGGGGAAGTACCAACTCTGCTCTGAGCTTTTGAACCTTGCCATACATCTTCCTCCTCATGAAGAGCATGCATCAGAGAGCCAAAAAACTTGGTTGGCTGTGAAAAGGAAATCCTGAAAGTGATAGGGGACTGATTGAATACAAGCTTCCCATTCTGAAGCATTGCCATCACTGGCAAGAAATAAATAGAAGGGAGGGAGAAAGGGACTGGCCCTATTTTGAGTGCTTCGCTCTTGCCTCCTAGAGTCTCCTCCACACCTCTGTTCATCAAGTATTAGTTGATAAGAGTAAAAAAATATATAATTGAAAAAGAAATATATCAGAAACAGCAAAATCTTTTCTTCTTACATAAGCTGTAACAAGTGCAGGCCACAATTCCAGCAATAGCAGAAAAAGCACATAGGTCTTTTTCTCACTTTCCTAGCATTTTTCTCTGTATCTTTTACCACAGAGTGCCTCATGCTAAGCTTTCATCCTGCAGACATCTTGTGCCGGTGTCAGTGGCTGTACTCATGCATGCAAACTGAAGGCACTGCAATGGTGAGCAAGTACAGCCCCAGTCCTTCAGGAGAAACACTAGGTCTTAAATGTCTCCTGGAAAGCGCTCGAGACTTGAGATGCTTCATAAATAGCAAAGTTGACCTCAGGGAAAGCTGGGTTCAGTTTCAAACTAGATCTGTACTTTTTAGAACTGGCTCAGTCACAGTGTAGGGAAGCAGCCACAATCAGTGATTCCTTCTGCAACAGAGCACACAATCCATCCCAGTGAGTGCTGGGTGCATCAGACAAGGGGATGGTACCACCACAAGGCCTGCAGGTATCATCTGAGACTGGCATGGTTGCCATGCCCAGGTGCAACAAGGGACAGGCAAGAGGCAAGCTGGCATACACTGCCAGTAGGGCTTTCTTCCAGATTTCAGTCCAGATTTCCCGCTCTCCTGTTTGCTCAGAAGGAGATTTACAAGTTAGTGTACTAGTTTCATGACACATACATAGTATCTCATAAATTTTCCTAGATCCCACTAGGCCACTTCATAAAATATATACATATACTACCAACTGTCAGAATAAGAAATGAGCTCCAACCAGTACAAACAGTGGCTGTCACTATAACAACCCTAAATGAGTTTCAGTAGAGGTTCTTATAACTTTGGCTGCTACCTTGGCAGTGAAACCACAGCACAACAAGACACCAGGTATAGCAATTCTCACTGAGGTTACAGATCTGCCTGTAGGGTTTACTGTCTGAAGGAAGAGTGCAAAATAACGCGCCAGACAAAAATTTTAAAAGCATTTTTGTTTAAAATACTTATGAACTCTATTTATGCCAATTAAATTATAAAGAATACACAAAAACTGACAGAAGGTAACACCTGAACTCTCTGGAGGTTGGTGGCCCGGCCCTGCCTGTAGCAGTGGGTTTGGAACACCATGATCCCTGGGGTCCCTTCCAACCCAAGCCATTCTATGATTCTGTGAACTGTATAACTGTGCATATTTAACACCCATGCTGTTTCTGAAGAAACCTGCTCATTTCTCTCTTTAAAGCTGCTTACATAATTACAACTTTTCTTCCACTTCGAATTAACTCTGGACAGAAAGCAGGAATTTCCTACTCTTTTGCCTGAGAACACTTGGTGTACTTCGATTATTTTCCCCCCCCCCCACATTTGTATATTTGATAATTTGGTGAAATTTTGTTCACAAAAGCATAATGGGCTGTTTGCTGCAGCCACCATTGAACCAGCTTTTCCTATAAGATACACCTGTTCTGGAAAAGCTTGTATCGAACAATGCTACACCTATCAGTAACAGATGTGACAAACACCTTGCAAAAAAAAAACCAAAACATTATTTTTGAATTCAACTCTAAATTCAGAATTTAAGCAGTTGAAAGATAGGACTCCCACAAACACTTGCATAGGCTTATCAGTAGGTACACTGCTATTGTATTTGTGCTACTTGCACCAGGACTTTTCCCCTCAGCATCTCTTCAATCACCCAGAGGGACTTCAGTGGCAGCATGGCCAGCTACCATCACAGGGATGGGCGCTGTTGATGGCCCAGTGGGCTTTGAGCATGAGCAAGAAAGGCTCAGCAAGACTCCATGCCATTTCTCAGTGTGTCCCAAGTAAAAAAGAAAGGACATGAGTAGACTGAGTTTTAAATTTCACTCATCATCAAAACTGATCTGTAACTGATGCTAGAGATTTTCTCCATATTTCTCCAATTCAGATCTGATTCACTTCTGATGTCAAACTATTTCAGACCTTGGGCATGTCAGTATCTATTTTGGTCTGTAAGATGAACTTTGAAGATTCTCATCTAACATGCTCTGACCCTCCTGGTAACAATCCTAGTGAAAGCTGACAATTTCATCTGCCTTCCCAACACTGAGTCAGTGGTGTGGAAACTTCTTAGGAGCTATACTCTTTGAATGTTATTTACAGCTGCTTCAAGTCAAAGTTGAAAGAAAAACAGGAAAAAACCCAAACCTGGCATCTTATGTCCCTTTATGTTCCCAGCTTGATCTGGAAACATCAATTTTAAAAACAGGATGGATAATGAACAGCTGTAATTATCACAGGGATTAATATGATTAAAAATACTAGCACAACACATAACCTTTCTTTCATTCTTTATTAATGATAGACTTCTTATTCAGTTCTGTTAGATCTGTGTTCTAATTAATACCAGAATCTTGTATTCTGCTTATAACTATTGATTTAATCTGCCTACAGTGTTTACTAGTGCAGAGCTACTCACACTTCACATAACAGATCCAGGAAGAACAGTCTTCATATGAGATAAGAAAACCTAACCTGTCTGGTATTCGCTAGGAAGCTCTGGCTTAGACATTTGGGTTCAAGTTTTGCTCTCTGGCACTGCATAACACTGTTACCCATGCTTTTATGGACTGTGTAGGCAGGTTAGTAGCATGCTATGGAGGGCACACTTTGTCTACACAAAGGTGTAGACAGAGCATATGGGAGCTGGAAATGCCAGTGTTGGTTGTCTTACACTCAAGACTGCCATCCCCTTTTCCTACAAAATCTGCCCTTCAGATAATTATAAGGGTCAGGAATAGTCCCCCTTGTACAGAAAGGGTCAGGAATAGTCCCCCTTGTACAGAAAGGGTCAGCCTTGACACCGCATGGATGCCTGAGAGGTTTTGTCAAATATGCTGCCAGGGATGAAGGAAAGGCTCCCATTTTGCAAGCACCAAGAGGAGAAGTATGGAGCACCTAGGCCATTCTGGGACATCTTGAGGAGCAAGACAAGTAGGGCTTCCCCTCAGAGGCTTCCCTCAGCAGTAGTGCTTCTGGGACTTGAGAAGTTCTAGCAAAATAGCTTGGCAAAGTCCATAAACATTTCAAGTGAGTTGTCAGGAAGGAGAGAGTAAATTACCTGTTTATTTTCAAGTTCATGTTAAGCTAAATGCTGCTGTATGGCTTCTATTAAGAGCAGTTCTCTTCCCATTTCCATCTGTTCTTTGCCAGCAGTGACTACTTCCACATGCCAGAAATGCAAACTGCTCCTTCCTTATGTGCTCCTTTCCTACAACTCCTAGATAGGAAAAAAGCCTCTTCAACTGCTTGTTTCAAGGCTGTCATCAGTTAACAGTTTTTCTTCCTACCAGATGACCAGGCAGGGGAAAAATTATAAAGCTACTACAGAAGATTATATGTTTAACGTTTCAGAGTGTGGAAGCATGTAACTTTTCTTTCAAACATCCCTCTGTCACCTTCCCACCCTCTCCCTGAGGCTCATTCCAGCTTGTTCACAAATCAGAGGTAACTGACAGCAGCAAATCAGATCACATAAATCACTTGGTAGCGGCTGGAGCAGGGAAGGTGAGAGTACACAGCCGCTGTGTGAGCCAGAGGTCACTGAGGTGCTCCTCGCCACGCATGCAGGAACCCTGGCAAATCCTCATCATCCTCACTCCCATGTGGGAACACAGCAGAGACCTCCCTGCTGGCCATGAAAGTGTGCATCTTCTGAAACAGGGACGGATGGTCAAAGCTACAGGCTTGAAGAACTAAATTCTGATGATTCTCACTCTCCTCCCAAAATAAAGCCACTTCTATTAACATGATTCAAATCAGATTTTGACACTTATCTACACACAGTGGTTTATAAATCCACCTTATAAAAAGAGTGCTTGATAGATATTCTATCATTCTGCATTGATGTGATACTTATGTTAGAGACTAACCCAGCACAACAATAGCTTTAATAATAACTGCTAACATGACATTAATGGAAGCTGAGTGTAAATCCACAGAGATGTGAAAACCACTGTGCTGAACCAATACATTGGAAGTAAAAAATAAAATAAAATAATAAGCAACATAAGCCTCAGAAGTACTGAGTGGCTGATTACTGGCTGAAGCTTGTCAGTGAAGTGGTATGCTTCAGTGGATCACTAAATTACAAAAAAAAAAAAAAAAAAAAAGGAGGAGGGAATTAAAGGTGGATATTTTAACACCATTTTTAACATCAAAGGTTTTTGTTTTTGCCAGAAAGAACCCCCTGCACCTGCTGACTGACATCAAAACAAGTAATTACAGCTATACCATCATTAGCAGTGTTTTAGCTACTTACACTATATCAAAACTAAACTGACCAATTTTTGTGGTAAATTTTTTTCTCCCTAACATACCAAGATCCTTCACTTTAATAGAAGTGAGCCTTCATTCAGAACACCCCAAAGGTACATGGGTAGAAGTGCTGAAGTGTAGATATAACTGAATTCTCCAATAGTCATCTCTTCAAATTTTGCTTAAAGTTTCAAGAGTAAAGAAAAAAACAAGCACCCTGAGAAAAAAAATTAAAAAAAATCAAACTTTCCCTTCTCCAAGTATTTAATTGGTTCAAGCTTTTTTGCTATTTAAAAGTAATAATTTTATGAACACTAGTACAAATGCTAATGTTCTCAGACCTGTAACCAGGGAAATAAGAAGGAACTGACAGGCAAGAAATCAAAACAAAGCCAAAAACCTGTGGTGTGCTCCTAAAGTATAAGAAGCTTACATTTTTGTTGCTGCTTTGTTCTAGGAAGCTATTTTCTGTTTACAAAGAATATCCAAACACCAGAGCTCTGAAAATTCTTCACTGCCTACTAATTCAAAGGACTCAAAAACAGCTAATTTTATAAACTTTGTTTTATAAACATGAGATACTAAGACAGTGTAGAAACATACAGCATTATTTCCCTTCAAGATATTTAACAAAGCTCAACAACATAGATTCATGCTATTCATAAGCACAGCACATTCACTTCCCCTATTGGAGCCCTCCGTTTTGCTAATCAGGTTGGGCGCAGATTCTAAACAGCTTCCTAGGGATTAAACAAAACTGCATAGCCATGAGAGAAACACCATTTTTCTTCTGATGCTATCAAAACTCTATACTGCCATTTCATCCTGCAACTGTTCAAGCACAGTGCTCCCTCAGAACAACAAATTAACTCTGAATGAACTTCCTTTTGTTTCTAATGCTGTGAACAATTATTTTCTTTCATTTCTGGCATAGTTTTAAGATCAGATGTTGAAATACTATAGTACAAAGAGAGAAGTTCTTCTTTTGTTATACTTTGATTAGGTAAAGTAAGGATGCTTGAAATCTTTTATCAGATTTCCTAAAGTGAGATATGTTTATTTATTAAAAATAATAAGAGAAACCATACTAGCAATAAGAAGCTACTGTTTCCATTCTTTTCATCCTTTACTAATAAATACAAAAGATTTGCATGGGCTACAGTTGAGAATCAGAAGGCTGAATGGAAGACTTTTGGTAAAGCAAAGGCAAAAAGAGATGAAAGATTCTGGTGAAAGAAAAGTTCTAGGGAGTCCATCAGAGATCACGCACTCATTCTTACATCTAGAATAGGGTGTAGTCTCCTCTTGAAGCATTTATTGTAATACAAAAATTACCAGTTATGTCCTCATGCAAATAAGTATGTCACTCAATTCCATACTGTGTCAGTATGGATTACTTCAGTTGCATTAAATCTGATTTCTAAGAGAAATAAAGCTGTTTCTGCCAAACCTAGAGACTCTAGTGTTTTAGCATTCAAGAGAAACTCAAGTTAGAATCAGTGATAACTAAACCCACCCCCTTTCTTATTCCTTATCCTGCAAACGGTACATATTGACACTATCAGAATAATATGAATATTGCCCTTGCACTGGAAAAAAGCTTAAGGTGCCATTTTGCTTTCTGGCATCTATAGTACTGAACAATTTCCTGCTAGACGTGTGCAGCTGGTATGTAGCATGTACAACACAACTAAAGACAGCTTTTCACCTAAATATGATTGTAAGTGATCTCAATTTTTTGCTGCTGGTCAGCTTGACTTTCTATCATATTTTGTATCATGGAGGAATTCTGGCAGGTTTATGCGTGACACAAGTTACTCTATACAGTGGAAAGCCTGTAATTAGAAGCTGTGCAATCAGCTCCCTCCCACTGGCAACCATTCTGCCTTAAATCTGCCATCACACTTAGTCAAGAAAATGCCTGCAGGGAGGCCAGTGCCTCCACAAGCCATGAACCTATCACCTGTGGGATTTACGGTGACACGGACAGCCACCTCTGCAAAGGACTTGCCTTGAAATAAAGGGAAGGCCACAGACAGGGGCAAGCATGTATCCTGTAAAGCTAAAGCCACCAGCAGAACTCCTCACATATTATACACAGATATGACAATGTATCTTGTGCAAATGTGTTAACACAACTTTAATGACTTAGGAGTTTTAGACCAAGCTCTTGTGTATTTGACCAAAACATTCTTAACAGTATCTGAAATAATATTATTATGTATATGCAATATACTATTCCATTTCTTTCCTGAATGTCACCTACTAAAAAATAGATTCATTACATAAGGAAAAGGTATTTCTAAATACCAGAGAACATGCAGAAGACACGTGTGTACCATAAAACTTCAAACGTGGGTACATAATTAAAATATGAATTTTTTTAAACAACATTTCTTGGAACTGAGTTTAATGTGCTCGTATATGCATATATAGCTGCTTATTTCTCAGATTAAAACATGTATTAAGAAAAAACAAGTCCACTACATAAGCATAGGATCAAAAACATCATTGCTTTTGATGCAGCAGTCAGCAAGAAAACACATTTAGAGAAAAACAAGCAGCAATTGTAGAGACCAACTGAAGGTGATGGCCCATAGCTGCCCCTAGATTCGCAGACAGGTGTCAATAAATAACAGTTTTGGGGAGGAGGAGGTAGTGCCCAAGCCTCTCACTACAGTGAAAAATATAAGTTTGAATGCAGTTGTTTGTGCCCAAGAAATGCAGGGGCTGGTTTATATCATCCATGATTAAAAGCAACATTTCCCCTTGGCAGGGGAAGACAGGTGTTCCTTGCAGGGAACTTGATCGACTCAAGTCCCATCTCTTCTTCCTTTTCCCATAAATGCTTTCAGCTAGTGTTTAACACAAGAAGCAATCTCAAAGGTCAGTGGTATAAACCAGCTTGTCTGAGCTGCTTCTCACTGCTGGCACTGACCCACACACCTTAGCAGGGCCCCATACCTGCAGCAGCCAGTGGTCATAAACCACGGCACAGAGGTAGAATGGAGGTAAAAGTTATTTTGTTTTCACTGATTAATACTGCTTTTTTCTTAAATGACTCTTGACATTCCCAGAAATTAAACATTTCTCTGCATTGTCAAAGTTATTTCAAAGTAGCTACAAGAAACTTTCTTAATCATAAAAGATGCCAACCTACTGCTTTGCAACCCTGTTTTGAATGTGCACCTACACTGTATATTACGATATTCAGCTCTTTAGACAGCTCTAATCATTTTATCTAGTTTCCATAACTCATGCAACATCCGCTCACAGCATTACAGAGTCTGTTTTGCAGAACTCAAACTCCTGGGGATGTTTAAGTCAATCTACAAAAACTCTTCGGGATGCAGACTGACCATGAAATCTTCACTAACCATGAAATCTTCACTAAAATACAGCGACACATTTTTACACACACACACACACACACACACACACCAAAGGCATCACTGAGAAACAAGGATGTTATTCTTTAAAGAAAAATTTATTTTCATACAAGGCTTTGCATCTATCAATAACAGAGTTGTGACACATCTTAAGAAGACTGTATGTATGGCATATGTAGGCATAGATGTCAACCTATCTTAATGGCTAAATTAATAACTTTCACTTTCTTCTTCAAAAGATATTTGAGCAAAGAAGTAAATGAAGAAAAAGTCCCTAGTTATAATCAAATCCTTCATTAGAGAGGGATCTATAAAACCTTCATTGTCGTATCCACAAAAAAGGGAAATTTCAACAGCTTCTACTGTTTCCCAGGAGTAAATCAAGTGAAGGATTAGATTACTAAAATCAGCCAAGTAGTAATGCCAAAGTGTGTGAATCAATACAAACAACTGCTTACTGGAAATCTTATTTGGCCATTAGAAACCACAGCCTCTGCCTAGGAAGAACTTCCGCCACAGAAAAGTTAGATTCAGACCCCATAAAGACTTGAGCGTGGAAAGTTACAAGACAAAGAAATACAAGAGCATGGAAAAAATAAAAATACTTTCTCACTTTGTAAGTCATACAAAATTCTAATCCATTGTCTAGAATGTCCTATCACTTAAGAACTTAAAGGAACTCAACACAATGAGCTGAAACTTGTCATCCAAGGTAAAATTCCTGGTTGGAATAGGAAGCAAACAATCTGAGAGCTTGCACTTTTTGAACCAAACACTCATAACTGAGATTTCTTTGGTTAGTGATTTTCAACAATTTGAGAAAAGCAGACACTCAAAAAAAAAAAAAAAGTGAAATGAAGTTTTCCAGTGAAGAGGACACTGATAAAATTTTGACCAGCTCTATAGGAAGAACAATCCTACCCTGAACCTTACACATCTCTGTGAAAGCATTCCCATTCTTTGACTCATTGGTTACTGAGGCATTGGGCTACAAAATAAAAGCGTGGGATCACACCAAAGCTGACCTGCAGATAACTCAGAGGAAGGTCATCTGCTGGAGGATAACACCTTCAAGGGAAACCACCATCTTGCACCCTCAGCTTTTCCCCAGTATATTCACTTCTGCTCTTTTTTCTTTCAGCACAGCCATTCTCTAGGCACAAAGTTGACAGAAGGTACTTAGAGCACATCACTTTTGTCTAGCTGTCCATTGCTGAAATTTCTGCTCCCATATTATTTGAAGGGGGAAAAAATAAGTCTTTGTCAATCTGATCTGCTGAAAAGAAATTTCATCCTGGGGATGCCGCAGGCATTTTTAAGTTCAACACAGTTAAAGGTCACAAAAGCACTTTTCAGTCAAGAGCTTTCACTTGATCAAACTCACTTCAATGGCTTCCTATTTAGACCTGATATATAGGAGGGCTGCTCCAAAAGTAATGCCACCTATCATATGACATTGGCTCATGACATCAAGAGGCAGATGTTGGTGGTATGGCAGTAGAAGCTGAATCTTCCCAACAATATTCCATTACACACTGTTGCCATATGACAGCATAGGGGCAGCGTGACACAATGTCGTCTCACACGGGTGTGCTTACTGAGCAAAGAAGCATCATCAAATTCTTCCATGAAGAAACAATAGCACCCACTGACATTCATCAACACTCACTGAACACTCACAGGGACCAAACAGCGGGTGCAAGCACAGTGAGACAGTGGCTGGTGTGTTTCAGCAGAGGTGATGGTCAGACACCTCCATTGATGTAGGTTTTTATTTATTTTAAAGTGCAGCATGCAGGCTTACGATCATCACAGGTGAAAGTGTATAGGTAGTGATAGCAACTACACTGAAATTGTGTTTTGTAGCTGAGAATTTGCTTTATCAAACAGTGCTATTGTGCTCATTGAAGCTGTTGTATTTTCTGTGGAAAGAAATAGGAGGCATTACTATCAAAGCGATCTATAGAATACTTATACTTCAAGATTACTACTGTGCCAAATTAACTGAAAAGGCAGATGACACTGTGTTCTTAATGATGCACTGTTTCTTGCTGTTGTTATGGTGGCACTTGTAATACTTAAAATTATCAAAATCGGCGTACATCTATGCCCTCTAGTGGCATTGTTATTTAGTGACAAGAATCTCATGCTTCAAAGTTCAAATGCAGTCTGATATATTATGTGTTACTAGAACCCACGCTTTTGTGGAACACCAGCCAAATGAGACTATAGACTGAAGAACTCCCCCTAAGTCTATGACCCCGCAAAACACTGAAAAGGCAGTGATGACTTAAAAAAAAACTTCATAAAACATTCTTAACCAAAGTGATTGCTGATGCCAGAAAACTCTGCAATTCATAGATGTTCCTTCTCTTCATTTCTTGCTCCAGTAGACAACTTCTGTGCTTGCACTTTAGTCTGAGAATGACAGGCATCACCAAGGTTTTGCCGTTCCTGTTTGATATTGGTTTTTTGTTTGTTTGTTTTTTGAACTACAGGACCCTCACCAGGTTTTTTGATGGCAAACAGTGGCTGACACAGAACCTAATACTGACAGGGCCATTGTCTCTTCTGCACTTAAGGTTTTCTGTATATCCCTGCCCACGTGCTGGCCTGGTAAGGGAGAACAGCAGGAATAACAGATACAGGTGAGGTGGGAGTAGGGTACAGAGCTTTGGGCTATACTAATTCAGTCTTAATCACTTGCAATTTACTTTGATATTTTAGCATCCGAATAGAAAGCACCACTTGGACTGTAAAGCCTCCTATGAGCCCTAACAAATGATATGAGGAATCATAAGAAAGTTTGCCATAGCTTTACAAGCAAGTTCCTGCATTTGACGAAGGCAAACCTCCATGCCACTGAAATTATTTATGTTTGTTTATAATATATTATACTTTATAATAGCACGATCCTGAATTTGATGGCATTTCCAGACATTAAAAAAAAGAAAAAACAACCAAAGACCATAGGGACCTGATGCATCAGGACTATTGGTTAGATTTCATGTGCTGCTACAGGAGATGGAGCCGGGTCTTATGCCTACCACCAGTGCTATAGTTTAGTTCTCAGAATCACCACACTGTTTTGATATCAGATAAACCAACACCTCCAAAATCAGTTCAGGAACACCAGTCAAGCATGTGTTTCAGGACAGCCCTGGTAGACCCATAGTATGTCCCATAGCTATCCCAAGGTGAGGACAGCTCTGCCCTTGTGTAGAAATTTCTGGCTGAGAAGAGTGAGATGGCATCCCTATATGACCTTCAAACAGTGGCCTATATTCTCCTCTACAGAACCCAGAAGCATTGGGATATAGAGCTGGCTTCTGAGCCAATTCAGTTACAGACAAATCTCATTTCCTGCATATGGTCTGATGAGGTCACAGCTCCAAAGAAGTTGGAATAAGAACATCACTTCCCTGAGCAATTAGTACTTGTTATTTGCCTTATAGCTATGAGAGTGTCCTAAGAGCCCCTCCATCAGCAAGGAGTATCCTGATCTTGCTTAGGGACTAGAGATTCCTAAAAGCAGTCTCTGGGAACAGTACAAACACTTGCACACAAGAGTCATGACCTGATCTTTAGTCAAGAAGGGCATGACTAACTAACTTAGCTGCAAGAGTTAATTTCTTCCTCCATACACCTTATTTTTCTCCTTCCTAGTTTACTTCTTGCTAGTGAAAAACGCCTCTTGCATTCCTTTCCTTCCTGCAGGCATACTGATAGATGAGTCAGTGTCTCGGGCAGCATTCTCCAGGCACTTTAGTGAATGGTCTTCCTGCACTAGAGTCTGCAGCCTTCCTACATAGCCCTGAAAGTGAATTTCTCAGTTTTCTGGAATATTTTACGTGACTCAAAGTCCTTGTTCCCCCTCTCTTTCAACAGCTTTGCCAAGAGAACATTAAATAGAACAACCCAGACACTACATGGCTAGAAGCAAAATCCTTCTCAAGGGTACTTCAAGAAAAAAAGAAAAGCTAACAACACAATGCAGCATGTAAAGTGAACGAATCCCATATTTCATTCTGCTTAGTTTTTAATCAAAACAGTAAATGTTGCTGCGTAAGGGAGTTCACTGATCTACGCAGAATATCTGCCAGACTTCATGATGATTTATAATTGCTTCCTTAAGTATTAGAGCCAGTAGCTATCCAAAACCTCATGTAGTTCTACTTACACAGCATGTGTAAGGAAAAACAGTGCCTTTAGGACAGAGCACATCTCGGAGAAGTAAGTGCTGTGTAGTATGTGCGAAACCAAGGCACCCCCGCTCCCGGTACTCAGCTTCCAGCCTCCACCAGGTGGCACCCACGTCCTGGCTCTGACGGCTCCTCTGCTGCAGGGGAAGCTGTGCCCCTTGGATCTCAAGGAGGCAACTCGGGGTCTTCATGCTCTGGACTTCTTATAGCACAGTCTTCAAACTTGCGTGGGTAAAGTCTCCAGTGGTTTAGCTTTTTAAATGTCATTACATAGTCTATGAAATTAGCAGTTCTTTTGTGTAGTTCTGTACTCAAGCAAAATTAATTTATTCTGTAAAGCACTGTGTTGTACTATAAAACTCTTAGAAAAAAAAAATGGCTATTTTGACTACAGATATTATTAGTGCATGTATTTTGTAACTGATGGCTTTAGCCAGTGCTAAGGATGGCTGGAGACTTACTACAGGACAGTTAATAAGTCAAACACCAGCATTTTTGTAAGAGAAAATTGTTCCACCACTGACACAATCATTGGCCATTGCTTGCTAAAGGAAAAAGCTTTACTCACTCTCCTCTGCGCTCATCACCTAAACAAATGTGCTGAACTTTTTAATACTGCTGCAATAGAGACGTCACTTGTATTTACAAGTCCTCAGGAAAATACATTCCTTCACTATTAAAGCTTTTATTTGATTGTAAAGCAGCTAGCTTTGACTCAGATACAAACACCATAAAAAAGGCGTTCCTGCAAATTCATGAGGACTGTTCTTGTCTAGCTATTCATCCACAAAAGCAGATTTAAAAAGCTAAGCCGTAACAAGCTGTTTGCACTAGCAGAAAGATATTCAATTTTCCCAGATCTTTCAGAGACTCAAGTTCTCCCCTTCAAGAGGAGATATTGCCTCAAAATTAAGCAAAACACTAAGCAGTGGGTGGGATCACCCATGTTAATGGCCTGATACCTCTGGTAATGAGATTTAGGAGGATGAAGTAGGGAAGCCTAGTACAGATTTCTCCTTGAGCAAAAGTAACAAACAGCAGGGAGATGCTGGCAGCAAGAGCATTCATCAGCCCAAGAGCATCTATAAAGCCTAGTAATGAAACTGAATGTGGGTTTCAGGAGCACAACAGCTACGAACAGATCTTCTGCTCATGCCTGGTAAGGACACAAGACAGCTCCACTGAGGACAGCCTTCAGCATAACCTATCTGACCCTAAGGTTCCATGTTCACATTCACTTTTTGGCTGCTTTAGTTCTAACCAACCAACCAAACAAACAAAAAAAAAACAAACAACCAAACAACCAGTCGTCTTAACTTTATATTGCAGGGGAAAGTTAGTTTGCACTGAAGTAAAGGACAGAGAGCAGAAAATGAAGATAAATGGTAAATGGCAGAAAACTTGTAAATAAAAGTGACAAGAACTAAGAAAACTCTTCTAGGAGGTAGAAGCTTAGCATAGGTTACTTACATGCTTAGTGTTATTTTAGGACAGAGCTGGCATACAAGTGAGGTCTACTTGCTACAAAAAAAAAATAGGTGACAATACTGAGGTGTGTTTTGGTGACAAAAGTGTAAAATACTAAGTTAGATTCTTATCCCATCTTTCAGTTTCACTGAAAGACCACTTTCACGTGCCTGACTTCCCACTACAAATCCTAGCGAGAGTGAGCAGTGGTGGTAGGTCTGGTTTGCACACCTGGGTGTGTTTCAAGGCTGCAATAAAACAGTCAAGCAAGTTCAGACTTGCTTCACAAAGTTCTGTGCAGCTCCAGCTGAAGCTGGAATTCAGGAGTACAAGCTATATTATATTTAAAGCAACACTGCTGCAGCTACAGCTTGCTGGCATGAATGCTCAAACACTAATAAGCTCTGAAGGAAAATGTTTCCCAGAAAAATTATCTCTAAATTCATTTAAAATTACAAATCTTTTTCCTCTAACTTGAGTACAAACAAACATCTGGAACCACCATGCTTTGGGTCTTTGTTTATGCAATTATTTAGCAGATGGTGAGAGGGTTAAGAGACTGCCAAGCAAATCTAGCGTTAGGAATTTACATTAACTAAATTCAACAGGATTTAAGACTCATTTGCCAAGTTTCAGATACAAGCAATACATTTGCAGTTGAGTTGTAACTCCTGGAAGAACAGTCAACAAACTGAAGTGCCAGACATGCAACCTGAACTCATCATGGTACTAGGTGAAGCTGTAGTATTAAACCTTGCATAAATTAATCTGTTTTTCAGTTCTTACTTAATATATGCCCTTCTGTGGGCCCCAGAGCCGTCGGGAGCAGATGAAGATGGGGAAGAGATCTCAACATGATTTTCTCCAAACATGATTCTGCTCCAACAAGCAACTCCGTTCCTAATGAAGACAGAGTCCCAACACTATTTATGAGCAGAACACAAAGAAAAATACAGGAAATAGAATTTATAAAAACTGTGTGCCAGTAAAATGGACAAAACATTTACATAAGTTAAGAAGTCTCAAAACATGACAGTTCAGTGGTAAACACTCCTTAAGATGACCACAGTCTGAATTGCTTCCTTCCCTTCAGTGACATCCAGCTTACCATTTCTAAGGAGAATCCCACATTTTTAATACCCAACACACAGACTCCACATCTTTCAGCTCATATTCTCCTGAAGCAAAGGTGTCAGGTAAGACCTAAGGCTTATCAGTTCTCTCTCCACAAGAGAGCAGAATTCTACATAATAGCTGAAAGAAAATAAGTTAATCATATGGAGAGATGAGGGTTTATACTTTCCAAAGACTAAGTCACCATCTTCTGAGTATGATTTTTCCACATAATTCATTCATTTCAGAGCATGACAAATATTACTATATTTTGCACACCTACAACATGGCATTACCTCTTATTCATAGAATCATAGTGGTTGGAAGGGACCTCAAGAGGTCATCGAGTCCAACCCCCCTGCCAAAGCAGGTTCCCTACACCAGGTCGTACAGGTAGGTGTCCAGGCGGGTCTTGAATATCTCCAGAGAAGGAGACTCCACAACCCCCCTGTGCAGCTGTGCCAGTGCTCCGTCACCCTCACCATAAAGAAGTTCTTGTGCACATTTGAGCAGAACCTCCTGTGCTGCAGTTTCTGTCCGTTCCCCCTTGTCCTGTCTCCACACA
The DNA here is from genome assembly GCF_038088225.1 of Cyrtonyx montezumae. Classification (NCBI taxonomy): domain Eukaryota; kingdom Metazoa; phylum Chordata; class Aves; order Galliformes; family Odontophoridae; genus Cyrtonyx; species Cyrtonyx montezumae. Next base: position 31,708,424 of record NW_027071936.1, on the reverse strand, counting down.
CTGCTGAAAAGAGTCTGGCCTCGCCACTTTGTCCCCCACACCTCAGATATCTATAAACCTGGATCAGGTCCCCTCTCAGTCTTCTTTTCTCAGGGCTAAAGAGACCCAGTTCACTTAGCCTTTCTTCATAGGGGAGATCCTCCAGGCCCTTCACCATCTTTGTGGCCCTCCATTGGACTCTTTCCAAGAGATCCCTGTCTTTTTTATATGGGGGAGCCCAGAACTGGACACAGTACTCCAGATGAGTACTAACTATGAGTATTAACTACTTCTACAGAAGCAATTTTCTGGGATTAAGTTAAGTCCCAAATAAATATTTCTACCTTACCCTTAAGTCTTTCCCCCCCCCCCAAAACAAACAAACAAAGACCTGTAAAATAACCCTCACAACTCAGCAAAGCATAACTGTTTTCTTGACTTGATCTTCCTACAGTGAGAGACCTTCTTCCTTTATCTTTCTCCATTGTTTGCATAGCAGTCATGTCTTTCCTTAGCTATCATTCAGCTAAAGCATAACATACTGCCTCGGAAAGTCCTTCTAGACTTCCTGACCATACACTTGGCCTCAGTGAGTTCTATTCAAGTTATTCACATTTTTCAGTGTGAAAGTTGTTTTTCCTTGAGATTCATTATGTCAAGTAGTTTAGTATTTCTCAGATAAGAACTGTCTTTCACATTCCACATTTTGGGAATAATGCCTATCAAAGCAGCCATTCATCTTAAATGTTTTGAGAATTAATGTTAGTGAGATGCACCAAAAAAGCATTGCATTAAGAGGCAGTCATACTAGCTTGGTGCTGATGCAGCGTTAACCTCCCACCCACCCCAAGGCTCATCCAAAGCCAGCTGTACACGATGGAAACAAGTATGCTAACCCTATTAACATTTTTTGGCTGATTTCATAGAGTTCCACTCTAAGTTAAAGCTGGGTGTTTGAAGAGTATTATGATAAAATTAAAACTTTGCAATTAATAATGCTATGTGCCTGGTTGTTGGGATGCTTAGTGTTTAAGCATTAACTTGGAAATTCCTGGAACAAGAAATAGATGGAGGAAAGCCATTTCACAACAAAAAAGAACAAAAGGCCTTGAAACACAGGGAAGTGATGGCAGCTTCAAGTAGAAGCACTCTCCCCACTTAAAAAAATTAAAAATGCTGTGCCTGTCTGTAAGGGAATTTCAGCAGACGTGTGTACACTTTGCATTAGCAATTTGACAGCAGCTAGTTGCCCTCTGCTCTGTGTCCAACTCTGCTAGAGTCATACCCTCAGAGGAAGGGTAGAAACGCTGGTCCTGTGATAGGATACAGAGAAGCCCTTACACCCTGCAAAGCAGGGGCATCACTGTCCCCTTGGGCATCTTAGGTCAGCAGCTTTGTAAGCTGCCAGTAAATTGTGTGATCTCATACTATGGTGTCACATCACATTTTAATTTTACTTAGTTCTATATAGCTTCCAATGTCAGAAAACCAGAATAAAGTAGAAATCATGGTTCACTATTACAGAATAGACAGATTAAAAAGCTAGCCAATTAATGCAGCTGCATAAAGTTAATCAGACTTAACACTCATAAACAGCTCCAAAACAAATTCAGTGCCTTGGTGCAATTTGTTACAGGTTTGTCTCCTATTTGTTTGTATTTTTTGTGCTGAACCTGACATCCCCACCATTACAATTCCCTAGGTACCACAGAAAAAAAATAGCATTGTTTATGCATGTTCACAATCACTGCATAAATTCATGTCAACTTTTAAGTTTTCACATCCTGAAAACATGTTTCCCACTAAGTGCATATACAAGCAAAGGTGCAAGCTTTCTTTGTTCACCGTAAGAGCCTGTGATATATTCTGCTGTTGATTATGATCACACAGTGCCCTAGCGAAGCCCCTCTGCTGACAACAGACTTGCCCCACCTCCTTTTGCCCTACACTAGGCTCCCTAGTTGAGCTTTGAACCTGGCTCACTATTTGCCATGCCTGGACCTGTCACACTCTCCCTAGTCAGTCCCTCTAGGCCTCATAGCTGTGAGTGATGTCACTCCTCAGGCTGGGGACACAGCTACTGCTGGTGTCACCTCAACATCACTCTGCTGCCATGGGATCATCATCTGTGTGATGGGATTCACAGTACATTGTGCCCAGGCTCCCAGATTCACCATATCCTATGGCCAAGTGACCAGGAGATATACTACAATATGGTTACTGATACCTTCCAACAATCCCCATGTGATATCTTCATTTCAGAGGAGAGACAAGAAATTGTCCACATGAATCTTGCAGATACTTGCTCGAGTACGCGTGAACACAGGAAACAGCCTCAGAATCTTTTCTACTAAGAATGTATACATATGCAAAAGGAAGGAAGGAGTGGAGAAGAAAGGGGAAAGCAGCAATTTATTTATTTATTTTACAAGCTAGCTATTGCAAGAGCAAGCAGGATGTTTAAATGATGCTGAAGGACAGACAGTTTCCCGGAAAGGGAAATTCCAAAGACAATTGCTGCAACGCTGGATGGGTCCCCTTTTTTCAGAGGAGTTACCCATTAGGAACAAAGCAATTCACAGAGCCTGTGCACTAGGAACAGTACAGCAGCACATTTGTTGGCTGTGCCAGCGACAGCATACACAGAGGACTGATTTGATCAGGAAGCTGAGCCATTGCAATGCAAGAGGCTAGGCTGAGCAAAACCCTGCTCTTGCTGTGCCATTTCGCTGTTGGAAGTCTACCAGGCATCTTTCACATGGTAAGGTATGGTTTCCAGCTTTCATATACAGTTCACATTAAAAAAAAAAAAAAAAAGGAAACATACATCAGTGCTTACTTATGTTTTCTGAATGCTGTCATTTCCTTAGAACACACGTTTACCTAACTTGTTTATAAAGTTCGCTTCAGTAAAGCTGAGTCGAGGGTTGGGATGAATGAAATAGATTTAACCAGAGAGATAAAGAAGCACAGGGAATGTGTGGTTAAAACAATAATTGTGCTATCTTAAATCTCAGGAAGTGAACATCTCTGATCCTGGAAAGCATTGATTTTTGAGTAACTATTTTTGTACCAATAAAAACATACGTATTGGAGGTTGCCAGCTGCTGGGTCGGCATTGGTTCTATGCTGCTGTTGGCAGCAGCAAATGAGAAGAACGGCAATGATAAGGAGAAATAAATTCAGACATCAGTTTCCCACCTAAGAGCTTAATTGAATTACATGGGATGGAGAGGGATTTGTGCCCACTCCCATCCTCTGCACTCCCCAGAAGTTATTGAGCAATATCACATTTCCCTGCAGGCACAGTATCTGGAGTCCTATTTCAGACAAGTGGAGCTTAGGGCACGTGATGTTCCGGAACCTTTTAGAAAGAAGTCCACCATCTTGCTCATATCCATTCACAATAGGGCTGCATTCCTTACTGCTGCCCTCCTTACATTGTATACATGCACCTCCCCATGCAAACAAGTATCCTGAACCCCAGGTTCTGACTAGGAGAAATTTGCAGATGAAGCAAATCCTGCAAAGGCATCTTGAAATGCCCAGAGTCGCAAGATGACTTGCCTAACTTATTTATTTTTATTGTTGTTACCATAGGACTGTAACCTCAATGAAACTTCTTGTTTTCTGCATCCTTTTGACTGACTACTCTAAAGAGTCATTATTTTCGGGACAGAGTGCAGGTTCAACTCTGACAGCATCCTTCCTGACCTTCTTGGCTTAGATGATTTAGCAATTTGCACATTGAAAATCTGTCAACCATTTCTAGCTATTTTTCCTAATTCTTCAGTGCTGGCTACATGTTTATCAAGACAATAAATAAAGAGAAAACTTTGCTTAAGGTTTTAATTTGCTAGGAGTCCACAGTTATCTGGACATACAAAAGGAATTATTTTCTATCCACCAATTAGCAAACCAGAAGTTCAAAAGCTTCTGTGACTGCATTAACACAGAACTCCTTAATCCATAAAAATTAATGGAGATTATGTTAAAGAGACTTAAATACTTAAATCTTTTGCCACATTAGTCACTCTTTTATGTGCAGGTAACTCCAGCTGAAGACCTTGGGAGCCTCTGTGTGTGTGGCAGAACAAACTAATCTCCTCAAACGAGAAACCTGAGCTTCAGGCCAGCTCTCCCCAGCAACAGGAGGTGGTTGCTTTCTCCATAGCTTTTAAGGTCTGAATTTTCCCTCCACCAACGCCCTTACACTGTACGACTTTAACATACATGCTTAATTGGCTCACAAACCTCTAAGAGGAATAATTTATTGTTGTTGGGAATGGTTGTCACGGTTACAGATAACTACAGCGTGCAATTAAATACAACTGACTTCATAACACTGCCTGGCTGCCAGACAGAAGTTCTGGGCTTTCAGTTTTGCTTGGATCTGAAATTTGGCTTCATGATCACCTTAGACCAGGACAATACTGCCCCAAAGTACACATGCTGCACACAGATGCTTCTATTGCTCTTTTATGGCTACGTACTTTTCACACACACCTATTAACTAGAGTAACATTAAAAAGTTTGGAACTTTTTCCTCATGGCTTTAAATAAACACATTCTCAGAAACATAAGGGATTTTAGAACAGAGTAATTATCGCTGCAAATGAAAGCCCCCTTCCAAAGACGAGCTAGAAGGTATTTACTAAACTATATCTACCATAGAAACAGTTACAGAAGTAGGATTATTTCCCACCATCATTGTCATTTTTTCTCTTTCCTTTCTGGTCCAAGTACATCTTCCAAAATATTTTATTTCTCTTGACATCACTGAAGCTCTTGATGCTAGCAACCAAAGGGCACATGTCATAGAATCATTCATGTTAGAAAAGACCCTTAAGATCATCTAGCCCAGCCATCCACATACCACTAGTATTTCCCCACTAACCCCCATTTTCTAAGGGGCATACAATCCCATTTCTTGAGCACCTTCAGGGACAGTGACTCCACCACATCCCTGGGCAGCCCATTCCATTGCCTGACAACTTTTTTGGAGAAATTTTTCCTAAGTAGCTCCTTGTCATTAGGAAGACAAAGAGCAACTGCCTTTCCCTCCTTCCAGCAGATTTCCACACCCTTCTGAAAACAGAGTGAACCATAACTGCACGTGTACATCCAACAGTAGGATCACCCATATCTTTTTAATCTGCATATAATACATACACATCTTTCCCACCTTCTGTACGAGTTTGCAGAAGTAGGACAGAACACACGTCAAGAAGGTGAAGCACCGCTCCGAGCCCCAGGAGGACCCACCGGCCTCTGTCTGGCGCACAATTGCCACCAGGGGTCAGCTGGAGTCCGGCAAATCCCCTGCAGAGCCCAAGTCCCGGGCCGATGCAGAGAGCATCAACCCAGGCAGCCGCGAACGTGACGCTTCCAACTAGGTTGTGTCTGAAAACCAGGGAAAAAACCATGATGTGAAGACAAGCTATTCCTTTTGCGTGTCAGAGGGGCTTCTGCTCAGGATTTGCAGCACAGATACAGGTAGCCACGAAGTGCTGCCTAAGTTGCAGTCACAAACACACAGCATCTTTCCCAGAAGATTGAAATACATTTATGTATTTCCCCAGAACCTAAGCTGAAGTCCTAATGGCATGTCATTCAGAATTTAGAATAGTCTCAAGTATTATCCAGGACAGAAAGCAAATCATCCCTTCTCAGGAAACTGAAATTGCACTCCATGTTGCAGTTTTTACTACCCTGCAACAACACAGAGCAGCTAATAGTTTTGTTAGTAGATAATGTGCTATTAGTTTAAATACAGTATGTTCAAATACAGCATTAGCATGCCATAAGAAAATAGCCTTTACCCTCTGACATACTAAAGCAGGCATTACACAGTATTGTACAGCACAGAGCTCATGGGAAAGGTCACCGAAATATTTTCAGTGCATTTTCAAGTCAAGTTTTCATCCAATTAATTTGATGTTTACAGACTGATGTTCCTTCAGTGAAAATCTCATACAGATTTTATTATCTTTCTTGGAATACATTGTTCTACTTACACAGTTCAATAAACTCTTATTACATATGTTTTATATTCTCTTCCAACCTTTATAGCAAGGATTATCCTAGAAACTATTAAATTACACGAGAAGTATGCAGCACCCCAAGAACAACATTCAATCCTTGCAATAGTGATATGCATCCAAGGTGTGAGAAACTGAAGAGTCCTGACCTTTCTCTCAAGTAAGGAGGGGAAAAGACAATGAACAAAAACCATGGTCTGTTAGCATTTTTGTAAAGCAGAACCCTCAAGCTGCCATTTGGTTTCCCTCTCAGAAATTTTGCCAAGTCTCCAACCATAAATATCAGACCACTTTCCAGATTCATTCTTAGCATTAGCTTAATGGCCAGAAATGGAGGAAATTCAGGCAGACTTTTCACAGTGAGATCTGAATAGTTTGAACATTTAGCTAGGAGGTCACCTGCAGTTCTCAATTTAATGTCAAAGAGGGAGAAAAAATAAATAAATCAGTGTTAAGTTGTAAATGCTTTGAAAGAAAGGCAAAACAAAAAAGGATAGAAAACCAATGATAAAAAGAAACCTTTTGGCTCTGGTGATCACAAAGTATGTGAATGGTAACACATGGAGCAGAGCCTCATTTTGAGAAAGCAAGTAGCTTGTTAACGGTGCCTGTCTTGCAATTACAAGTAAAGCAGTAAGCTACTTAGCTGAATAAGCCAAAAACGAGTGACAGAGCAGCAGGACATGATTCTCCATCTAATCAAGTGCTTTACCATCTTTGTCAGATGTGCAAAGCCAAGAGGGGGAATTCAGGGAAGGGAGAGCTGCATTGATCACTAATCCTAAACTGAGCAGTCAGTCCAGTCTGAAGCAGTGATCACCACCCGTTCACACATACTCAAGGCAAAATCTAATTACATTGTCTAGTGTGGGAGAGAAGGGCTTGCCTGCAAGGCAAATAATTTTCTGTGCATATGAGCAATAAACGTCAGCTAGACCCTCAACCCAAATAAAGCCACTTAGTTCTCTCTTCTCCTGCAGATCTCCACCAAAACAAAGGACCTGGAAGGATTTACCATTTACCCATTTCCTCTGTCTTTTGCAAAGCAAGTCCCTATTGTAGTTCATTAGGATCTCTAATAGCTCTACAAGCTTGTATACACTCAGCATTTCATGAATAACAAATTTTTGGCAGCCAACCAATCATGCGAATATTTCAAGGCTTGGCAATATTTCAGCACAACCACCACAGAAAAGGAGGTCATTTTCTCTTTATTCCCTGAAGTGGTAGCTTTACAGCTCAGTCGAATTCTTTCAGCTGACCTTTCCCTGCATTCTGTTTCAAATATTTATCTTTTAAATAACTTGTCAGTCTGCTGCAGCAGTTACAGAAGAAACCCCCAAATGTGGGATAAGGTTCTGGTTATAGCTCATACTATTACCAAGCACTCCCCTGACAGCGACTGATTAGAAGTGACCAATTAACAGCCATCCTCCAGTATAAAGAATAGGCCTAATTAGCCAGAGTGAGGCATGCCTAGGAAACTAATGGCATTTTCCCCTATTTGCATAGGAGATGAAACCCAGTCAGTATAGCTTGGCATAAATAGCCAAAAGACTCAAGGGGCTGTCAGAAGCAAGATGACTACCGACTAGAAACAAAATATTTATGAAAAGAATCTTCGAGAAACTGTCTGAATGTAGCACAACACCTCACTTAACAGGAATAATCTAGCATGGTTTCACTCCACATAAAGAGAACAGGTTAAATGAAATAGAACTGGAGTAACTGCTGAATTGCAAATTAAGAACTTATTCTACTAGCTGTGGACGCTTCTGTAACATATTGAGAAGTAAAACACAGAACCAACTACATCTAAGTTCAGCATGAAGATGACCTCTAGCTGGCTAAGAAATGTGAAAGATCCAGGAAAAAAAAAAAAACAGAACAGTGTAGGTCATGCAATAATCTCACTCCTTCCTAAATATCACCTTCTGGAGGCTAAAAGGCTTCTACTGATGATCACAGGACTTCTTTCAGTATCTAGAAACCTGCTTCACGGTATCATTTGGTATCTACATAATAAGCAGCATTGCAGGGCTTGCTCCAACTTGATAGGTGCTCTCTAGACTATCTATTGGATAAAGCTCATGGCCTCCAAGCTTGGAAGAGATCAATCTGCACTCATTTAAATGATGCTGGGATGACTAGGGATATAATTCAAATGATCCCTGGATGAGAGCTTCCAGAAGAACAACAATAGAGTCAAGAAGAGGAAACACCAGTGGCAAATACATTTCAGCTGGGAGTGTGAACACCTCCTATACGTGATATGCTCTTCTTTCCTTTAGATGCAAGTTCGGTTTGGCTAAACAGGATCAGATTGATTTCCACTTGAATGAACAAGCACTTTTTTTTTTTTGTAAGAAACTCATTTGTTAGTTTCCATGAAACTACAGGATTGATGAAAATAATTTCACTATTATTAAAACCACTAAAATAGGACTGGCTGTTTTTGCTGACTTGTGTTGTACTATTTTTTAATATACAGTAATAAGAGAAACTGTCATTGAAGACTGGAAATTCCCACAGTTGAGAAACTGAAAAACAGAGCAAAATCTTTTCAATGTCATGCCTTGTACAAAAATATTTAACAGGCTCAAGTTTCTTGTGCATTTTTCTAAATATTGCTGTTGTTTTGTGAAGACCACTGTGAACACAGCTGTGCCAAACCTACATTTGAGACAATTCCCGGTATTCTGGCAAAACTATCTTACAGAAAAGCATGAAAGCCAGCTGGGTTTGAAACCGATGATTCAAACTCTAAAGCTTTGAGGAATGGATTATATAAAATAATTTTTTTTTTCCTGCCATATTTGCCCATTTCAGTAACAGCCTTTGGAGACACTCTCAGCAGAGGATATATTCATGCTGCAGGGCAGATACATTCCAATAGGAAATGGAAAAAGCTAGCCAATGGATATTGAAGACCCATCCCAAGGCTAGAATGTAACTGAGCATATGATGAAATTCAGGTGTGTGATAAGCAGTTTTTTCCCTTCTAGAAGCATGCTATCAGATGTATCAGTAATGACTGAAGATATTTGCCCCTACTGCAGCGGCTGGTTGTTGCAATACTTCTCAACAAGTTACCTCTACCATACCTCAGCTGTCAGAATGAAACATGTAAGCACAGTCCATCTGCTTCAGTGCCCCATCCACCAAGGTGATTTGGGCTGCCACAGAGACCACAGCGATTTTGTGACAACAATGAAACAGATGTCACGTATGCAGAGCTGGTGTGTTACAGTACTGCTGACAATCTAGGTGGCTGCCAGAGATTTTACAGTCTTCCTTATTACAGGACACACAAATCACCAACTAGACTTAATAAGAGCTGATCCTCATAAGCAAAGAAATGAAGATGCTAATATTTAAAGTGCTAAGGAATATATATATTTTAAATGGTAGAGGCCAAGAAAACACAATACATTTTATGCTGAGAGAAACTGATATTCTGCTGTGATGTTTGATCTGGCAAGAAACTACAGCCCCTTCCTGCAAGCTGGCAAAACACTAAACACAGGGGATGCCATGCACACACAGCCTTAAGCTCTCTTCCTAGCTGTAAGGCATCACTCAGCACACATCACATTTGTTACCTTTCCATTTGCACAGGCATACGTAGTAACTCAGACTCAGCCCATTTACAAGACAACAGAAAAAATAAGCAGTAATTGAATATGCTTTTAGGACCACCTTACTCTTTATTTCCATTCTATGATTCTGCTATTGCCTACTGGCTGTTTTCACTTTTAAAACCGATTCACAGTGCCAACTTGAGCATCCCGCCTTCAGACAAACTTAAATCTGGAGCTAACAAGTTCATTAATCATAGTCTGTGTTACCCAAATAGAGCACAGAGCACAACTGCAAAATGGCGTTAGGCAATTAGCAAATAAAAAGTCATATACCTACTGCTTTAGTTTTCAGTCATGAAATTAAATTATGCAAAGCATTTTTAGAGCTGATGCAATACCTTCTTACAACTTTTAACACTGATGATATCTTGGAGGCCAACAGATAAGTATTATGGTACTTAAAATTATAGCAGTTCATGACATGTTAAATTGTTCTCTGGCCCTTGTGCTCTGATGAAGCTGATTGCATCAACAGCATTAGCAACGGATCATGTGCATGCAAAGTTTCAGACTGCTGCAGGATAGCAAAAAAAAAACAAAAAAACAAAAAAGCTAAGTTTTCACCAGCTATCATGAGTCTTCCATAGTATTGCAAGTTTTCTGCCCATTCTGCCTATGGAAATTTCCACAAATGTTATCATGTTTAAAATGCCACTGATGGCTGCTGGAATTCAGAAACAAGGTCATCAATAGTTTAAAAAAAAAAAAAAAAGCACTGTATGAAGCATACACACTGCAGCTATATCTAGTTATAGCCATCAGAACAGATTTAGCGTGCGTAAGGAAAGGAGTAGAAATGCAAAGAAAGAAGGAATAGCTGGTCTCTGTCAGAGAGGTGCATAGCATAGAGACAAATGTGGGGTCTTCATCTAGTATTAATTTTGAAAGCTTTTCAGTTTACTTGTAGGTTCTTGAAGTGATCAGCCTCCAACAGGAGATTTAGGGAACCTGAAGTCTTGCTGACTAAGGATAAAACCCAGGAAAACTGAGCGGAGAGACTGATTACAATAGTAGCCCCTCTGCAGCCTATTCCTTCATCCACTGTGCTAACACACTGAAACTCATCATTGAAAAGGCAGGGAAACCCATATATGACAATCCAATGCAGGTTATTACCTAAGAATACATCAAGGTCCGCTATTTCCATCCCCCATGCAACTACAGTCTACATCGTTAGTACCATTCAATAAAAGCAAAGCATAATCATATTCAAAATTTTCCCTTTGATCAGCAGTGCATGTCTTTTACACGAGGAAAGTTCAGTCTGGGTTTGGCTGGTGGTTTTGAGATAAACAGAAAATTACCATGCAAATTTTCTGGCAAGTTCATGAGGACCTAAGCCAATACACAGCTAGAATTAAATTTATAGTAAGATACAGTTGCTTCTGGATTTTGGGCAGCAGAACCAGTATTCCATATCTCATTTCACAGTAAGGAGCATTTTTGTAGATGTTTCAAGGACTTTCAGTCTTGAAAATAGACTACTTTAGCTGTTGCTATATTAACATTAAGCTGAGCCTGAGGACTGTCCTAGATAATCCCACCCACTCCAAATTCACAGGATAGGACGCTCGATTATCTCTCACCTGGCCTAGAAACAGTCAGGGTGAACATTACCTGAGAAAAGCTCAAGTATCACATTTATTCCATGAAACTTCTGACTTCCTTAGTGCTTCTTTACAGCACCTTGGTGCATGCATACCAAAGGAAACTACTGGCTTTCTGTGAAGAGCAATGCATTACTTGCCCATTTGTACAAAAATGGGCTTCAGAAGTGGATAAATAGCCAGCTGCCGTGCTGAGACTACCAAAGAGCCCTCAGAGGACAGGATTCAACCCTCCCTACATGCCAAAGCCATGAGATATCTATGAGGAGCACAGAAGGCTCCTTATCAACATGAAATCATTACTTAAACGATTTTTTTCTTTGAAAAGAACCTGTCAGTGTCACCCAGTGCTTGGTAACAGGGGAGGAAGAGAGGCTCCCAGAAGCAAAGATGCAGTAGTAGAAGCTTCTACAAAAGATGAAGAAAATGGAGTACAAAGGCTACATTTTCTAACAGCACTGAACCAAGACACAAGTCATAGACCTTAGCCTTGACAACCTTATACAAATGAATGCTCAAGAAAGCATATTTTTATACCCAGCTCTCAAACAAATGCAGAATAGAATTTCAAGCAGAAATTACTGCAAGGCATTCCCCTTCACAGTATTGAGAAATACACCTGTCCATCTCAGAAGTTAATTTCTCATCTGCTTTTTTGGCTAATCACCATAAAAAAAAATGACAAATACTATAAGCAGACAGATTCTCCTGTTTTTATGACAAGATTACCACTCTATCCCCTTTAAAAACAATCCAATATCTTCCTAAACTAAAACTAGCTGTACTCTACAGGTTTTGGTTTTTTTTTTTTTTGTTTGCTTGTTTTATTTCAAGAGGCGGGGCTAAGTGATCCATAATGTAATCTAAGCAACCACCTGTTAAGACTCAAGTCTTGTGAAATCCTGACCTTGGCTAGAGATGAGATCAACTTATTTCATCTTGGAAATTGGCACAACTTCTTCAGTACATTGGGATACAACTTCTCAACTACTAATATAAAAACAGATTATCTGAAAGCACTTAGTCAAACATTAGTAAGAAACTGAAAACGTGTTTGCCAAAAAATGACGTATCAAACATCAAATTAACACAGAAAAAGCAAATTCATAAATACAAAATACAACAGTAAGGCACTTTGAAAAGTAGCTGCACTGTAAAACACCAATGGAAACAAAGTGGAATGCAACTATGACATATAGCTGATGAACAGACCCCTTTCAAAACAAGTAAAAATCAGCTACACTGAAATCTACATGATACAGAAAGAGATAATAGCCTAGGGAAGAAGAAAAAAATAAACCAATGCTGTGATCATGTAATTTCTAAGCTCATGAAAAGTTTACTTAATCTGGATTGGAAACCTATTTTGAGTTTGTGATACAGACATGCTAGAGAAAAAACACTTGTTCATTTACTGCACAATTGATCAGAAAAAAAATCAAAACAAAGCTTAGAGGAAGGCATCTGCTACAACATTCAGTACATAGATTTATACAAAAATATAGCAATCAAATATCAGATAGTTAGGTTATAGGTATATGGCTAGAAGACAGCTCTCAATGTAGTGCTGTGAATTTCATGCTTATCTATTTTACATATTGCAATGCTTTCAGAAACATGAATCCTTTCACTTCTCTGTATGATACTTGAAACTATTCAGGTCACTTGGACACACACATCAAGCAGCAACGTTCAAAGCAGTCAAGAGCAGAACAGAATTTACCTTACCAAAGAAGCAAAATTGCTTCTGACTGTTTCTTGGCAATGCCAAGCAGAACATCTGCAGGTAGGCCAGTAGTCTTATACAGAAAGAAGAATAGCACTCACCTAACCGGAGAAGGGGTTCTTTGGCTATGCAGCACTCTGAGGAAGCTGCTTAGGTCCAAAAGATAGAAAGTCCCTTTGGTGGCTGGCACTTATATGAGCCCAGGGTGGCTCCAACCCCTTCTGGTCACCTGGGGAGCACAGGTGCAAACAATGTTCCTATGTTCCCTCAGCCAGACACACCCCTTCACCAGCTGCTCAATCACCAGTTCAAGCCCTGAACAAACAGTTCCCCTCCACCAGTATTCCCAGCTGTTCAATAACAGAGAGCAAGCCATCATTAACACTGCATATTGTGGCAGTGATACCAAAATATCATGTAAAATAAACACTGAATTCACAACCACTCCTTTGCAAGAGTACCTGGATGTCCCTTGCCTCATTAACATATGAGTTGGGCAGCAACTATTCCTGAAGGCCTCATCCTAAATTTAACCTAACCGAATGCACTGAACAATAGCATACATTTTTCTCAAAGACCTGTTTCAAGTTTCCCTTCTCAGACTGAGGATGGAAGTTATTTTAAGGAGATGCTCCACTCAGTTCCAGACCCTCCCCTTACAGAGAGGGCTTTCCAACAAAGGAAAACAGCAGAAACATTGTCTTTGCATTTCTGATACAGAGGGACTTTTTTTTTTTTAAATCCTGGTCACAATTAGCACTAAATGTCTAGTGCAGAAGAAGCACGAGAGGAACAAATGCTGTTTTGTCCTATCACAGATAGTTAGAATCTTAGCAAATATCTCCTACCAGACACAGTACTTGAATTTTCTGTAGTAGCCAGTTCACCTTTACTATGAAAAGCAACATTTCCACACAGTATCTCTGAGAGAATGTAAATTACCTTTGTTTAGAAAGGGAAACAGGATAAGTGGCTTGCGTAGAGTGACTTAAGAAGTCTGCAGGGAGGTGATCAAGTCCTGAGTCCCAACCTAACACTTTAAGCCTCAGAGAAGCTTTTCTCTTCGTATGCTCTAAGGACTCCATACATCCAAGAATTATATGTGTCCTGTAGGAAATTATAATCAGCTATTTGATATACTGGTACTACAATGCAAGAATGGGAGCTTCTACTTAAGTTCCCCTTAAGTTCCCCTTATTATGCTAAGATCTCAGTTGATGAGAGATTAATTTTTAGTCCCCTTTTGTGTCAAATACTCATGATGACTTCCAGCTCCCAGGATAAGGTCATTTCTATCAGCCCATCCCTCCCTCTCTTTCTCTCTCTTCCCTCCCCTTTCCTCTCAGGTATTTATAGAGTATCAGTCACAGTAGTATCTAAGCACAAACTGTCACCAGACTAATGGCCCATGGCTTTCAGATACCACAGGAACATAAAGACATCAGAACACACTTCCATCACTGCAGCAATGCAGTGTATTTAACACATGGCAGCTGTGCCAGCAAAGCCTGCTGCTTTCACCCAAGGTCAAGTCAATCCACATCAGAACTCCCCAAGCCTTGTGCCTTAGAGATTCAACAGGATAGTTAAAAACATTTCTCCACAGAGTAAAAGTAAGTAAATTACTCCAGTCTAAGTGATTTTCCTGCAGAGAACAAGAAAACATACCCAGGCCAATCAAGGGTGCTAACAACAGCAAGAGCCAGCTCCATAAAACCACACACAGCAGATACAAGGAGCCTGAACTCTGCATTTAATTGAGCTGTGCATCCTGCTCCCACCAAGCAAAGGGTGGCTCAGAACAGGAAGCTATCTTCTGCGCAAGCTGATCTGTTCAATAATGCTCAAGACAGACCTCCTTCAGTAAGCACACCCACCCTTCTTCACTGCCTTCCCATCCACGCAATTATTTGGTATTCAATCTCTTTGTCTCCTTGCTCAAGTCTATTCACAATTGTGAATGGAACAATTTCCAACTTTTCCAACTTCAACTCTAGCCATTAACATACAGAAAGGACAATGCTCTTTGATTGCTTTGCTGTTGGGGGGGGGAGGGGGGGGGGGAAGAATGGGTAACATTAGTTCCAGGAAGACTTAAGAAGCGAAGGAGCATGAATAATTCTGAACTGAATCAAGACATTTACATCTCTATTCCCATCCCCCACTCCACTTTTATTATACATACAACAGAATTCTAACCACTCCTCCAAATAAATGAAACAAGGGCACCCCTTACAAAGCATATCAAAAACTACTTCAGACTACAGCTAGATGCAGACACATGCACCAAAATACTCAAGCATGGTAATCACGGTATAATCAGTATTATCATCTGCATTACAAGTTGATCTTGCATTCATTAGACTAAACCTCATGCTTAGCCTGTGAGTTCATGCAAGTTCTTCAATATATTCCATTTCTTTTGATCCATCTGTTGGCAGGTTTCAGCTACTTAGAAAGTATGGATGACTATACAAGGACCTGAACAGAGAGCTTGAATTTTCTCATCCTCACAAGGAATCAGGTTAAAAATTTGCTTTGTTACCATGCATTTTTTTCCCCACCTGTCTTGGTGCGAGTATGCACCATATGAAGTGCTAGCAGCTTTATATGTACTTCCTGCTTTTTACTAAGTCGTTTGTCCCAGTGACTTCAATATGGCATCCAGTTTATGAGTTGCAAGAAGTGTAGCACCTTACCCTTTGTCTGTTTGATATATACTCCTTCCAGCTATGACTATCTTGATAAGACCAATTTATTAATGCCATCAATCTCTCCCCATTCTGTTTTACCATCAGATCTTTTTTTAATTTGAAGTCATAGGATAGTTTTTGCCTTTTGAACCTCAATATGACTTTGTCAGATCTAGTATGCATGGTAGATGGCTACTTCTTTCCACACCTAGAAGCTTGGAACTTGAACATCTTCCTGTCCCTCTTCCCCTTCCTTTTACAGGCATATTAGCGCAGAGCCACAGCCTTTCACTGAGCTATGTCTTTCCTTTGAGCTCAGACACCATACACGAGACATATCAGCTAGCTTTACTATCACCTCTATGCTCACGTACACTTACAGATTTTCTACTTAAAGAACCATTTCCCGAGGATACAATTGCATCTTCCTAAAGACAACTCACTAGCATAGCACAAAAGTTTTTCTTTGTTCAAATGCTCACTAGAAACTTGTCAGTTAACCTCGACCACTATTTACTCTGCAGGTTTGCAATCCTGTAAACGCCACAGTGCTTAGCCTGTTCTGAGGAAGCAGTAGTGGGGAGAGAGAAAAGTAAGAAACTCAGCTTGGAGGAAGCTAGGAGCTGCCCTTGTATCTCAGCAGTTCTCCTTGTTCCTCCCACTTCCCCAGGGCTTGCACCACTCCCACAGCACAGAAACAGTCTGTCAGTCATTTACAAGACCCATCCATACAGGAGCACTGTGCTTCAGTAATCCGGGCACAGAAAGCTACCCCTCCACATCATCATTGCATGACACCACACCTTACAGGGGTATCAGCACCTCCATGAGATAGCCTCATATACAAAGTTTTACAAGTGAGGTACTTGAGAGCCAAGTGATAAAATTCCTTTCCATAACTGCACTTCAGGAATTTCATATCTATCCATCTTCCTTATCAAATTCATTTCACCCAGAAACATCAGTTAAGACCCTGTTTGAACTAAGATGTGAATACCAAAAGTACCTGAAAACAGTCTTCAGTCAAAACTGAAATCACAGCTTTTACTAGGGAAGGGCTGCAGAGAAAGCTTCAACAGTTTCTGCATCTTGAAAAGTAATCTAGTTTTACACAAATAAACACAGAGCTATTTACAAAGCATGTTGGAAATACGATGAAGGACATTTAAGTTTTTATTTTTTACTTTAATATTTTAAGATAGCTTCAACCCTCTAAAAGAGACTTCATTTATTATTTGCAAAAGACTTCACACAATTAGTTCAATTGATCTTAACATTTTCCAAACCACTACACAACAACCGAACAAGAAAACATTAAGTCATTACAACTTATTAAAAAAAAAAATTAAAAAAATAAAAAGATTAAAGGCTATAACCCAGCCAAACTCAGCTACTTCATCTTCTGTCCAACAGCTGTGCTCTCGCTGGGTATTGAAATGACTTCCCCACAAAAAGTACCCAACCTAGCCTCCCTGCTGTTCCTCATGAGCTTCACATTATTGCATCATTGAAATCAGGTGAGATCACCAGCTGACTCAACAGTGCTAGCTAATGAGGAAACAGACTCATTGCAAAATGTGGGGATGGAACACAGTCTGTTTTTGTCTACTGCTGAGGAAAATGAATTTAGAAAGAAGTAAACCACGTAGTCTTTGTAATAAGTACACTGAGAGCTACTTTCTATAGAACTGGGCTCTTTTCCTCCTGTAATTTCAGTGTTTGGTTAGCCCAGGATACCATCTGAGTTAAGATACTTGGTCACATTATTCCTGGCCTAGAACAATCATCCCCTGCTGATAGTGCTTTTCGTTTTTATTTTCATGTTAACACCATCCAGTGTGTTAATACTCCCAAGCACACAGGATGTGTCTATTGACAAGTTTCTGAAATCTATTTGAACAAGCCAATAGTAAATCATTTTTAGAGGGCAATGGTTCTCTATGCTCTCTGTGACCCCTACTAATATTATATGATTTTTTAAAATTATTATTTTATTAAATATAAATCACTATTAAATGTAAAAAAATAAATGCAGTATAGCAGATAATATAATCGTATGTATTTAAATACACAAATCTATAATTTGCATTTCTATATCATGTTATAGTTTTCTACTTTCTTTGCTTGTGTTATTTAATCTCAAGAGTTCTATTTGGATGTATTTTCCCCCCTCCAAAAGAAGTCCTGGTACTTTTTCTATCCTTTAGATAATCACATTGAATTTTTTTTTCCTAGTCCAAGTGTTTTCACTGACCTGTGCCCTTTCTTCCTCAGTTTTTCTGTCTGAAATCCCAAACCTGCTATAATTCAATTCTATTTAATTTAGACCAAATCAACACATGATGGCTTGATCCAAAATTACTTCCAACTGTGATAATTTGGTTGTTTTTCACTGACCTCATTCAATTCCCGAGCAGACTAAGTAATCATGTATGATTAGGTATCACCTACATGATTATAGCTTTCATAAATATTATCTTGCAAGAGGCTGTTCTCTGGCAGTCCTGCCATCTTAATAAACAATTCTGTTGATGGTGTACAATGAAGATGGAAATGAATTTCAACCTTTTTACTAGTTCACTCTTCTACTTTACAAGGAATTCATGGTAGCAAAACCTTTGATTTTGTTACTCTGCATTTACCTTTTACCATATGAAACAAATCGTCTGATAAGAATTCCATCTATCTTTCAGGAAAGATTTCTGTAATATATTTCAGCTCTACACTGTTTCTGAACTTCCTTATCTATGTATTTAAGAAAATTAATTTGAATACTTGTCCTACAGATTTGAGTCTTGTGGTGGAGTGACTTTAAAGTCTAAGAAAATGCAGTCTGGAATGTGACTGAATTTTCTATACAGTCTAACAAAAGCTCTCTCTTTGACATCTCCCAACAAGCACATCATCTAATAGTGCCTAGAAACAAGATGAAAAGTAGATAGTTTCTATATTTATGTGTTATTTCCATAGGAGAAGAAAGAAAACAAACCAATCTGTATGGGACAGAATATTGTAAAAAGTGCCTTCATGAGGCCCCTTTGGAATCTAGTCTATACTAGAATCCCACTAAGATGAACAGCTGTACAGTAATTGATCTCTTATTGTCATCAAAAGTCAGGGGTGAAAGGAAAGCCAGGCACGGAGGATAGCTAATGGGAGCTCTGTGTGGCACTGAGAAAGGGGTTAGTGTTAGAGTAACTGTGGTTTCTCCTTGTAGTTTTATTTCTGCTGTTCACTTAGAAAGTATTCCTCAAGCACTCCCTTATGGCTCTTCTGTACAGTCTGAGTTTCCCAGTCTCTCACTTCCAGCTGCTAGACATATGTAGAACTAACACAAAGGCTGTTAAAATGCATTTTGTGTGCATGAAGCAGGCATTATGATACTTGGACTTGTTTTCAGTTGGGCTCTGAATTTGTAAGTGCACAAGTGACTGTGCAAACTGCTGCATGTTCTCAGAGAAGCAGACAGCCCTTCTTGCTGGTTTATGTTAATGTCTGTTGAAACACTGCAAAGAATTTTGAGCATACACACTGCTCACAGTATTTGTCACACTAATGAAGGGTAATGGCATGCACTGCCATAAGTTGCTAGGAACATACAGGTATAAACAAGCCCGAATGATTTTCCTTTCCAAGTGAGGCAAAAGTATGTGGATAAAGAAGCTTGCATACTTAGGCATCAGAATGAGGAAATGGAAAAAAAAAATTCTCAAAATAAAGTAATCAAGTCTCTGTTCAATGAAATTCCAAACCCAAATCCAAAACTGTTCAAACTATCAGATCTTTTTGCTCCAGAGTAGTATAACACAACTTTTCTATAACGCTATGGACCTGGTCTAGGCCTCTTTTATTTCCCATTTGACTAAGATGATTTCATTCAGTGTTCAAGCAATCTAATATCATACTGGGCAGATGCATTATACCAAAAAGGAATTTTCAAGCCATCTCTTCCTTATGGGAAAAACGCTGTCTACTACTGTCTACATTACCTAATTTAAAGAAATTTATGTTATGTCAGCCACAACGAAAGCCAGTTAGTTCAGTATTCAAATACGTTAACAGGCAAAGATGTTGTTCAGTTCTTAGGATGAGCTGAAGAAGCTTGGAGGTAGGCACAAATGCAAGTTAAGCCTCGGTAAACTAATTTTAAGAGGAGTTTTTCAGGATTTTCAGACTTGGAAAAACACTGAGCATTTTAGCATCACAAGACTCTCAGGAATGATTCCAGATGTTTTAAACTTAACTGTGATATTTCTGGCAGCAAAATTGAAAAAAAAAAAAATAATAATGCATGTGCGCACTCTGTTCTTGCAATAGTTACAGTTCCCTTTTGCTAGAGAAAAGCTATCAAGCAGACTTGGCTAAAGCTTGGTGATGCTACTCTCTGAGTTAGCTGAAGGTCCCAGTTGCTACTTCAATGGTTTTAGATTCAAAGGAAAGCAACTGGCTAGCATTCAGTACAAGTATTCAAATTCTTAGAACTCTAACAAGAAGAGGAATAAAACTAGCAGTATATATTTTTTTCTCACTGGATTAGTTGGTAAAGGTAACAAAAAGTTTTTTTTTTTTTTAAGAAATACTTAAATATGTATATATATATGTATATATATATATATATATACATATTTAACAATTAAAAATTGAGCTTTTCCTTTAAAAACAAAGAAAAGTCTCTATCTTGGATATCTGCATGGTACCCCAAAAGTGAAGATGATAAGCATCACCAGACTCTCCTGAACTAAGGGATGTACATGTCATTAGGAAGGCACTTTATAGAGGGAGCTTCCTCCAAAGAAATTCAAAGTAAATGGCATCAGGAGTTGAGCAGCCCTAACAGATAAACAGCTTGAAGCAGGATATATGGAAAAATCCTCAGATCCCAGGAAAAAGAGGGAGGAAGGATATTAGCAAGGAAACAAGAA
Source organism: Cyrtonyx montezumae (assembly GCF_038088225.1). Classification (NCBI taxonomy): domain Eukaryota; kingdom Metazoa; phylum Chordata; class Aves; order Galliformes; family Odontophoridae; genus Cyrtonyx; species Cyrtonyx montezumae. The sequence goes on along the minus strand of NW_027071936.1, from coordinate 31,687,815 downwards.
CATAGCTGCTTGCACCCAGGTTCTTTCAGGCATATAGAGTGGAAATAGCATCTGGGGTGGACATGGGAGGGCAAAGGAAGCACGAGGGAGTTGGTTCATGGCAGGATCCTTGCAGCACAACAGACTGTTTGCTGCCTTTGTTGCCAGAGGGTGCATGGGGTCAGCTTGGTGATAACCCCTCAGCCCCTCTGGGTGCAACTCTGCTTGAGAAACAGATGCCTCGGCTCCTGAAGACAGATTAGGCACTGGATTGCTCTCTCTCAATTAACCAATTTGTTGCCTTTCATGTTCAGTCAATGAGTTACAGTGTATTATGTCTTTAGTGGATGCAAACTAATTAAGGTTGAATGAGCTATCTAAAATTCCTTTAAGTTTGGATTCCTCATTTGAGTACTGGGATAGCTTTGGTATCTTGCATGCAGAGCCACATTCCAAGAGTACTGAACCCTTCTCAGTCAAGAAATGTCATGCAAAGCATCTGCAACTGTATATCATTCATCTCTAATGAACAGTCCCAGGCCTGTGTTATCTGTTCAAAGTAGCAACACATTCATAACTATCAACAGAGCAAGAAAGCCCACAAGATGTTCTCAACAGGAAAATAAACAGGCAACACTCTTGCTTTTATCAGTGATTCCAACTCCAGGCACTCCAGTCAAATGTTGCTTTTAATACTGCAATTCAAATCTTTGTATCTGATGTAAACATGTAGTTTTGAACAAGCTGCCAAGTATTCTCACAAGCTCTGGTCTTGCTCACTGCTGACAACAAGGGACACCTATCAAGGCAATGAGAAGCATTTCCAGACCTTTGTCTTGCATGAGAGTGTCTTACAAATTATGAGACTGTGACAGAATATATGTGCTGGGGACAGAGTAGGGGGTGTCTCATCTCCCTGATGAGCACAACAGCCTGGTGGAAAACATGCAAAAGCACACGAGAGAAAAATATTTGCATGCCTGGTTAATTGTACCTGCATGCCTGGTGGAGGTAATACCACTTCCCTTGTAAATGTGCTCACCACTGCGCAACTCAACTCTGGAGTGGCTCCTGCTAGGAAAACTTTCCCCCACTTCCTTGAATCTGTTTGTCTGCTGCATTACTTTGCCCCTCATGAAGATTCTGTTAACATTCCAATGAATAATGTTTTAGCAGCTGATCCACAGAAGATATAAATACCACAATGCAAAAATCCTACAGAATATAGCTAGCTAACTACCTTGTCTGCTCAACAAGTCCTGCAACATTTTTTTACATTTACTTCTACAGTCTTTTTCATAGGAAGAAGTTGCCATACTATATTTTGTCAAGTTTTAAGTATAGTGCAACCATGGTGTGCAAGGTAACTCAGCGTGGTTTTATCAATACAATTGCCATGTATTTGTATGTTGGACTCTGTTACTACAAATGGTTTAATCTTGGTAGCTAGTGTATGTAAACTCTGCTTCATGAACAATACATTTATTTTTGTGTTTTTGAATACAGTATAAACAGGCTAAGCATGTATCTGGCTTGAGAAGCTGTCATAATTTTCATACAGCAGCAGCTCTACGTGATTCCTATTTTCATATTTTTAGAGTAGCAACAGTTTGGAAGGCATTTAGCAGACATACAAATAACATCCTGCAGTTTCAGTCTCAGCTTAGCAAGTTGTCTAAGCATTTTTTACTTCAAAAGTGAAGTATAATGACTGTTTCAAGAAATATTTTCTCAAAATTTGCTACCTGGTTACACCATGATGATTCTGGGTGTTTCCATGTAAGGACACTTTGGTTCTAGAATTGCAAATCAGTGAGTGGGTATGATGTGTCCCCATGTCCACATCTTTGGCTGCATCTCCCTAACATACAGCATAAAAAACAATGAACAGCTTGCACTTAGGCTACAAAATTGCTTTTGCAGCAAAAAGATTTTCTAAGAAAAAGTCCCACGCTCCCATGGCCAGCCTGTCATCTCACGATTCTCAATGCATTTCAACTCAAAAGCAGATTGCACATGTCTGGTGCATGTCTGGGGCTGTCAAGAGCTAGTCATGTTCTGGTGGAAACACTCATAGGCCAGTGCTGAGAGTATGTGGATTCCATTAAAGTTTTTTCCCCTAGATTACCTCTGCATTTGCTAATCCTAAAACTGAATCTTAGCATTCAGTCTTAGTATACCAAAGTGATCTCTTCAACTCCAGGACAAGAAGCCACTATTTTAAAAATCATTTGCATTTATGTTTTGCTTTCCAAAGTTTTCCAGGACTAATTACCCTGAAGTCCATGTCTTGGTTAATACTGACCAAGGTATTCCAAAGCCTCCCAAGATTCTGGAAGGCTTTGGAATTATGTCTTATTTCTAAATTCTGGAATTATAGTTTATTTCTTTCAGGAAGAAAGTTTCATTATCACAAAATGGGAATGCAAATGTTTAACATTTCCCTAGTTTTTGCAGTTTGTGAAGTTTACAGTCATTGTTTATGCTGCCTCTGCCACAGAACACAGATGTTATTGCTATCAACATTGTCTTCCTTACTCGAACACAGCTGAACAATAAATTTAGTCCCCTGGTTTACATAGACTCTTTCATATGCTAGTCCTGCAGCCATCAGCCAGACAAGACACTTAATGAAGCAAACTATTTGTTTATTTCACATATCCAATGAAGATAAGTAAGATCCAATTCCAAGTTCATGTATGAGATGCCTCCAGTTTGTTGAGTGCTATGCTAGACTCATAAATTTCCCTTTTCTTGTTTTTGGGAAATTTTTGATAAAAACAAAAACAAACAAACAAAAAAGCACCTTTTAATCTGAATATTCTCAAATCTGAAATTTTCAAAATAGAAATATTTCACATAAATATCTCAAGTTTTATGACAATAATAGATAAAGTTGTCTTGTAACATCTGAATTTAGAGCATCTCAGGAGCTTTCCTTTATTACCTGTAACAAGCAGTGTGTATTGTATGTTTCCTGTTTGTGTACACATACACACACATACACAAATGTTGAGCATTTCTGGAGAAATACAGGCTGAGAGGTGAATGTTAACTCTTCATCTGGTATTAGGTGAAGTGCTGGGTTTTCCTGAGGCCCTGTACTAATGAAAAAGGGACTGCACTACAGAAATATGAAGAAATGCATGTGCAGTGCAACTGGATCAGCAGCTTAAGGTTGAGTATGGCTTTATGGCACAGCAATCTGTCCCTAGGACACCAGCATCCCAACTGTAAAGAATTTTTCTTCCTTTTGACTGTCATGGTTTTATGATTTTTGTTATTGATATTCCACATCATAACATCATGCAGTACATTGGGAGTTAAAGAGTTAATGCTCCAGCTCCATGGATCACCCAGCTCCAGGTATACCTGTCTCCGAAGAGAAGAGCTACATACCCCAGAGGACTTTGTGTTGCTTTGTGGTTTTTACTGTTTTCCACTCAGAGGGAAAGATAAAAACTGTTCACGTGTCACAAGACACAGGCTCTTTCCTTTTTGGATCGACCCAGCAATGGGTGCTCCCTTGTCATCTCACCTTCAGCATTAGCATAAGGCCTTCAGTTCTTTGGACACTCTCATTTTATTTATTAGCTTCAATTCCAATTGTATTGTATTATATTGTGTTATTTTGCATTTTGCATTCAATTTTTAGAAACTGATCTGAGTATCTCTGAAGCTTCAGAGTTCCTGTTCACACATTTGGAGAGAGGAGAGGGGAATCTATCTCTAATTTAGGATTGTGTGCCAAAATGGTCTAGATGTGAAACTGAAGAAGGACATACAAAGAAAAGGTTTTCCTTCTCATCCACAGAGAGATGAGAGATTGGAAATAGAGCAGTTCACAGCTTATTATTTCCTGGCACAAAAACTCACAAATGTGACAATAATGTTATACAGATAATCAGTTCAATTTATGTTCCAAGTGTGAAGTGCCCAAATTCTGCACAACGGGGAGCCTGCCATCATTTCTTCTGTGTCCAATGAATGCAGAGAATAATTAGCAAAATGAATGGGAAGGCCTTGGACTCAATTTTATTCCACCTCTACCCAGGGTAATAACACCCCAATTCATTAAGCATCAGATGCACATTAGTGAAACAGTGGCAACTTAATTCAGTTGGGAAGGGCATACCCCTAGGGGCAACTGAAACAAGCAAGCCCATCATTTCTCCATAGGCAGTTAACTTTAATTAGGCTTCTCAAAACATAAATTTGTACTCACCTTGAAAGAGCACATGAGAGAACTACTTCTTAAAGTGTATTTTGACGTGGTTTCCTTGTCTTGAACAAGAGCAGTAGAAATGTTGACGAACACAATTCAAATTCTGGAAGAATGTATTCAGGGAACCTGTACAACAGTGAGAAAAGAATTAGTAATATCTGTAGGGAATATTATTAGAAAGTTTCGCAGCTTTATTTGTTCCTCTGGATCATTCTGCTCTTTCTCTTGTCACTTCTGATCAAGTGCTCTTTCATGTGTTCGTTTTCTCATTTGTTAAAGGCCAAGTATGCTCTGTTTACGTAATTTCATGGGAAAATGCAGTGACAGCTTGCTATGGGCCTTGGGATTAAGAACTATAGCCTGAAGTTTCATTTCCTTGCAAACCCTTCTATTAAAGCAAAAAGTGGGAAGAGTGAGCCAATTTTCCCTGTCTCTTTATTTTCCCTAAAGATGTCTTTAATGTCTTTAGCTTAGACAAAATCTAGATGGAAAACACTCATGTGAACTGGTTCTTGTTTTCTTGGTAAAATATCTTGGAACTAGGAGAGTACAGCAGTTGGGGGGAGAAGTTAATTTTACTGATATCCTGTACAGCTGAAATATCCCCTTGTCTTCTGAGGTCTCAGCTAGCAGTTTCAGTACTGTAAAAAATTGGCCATTACAGAAATTACTTATTAATTTTCCCAGGGTTTCATGTTGCACTTCTTACTTCAAAATTCTCCAGGATACTATGTAGGGTTGAGGGAAGAAAACTAGTATGCAATGCTCCCAAGGTCATTGACTCCAGTGCTGACTCACTGCTCAGCTCTCTGTGGGACAAATCTCCTTCTCAGCACTGGCCATATCAAGCAGAACTGAGGACAAAGAGTAACTGTTGTCCTCAAAATAGCACAGGCTCCCTATGGCCAGTCCAAGCAGAGAAAGCAGCATTTGAACAGTGCTCTTCACTTCCCACTTGTTTCTATACAAAAGACGTTTGTAACTCAATAGCAGACATAATAGACAGATGTCACTGCTGGTGCTTAGTTTCAGGGAAAGCTGTCCCTCTATTCTGTGTCAGCTGAGAAATCAGGAAGCTGGGGAGCCTGCCCCTTCTTGCTGCATCAAAAACTGGAAGAACTGGGCAGATAGCAGACCCCAGCACCAGGATGTGTGGTCTATATTCCCCTTAAGGCATAACCAATCGAGGAAGTTGTGCTGGCACCTCCATCTCTGTCTGTTCCTTACATTAACACCCCCCAGCCCCGACCTGAGCTGTCCCTTGTGGACTTCTTCCAAAGCCAAGAAGGGATTATTGAGAGATTTTCCTCCAGCCCAGATCTGAGGAAGCAGCATTTACTCTTAGCCCATAGAGGAAGTAACACACTGCCTGCTTTACCTCTAAAACTATTTCCACACCATGAGAGAATACAAGAATGTATTTCCAAAGAAAATTGTAGAGAGAAAAATTAAACATGTCCAGGAGAGTCAACAGTATTCAAGCTCTGTCTGACAACCCTAAATCTTTGTCTGAAGACCTAGCTATCAAGTTGCTTAATAAAACAGGGGTGGGGGAAAAGCTACATTTGCTATGCCTCTCAAAACAACCATTTTGGGATGCATTTTGAGGCTCAGATTTCTCACTTGGTATTGATACACCACAGCTAACATGAAGGAAGACAGAAAGGCTCAGTTAGGGCAAAGATCACAGTTCCTGCACTACTCTGCCAACTGAGAGACCCTCCCACCACCAGTCTGCTGACACAAGGCACATTGGGCGTGCTCAGCAAACTTGCCAGATTTGGTGCTTCTTGTGTAAAGGTACATCTCTACCTTCTTTATTCTTCCTGTTGCTACACAAAGCAACCCTTCTGTAGGAGCCCTTCCTGGCAAAAGAGTGGTAAGAGATAAATTTCAGGGAATTAGCATTGTCATAGGATCTTTCAAGTTGGAAGGGACCTCTAAAGGTCATCTAGTCCAGCTCCCCTGCAATGAACAGGAACATCCTGCCGTCCTGAATCTGTGGCCAGTTGCGGCAAGTGTTTCTTCACTGCCCTTAATGGGGACAGTCATTTCTGACATCCATTAATAGACCTTCTTATTCTGATGCTTTGCTACATCGTTGTTCTTTGGTGATTTCCTTAAACCTTCCCCAACCTGTCATGGATGCGGTGAGTGGTACAAACTCTGGATGTTCCAACAAGTGTGGCTTTCAACAATTTAATCTCGGCAAGTTTGTGCCTCTGCACTCGTTAGACCAAGGCTTTACAAGGGGTTAAAGCCTTTGGACGTGCCAACCATGTATAGCGCCTCAGCATGGAAAGCACTCCAGGGCTTTTGAATTCCTTCTTGTTTTAACACTTCACACAGGAAAACCTTGAATTCAGTGTGATAGCTGTGTCAATAGCAGCAAGGACTGTTTGTAAATACATGACAGGGAAAGATGATTCAAGGGGCAATAACTCTGTGGACTTCTCTTTTGTTAAGCCACCGCAGGCAGCTATTTGGTAAAATAAATTAAACCCAGGAACTCTTCTGGTCCTTATGGTCCAGGCAGGGGGCTGACAAACCCTTTTCTCTTTCTCAGAAGGCACTCTGTCTGCAAAGCTGTGAAGCCAACCTCTCTTTTTTCTCCCTGCAGGCTGCAGTCCTGGCTTGCTTTCCTCACCCCCTCCCTGCAGCCTAGTCCCAGATGCAGATCCCAAGGTTAGAAATGCAGAAAAGGATAAAGCAGGCTTCCCTTCACAGCGTGAAGAGGAAAAGGCTTCTCAGACAACAACAAGAACAACAAAAAAAAACACCAAAAACAGGCAGCCTGATTGATTGGGGAACTGCAGGACATCAGGCAACAGAAGGAAAAGGGCAGTTGTAGAGGGCTTCAAGCACTGGCCTCTCCGGCCTCTCGGTGCCCTGCCATCAGCTCCAGGCAAGCGAGAAGGGGTCCTGTCACAAGGAGAGCCATAGAACTTCTTCAAGGTCCTATTATTAATAAGCACACTTCAGCCTTCCAAAGCATCCTGCAGCCCAAAGCATCACAAGACCTTCTCCCCAGCTGTTAGATTACATGGATAATTATAGTCTGCAGATGCTAATGTGAGGAATGGTTGTCACTTCCAATGCATCATACTAAGGGATGAAAGGTTTTTTAGGGGCTTCAACATGGCAAACTGTTAGTCATTGTTTCCTCATTGATTTTTATCCTTCAGGGTAGCAACCAAACTCCATTCAGCACTTTGGACTGAATTAAGTTTTAAACAGGGATGGTGCTCAGAGGTTATCTGAGGATAAACAGACATTCTGCATGCAGCTGTTGCATGAGCAGGCAGTTGAGAAAGAAAGCACCTGCATCAACCCCAGTGTGGCCTCTCAGCGTCTTAGCTTTGCCATCTTTTGTAGGCTTAGGCTTGGTCAGGCTGCAGCAGCTCAGAAATTCCCCTAGGGAAACCCTGGCACAGCCCTCTCAGTGCTGTAGTTCCTTCTTAGTTCAGTCTCTCTACCTCATTGCTTGACTGTGTTTGAGAAAAGCTGAAAATATTCCAAAAGCTCATCTATCCATGTGGCTTTAAGGAACACTTTTTCTGCAAATCATCCTACGGGCATATGAAATCTCTTTTTTGCACTTGTGTTGCAACCACAAGAACAGTTGGTGCCCTGTGATTATAGGCTTTAACTCCGCCTGGCCAAAAATAATTTGGAGAGTATGGATTAGAGGGCTAGCAACCCTACAGAATGTTAAACTGCTGAAAGTACTTACAAATGTGTCTTCAAATCAAAGAACATTGAACTAGATTTACTTTGCAAGAGGGAAATAATGGAAGGTTCTTTCCTCTCCAACATTAAAGAGAGGGAGTCAGGCACATTTTAAGAACACACTCCTTTGCATCATTTTTTAAATGAACTGTACTAATTTTGCAGTCACACATTAATTTTTATAAGGTTTCATTTGAACCATGGGTCTATAATTTTGACTCAGGTTTCTGGTAATTTGATGTTCATTTTATTTGTTTATAACATCACCAGAAAACAGTGATGAAACTCTCTCTATACCATTCCTTCTAGCTTGTTATTCATTCTCCCTTCAGTATATAGGAGAACTCTGTAAAAGTCACAGATATAATTGTACTATTGAATTTGTGTTGTGTGATTAAAAGTGCATGTATATGTTTCTCCTCATGCTGACATTTCAAACAATCAGAGTTCAAGGCTGAACAAAATCAGTAATAGATTGTCTAGTAATGCATTCACCATTTTTCTTGACTTACTTTTATCTTGCAGTGAGACTGCATAGCTACTGGCACTGTATAGAACATAAAGCATAATGAAAGCTTAGAGTAGGTGACAAAAACATTAATTATAAAATGACAGAGTGAAAAGATGCATGCAGAGAAGACCTACCACTTTCGTGTTTTTAAATTTTCCTGTCCTCTGAAAGAGAACATTAAGGATTCAAATTGTCTGTATTCTCTGCACACAGTGCATTTACACATTTGCATTAGATGAGTACAATTTTTTTTTTGCACTGTGAGGGGCTTTACTATCCAAGGATGGTGTAAAAAGCATTTCATGTAGCACACATTTTCATTTTTGTTCCTTAATTTAATTGTCATGACATCAAAGATGATTTCCCAAACAGCATTTCCCAGACCATACACGAGGTGCTGAGAATAGCTTTAATAACTTTGCCCTAACCTCTGCTTTTGCGCCATGCTTCTGGCTAATGCTCGTGCATGTTTGATGACTGGGGCTTTCACAACATCACAGCTCTGGTTTCCGACTGTCTATGTCATTCTGAGCTGTCTTTTATCATTAATGATAATGAAGGATGCAAACAAGAGAGCCACAATGTCTGAATCTCTACAATGAAAGGAGGAAAATAATTGCTACTGGATGAAAGCAGTTTCCCCAGTGCCCATATGCCTTCCTTCTGTGTTGGTGTAGTTGTAGAGATGCTGAAAGTGCATGGCAATTATGTTTTGTCAGAACACATCAGAGTTTGGTTTTCAGCATCCTTATTAGCATTTCCACATTACATAAAGCAGGATCTTCTAAGAAGCCAATGCAGATCCCGATCTCCCCTAGCATAGAGGCATGGTAGGGGATATCACCACCCTTGTGTGCTGGGAAATGCTCTCCAGTATCAGCATTTGGAGATTACAACTCAACAACAGCAGTGCACCTCTGGGCTGCTGGCTGTCACCTAGATCTTGAGTGTTGAACATGAGATCTACTGATAAGTTGCTACTAACATTTGGTTTCTGGTAGCCTCAACAGAGGACCAATATATTTGTACAACATCAAACCAAATTATGTTCCTACATTTCTGATAATTTTTCTTTTTCATTTAGAATTAAAGAAGTTGAAGGCAAGGTAGCAGCAAAACAAACAAACACACAAACAAACAAAACAAAAAACAGAAGCTCTGGTAGGTGAAAAATCCCATCAGTGTATGCAGTGAGAAACAGGGCTTCATCTTTGCACCTCTAAAGGAGCTTTTTGGCTAATTGTTGTCACTTAAGAGTGCACTTTGCTGTGCAGAGCTTAGCAGAAGTTAACTCAAACAGCGCTATCTGCCAGCAGGTATTCAATAAAACTGAGGCTTTCCATGTACACAAATGGCATATTCCCTTCTGAACTTATAGGTGAAGATTACAGGATATACAGTCTCTGTCCACTAAAAAAACTGCAAGTATTTCTTCTCTCAGGAATTTACTACCTTTCCATAATATTCCTTTTAAAGACTGATACTAAACTTCGCATTATTTTTTATGCAAGAAGCCTCTTTCATGGATCTGCAGACTCAATTCCCCTGACAAATCTCACTCTCTTATAACCTATATTGTTACCCATCATTTAGAAACAGATTCAATGACGTTATGCCCTTCCTGGCTACACAGAAAAAGATGACATTGGCTTTTGTGAGAAATATACTGGAAACATTTATGTTGAAATTATATAGTCTTAATATGTGCCTTTATTTTTTGGGATGAGGAAAGACAGGAGGACAGAGGGAGATGAGGTAAAGGAAGACACATTAGATAGAAAACAATACAGCTAGTGCATTCAGTCTGAAAATTATGGACCCTAAACTTATGTTGGTTTTCTGTCTGTTCTTTAAATAATAGAAATACTGATAATCCTGGGAAAGAACACACATTAGCCATCATCCTTCAGATATAATTAACATATTCATTAACAGCTGTTGTATCTCAACTTTTTTGGCCATAAATATGTGCAACACTAATGTCTACACCGGAGGTGAAGCTACCTTTAACCTTGTGGCAGGCAACTGGCAGGATCTCTGGCATAGCTACCCTGAACTTCAGACATTTGCAAATAGCTCTTTTTTTTTTTTTTTTTTTCTGAATACCTGGCAAAAGGTAAAGTAGCATACATGCAAACATTTCATGCATTGTTATCATACCATTGGTGGCACTTTCTTGAATGTATTTAGAAGAAAAAAGACTTTTTTTCTCAAAAGGCCATTTGTTGAAGAAGTCTTTGCAGAATGTTTGACACAGAAAGACTTCTGATACCTGATGAATGTCTGTAATAATAAACATATATGGAGGACAACTCTCAGGTGTTTGTTCCATCTCAGTGGAAGGCCATGTGACTGAGGCAATTTGTTCTGCCAAGAGATAGTCTTGAGTAGAGGCAAATGCAGGCAAAAAAATGTCTCCTGCCTATGATGGTTCACCCAGTTGATGGGAGCATGCTAGTGATTGCAGGCAGTCTGAAACCAGGAAATTCTCTTGCATTTTCTACTCTGAGGTTCAAGTCTCACCTAAATCAAATTCTGAGGGTTTGTGATACACAGTCTTAAAAGTCAACTACATTCATAAAGGCATAGTATTGCTTAAGATAAGCTGCATGTATTCATATATACATGTAGTCAGGTGGTTTCTTGTTATTTACTGTTTTCATAGAAATTTGTCCTGATACATGGCAGGCAGGCTCCATTTGCAGCTGAATTTTTATACTATTTTTCAACAGCAATTCACAAGGGTATCATTCATTCCTTGCAGGTGTTGCTTCCCCATTAAACATTCTCTTTCCTTCCTTCCTCATTCTTCGCGGAAATATGGTAAATAAAGGGACATGCCAATGAACTAAACGACACAACAGGAAGGAGACAATGCTATTTTTTGACCTCTATGTGTCTCTTCATTTGGTTGTTATTGAATAAACACACCTTTCAGTGCTGTAGATGAATGCTTCACAAAAACTACCTTGTAGGATGTTTGCTGGCAGTGTGTTGGGACAGACAGGCAGTCCATGGAAGTGTGACCAACAAGAATGTGTATTTTGCTCTGTCAGAAATTCCTAGTCAGGAAAACCACACAGTGTTAGGGAACAACTGGAATAAATTCAGCAATAGATAATAGAGACAGCATGGAAAAATGGCATGCTGTACTGGAGGGCACTGGCACACTTGCTAGCAGGGATATTACTGAACATTTGGGAGCAAGATTGTTGTGCATTTAAACTTGATCCAAAATTTTGTGCACGTCTCAGTTTTATGCTCTACAGGTCGTCCTACTGGAGTCAGTGAGACTGCAGAGCATGCAGTCAAATGCTTTACAGTTATTTTTGTAAGAACTGGGAATGTGGGGGGAAAAACATCCTTGGTTTCACCTCCCAAATAGATCAGTAATGTAAATAGGCAGTTACTATTTTCAGTGATTAATCTGCCAACAGAAAACTCTTACTTTCCCTACTTAGCTTTACTTAGTCTTTGTAGGTATCTGTATTGTCACTTTGCCTGAAACAGGAAAAAAATCAATTTGCCAGAAGCCACTGAACAGTCTCACTCCCTTTAATTTGTGCATTTGTTTTCGTGTCAACTCACTTAGATGTTTAAAGATTCAGCCTTATAGTATATTTTCCTGCAGCTGCATTCATATCCCTATCCATAAACTTGACTCAAGTGAATTTTTCAGAAGGAGGACATTTGAAATGTCACGGAGTGTTAGTCAAATTGCTGAACTGCAAGCATTAACAGGAAACAATTACATAAACTCTCAAACTGTAGCCAACCCTGCCTGCAGCAATTTATTTGAACTCCTCTCTTTCTGTGTCTGCTGCTTTTCTAATTGCCTTTAAATGGTAGTTTTTAAAAAATGACCAAATGTCTTCACTGCATTCTTATATTATACTGTAGACACAACCAAGACTGATAATTCACAGTTCTAAGTTTCCTTTCCCAGTTACAAATATCACTTTCTTATTGTTTTTCCACAATGACCTTCAATGCCATTTGATTTTTATTGATAAGGAGTGGTGTCATTTCCTCTTTTAAATAGCCATTGTTCAGACTGGAAATGTGAAATACCAAAACAGTCAAATACAGTAGGACAAGCACACTGCAAAGGTATATCTTGTTTTATAACATAATCTCTTTAAAGAGCCTGTTTTCTTAAGGAAAGAAAGGTGGTTACCTTGCACATGTGTACATGAACATATACAGATTCCTCAATATGTATGTAGATTTTCACATTCCCATGTGATGCACAAACAAATACAATCTGTACTTAAAATGCTTTTAGTTTTCATCTGGAGATTTCTGTTCTTTGTGACATTTATAAGATAAAAAACCCTCCCTTAGGATGTAATGTCTGCACTAATATTTTTTGTTATCTACAAGATAAAATTAGGGGACCTTTTTTTACAAGAACAAATGGATTTTCAGACTACCAGAGGATGAGAGGAGCAGTGCACAATAATCTGCAGCTGAATGATCTATTATTAGTTTAATCAAAACTAGAAGGCATTGAATTTGAAGAGTATCAAAATGGCAGCGGAACATTTTGATGTTACATGGGTAGGGAGATGGAGTAAAGAGGAAGGATGAGACGGGGAAGTAGGGATACAGTAACAGAAATCAGCATGATACCTCATTCCTAAACCTTAAAATCCCTAGGGGCTTTACTGACTTTGAGATCTAGACTTGCACAAAGTGCAGGATGAAAAAAAAATTTTTGAAGTAGCTATATTCTTTCTTGCCCTGATCTCAAGAGAAGCATATTTATCAATTCTCTGAGAAAAGTAAAACCATGGTGTGATCCATCTGGAACCAATGGGAGCATTTGCAAGGATTTTAGAAGATTATGGATCAAGCCACACATATATAAACATCTAGCACATGTAATTTTGTAAATTGCTCCTCCAGTTTAAATGGCACAATACTTCAGTTCCATGTAATTCATGGTGTTTTGTTTTTTGTACAAATTGAGTGACTAGTGAACACATTGTTAGCAGAAAGCTGTCTTGTTTTGATTTTCTTGCTTCGCTCATCTATTCCCACTGTAAAAGACAGAAGAACATGTGTAGTTTCTCATGTATAACAAGAAACAAACCTCTTACTAAAACAAGTTCGTAATTTCTTTCTTGTGTTAGGTAGTGTCATTGCCCATCACATTATTTCAAACCCTTTCTTCTCTCTTTTCTTGTGATGAAATTTAGCGTCAGTCCTCAGAAGTTAATTCAAAGTTATACATTAGCATCATAAAGCAAACAGTTATTTTAATTCAGACAAACTGGTAGGTTCACAGTTAGCATAGTGTAAAAGTCAATTGGAGAAAAACTTCCCACTCAGACTGTGATAGATATATAGCAGATAAGCTTTTGATAATTCAGAAGGACCCATGGTGACAAAAAAAAAAAAAAAAAAAAAAAAAAGAGTACTGGAATATCCAGAGGGGGAGCTTAAGTATCCATCTTGGGGAAGGAGAGCACAGGAAAGGGAGAGGCTGGATTGCTGAAAGGGCAGAGGGAGGGATAGTATTTTTTCTGTCAACATCACTGAAAGAAAAGAAAATGTCATTGAGATTGATAGGAGAAAGATGAGAAAGAGTAAAATGTCTGGTTATGTTAAACACTGAACAGTGAACTGTGCAGCAAAGCTCAGCTATACAGCAGAGAGACTATAATGGGAATGAAAGGCTGGACTGTTTGTTTGGATGAGAAGATGACAAATTGCTAACAACATGAGACTTGCTCTCGTTCAATAGTGTTTTAATAACATGTAAAGGTTCACCGCAAGAGGCAAGAAGCACAGAACAGAAACTACCTTACCTAAAAATCTTCTGCCTCAGTATCTGTGGCTTCTGAGCAGGAATAATGCTATAGAAGGGGAAAAGATCAGGATGCCTTTACTGTTTTTAACCCAGTGGCATAAACATCCAGACACACAAGCATGTGGTTAAGGCAGAAGATTGACTGATTTCAGTACTTGTTTTTGTCACAGATTCTGGACAAAGGGTACTGAAGTTACCCAGACTGTGAGGAAGCAGCACCAAGCAGGGCTGTGGAAATCCAACCTGTGCTTACTTCTGGTCTAGTTTCAACATGAAGTTAAGGAGCTTGCTTTCTTTTCATCAAGGTAGAGACCACTCCTTGATAGTTTCAGAGTCGGAATTCTTCAGTAAGTGATAATGAAAACAAACATTAAAGGTGAAGGTGCAAAAGTTGTTCCTATCTTCCTTTACACATCCCCTGTCTTTCTTGCCTTGCTCTGTCTCTGAACACACACCAGAGACTTATGGTAGCATTCCAGCTTTTAATCAATAGAAAGAGTTGGTCTTTCCCTAGTGTTTTGGATGCACAAGTTGCTGAAGAGGAAGGAGAAAAGACTGGGAGACAGTCTCTCCAACAGGTTTTTGGGGGGCATGGCATTCTCACTGCTGTCATACTTTCCAAGACGCACACAGCAGGGTTTCACAGCTGTTCACGCACTGTTCTGTAAAACACTTTCTCTAGTGCAATAGCCCACATATTCTGGAATTTAACTGCAGAGAAATCTCCAAATCCCTGTTGGCATACCAAATATGATCAGTATCTAAGCTTCGAGGACATAATTGAGAAAGAAGACTCCCTGCTTGTCAGAAAGGCTTGAGATGCTATGCACCAAGGCTGCACTATTTTGCTCTATGCCAGCAGCAAGTAAAAATAACTATGCTACCACCATTTTGGTACAACATCCACATCAAAATCAAAGCTTTGGTACATGGAACACAAGTCCTCATTCAAGTCTGTTGGGGATTTCTTCAACTGCACGAGCGGAATGCAGCTGTAACATCTAGCTCTCCATGCTAAAAATAGTTCTCACAGATGACAACTATCTTTCAGTTCACACTGTATTTGTAGAATTTGCACACTAAAGGTTTATAAAAAACTGGGGATCTACAAAGATGTTCATTCGAAACAAAATGTTTCAAGTATCACCTCCTAGCAATCAAAATGGCTCAATTCTTCCTTCAGACTTATGCTTTAGACAGCAAACCTCCTACCTGAGTCAAGATGTGGGAGGTTTGAGTAAACCTTTTCCTTCCCTTTCTGAAGGTGTTCAGGCCCCACAGGCAACACTGTGTTTGAAGGGGGATAATGCAGTCCTAGCAATGCAATGGCTTTCATCGTCAGGGTTAGGACTAGCACAAAAGAGTCTAAACTCCTCCTTTACTTACACCTCAGAGAGCCCTGTCAAAGCTGGTAAGATTATATAGTGTGTGAGTCAGGGTAAAGCCTGACTCTGGAGTACTTTTTCATTTTCCTTAATCAAAAATTGGAGGATATAGGGTTTTAAGTAATATTTTCCCCTGTCATACCCATAGAGCATAGGGCAACCTAAGCTCTTGTTCTTTCTAAAGGAAGACTACAGCTAACTACCTTCCATGGTCAAGTGCAGAACCTCGCTACTTTAAGGCTTTGTGACATTCCCTGGAGGCCAACCTATTGATGGGAAAAAAATTAACTATAATGATTCAAGTTTGGAGGGAATTTCTCCAACATTTTTTCACCATATATTTTTATTTTATTTTGTTTTTACTGCTGGCATAATTCATTCTGAAATACCATTTCCATTACTGCATGCACACTGTGACAGCCTTTCTTGGAAGACTCCCTCCGTGCTGTAGAATAGCATGGTACTAATGGGATTACTCACAGGGTAGAGCTAAGCATTTATATAAATCTTTGCAAGACTGGGGTGTTAATTACAAGCTCACATACCCAAACCCAAATAATGAAACATAATAGCATACACATTTGCCCAAAGTTTGTTGGATTCCTCTTGGTCAGATTGCTGGTGACATGGGAAGGGCTCGGTAGGAGACTACATTCCATTCACTGGCACTATTGTGTATAACTAAGGGAATATTTTTTAACACAAACACAGTACTGAGAAGTATCAAGTGTGTACATCCTCAAAGGAGTCACAACGCTTTTAGAAAAGTAGTTGTCTAAACAAAAACTCCTCACTGAAAAATAGAGCAAGCTGTGACACTTGAAAGGTTTTAACACTTACGAATGGTTTCATTCTGTGGTTATCCCAGTACCTGACCAAGAAATATCTTTGAAAATCTATGGAGATCTGTGAATTTGATTGGAAATACCAGCACTTATAACTCACACACCAGCAGCAGACCAAACCAAGGGAGCATTTGCATTGCTTAATGCAACATGGTAATCAAGTAATTACAACCAGACATGACACATGCCAGCAACTGCGAAATATGTTATGAGAGAAGGGAAAACGGTAGGGACAGATTATGTAAATAATCTGTACAGGAGATATGTAAATGACTAAAAACATGTTATTTGTGGACTCCTCACAAATTCCTGCAGGAATCATTAACTGTGTAAAATATGGAAGATTACTTCCAGGTCCTTTTCTGTGTTGAATCACTCTTCCCATTGTCTCATTAATTAACACACTTCTCATGCTTTATTCTTTGTTTCCTTCAAATTGTTTCCAGCTAAGAACAAATGAAAACTGCACTGTAAAATAAATTCTAAGCCACTTTCAATCAATAAGAATTGAAAAAGAGAAAGTCAGTGGAATATCTTTACATGCACAAATAATAAATTTTAATGATCATATATCATCCATTGAGCATTGTCATCATTTTGATTTAGATGTCTCCCTCTGAAGGAAGAACTGAGGAATTTAATAGGACTTTACAAGAACGACAGGAAACCTTGCAAAAGCAAAATACTTTTTCTCTGTTCAGAAGTGTATAGTGAAGAATTATTAAATTGAGCCCTGAGCACACAGCACTAGTGAAGGGGGGGAGAGCAAGGACACCTGAAGCCTAATCCCTGCCTGTCTGAAAGGACTCAGGACAGGACAGGTCAGGACTTCCTAAATGGGCATGACTGCACCGAGAAAGCACCGGGGTTGCAAATTCTCCCACTCAAACCCAGCAGTGAGGAAAAAAATCAGCACACTAACAAGACTCTCTGGCTGTGTGTGACTTTTTAAAGGTGACATGCAAATGTCAAGAGAAATGACATTTCAGAGTGGTAAGATGCAATGCAGTTCCTTTAGTGGTGCTTATTGACTAGCCATTCATGGTCACACAGCTCAGTGCTTTCCAGCAGCTAATCAATGAGATCTGAAATACTGTGTGTTCATAAGGGATAGTCTCAAGGTTAAAGGAAAAGAAAAAGAAAGAGCATAGGAAACATCCAATATCCATGTGCTGTCATCCACCAAGAGGTACCCCATGCGAGGGAAATGGACAAATTGATTCGTGAGCCTTTTCTCAGGGGAAAGAATTATTAGGCACCTTATATTAAAACTCCAAGCTTTTCCTTAACTAAATAAATTCTGGAAGTTGCTCTGTGACACACTGTCAAGGCAGATAGAAGGGAAGCTGAATCCCTCAGTGATAGTTTCACTCTGGTATGGCTTTAGTTGCACTGTAGTTTTTCAGTTTTTTTGAAGGATCACCCAAACAAACACTGCCCCATGATTTAACAGATCGATCTGATAGGGGGGCCACTTATTCCTCTTGTTCTTACTTTGTATCGGAACAGACTGTAGTCTTTCTGACTGGGCTGCAAATGGCTTTCAGAGCAATTTCAAGCTGAAAATATCCAGACATTTATCCAGACATTCTCAGGACTGTATCAGCCAAATGGCTATTTACCAGTGCAGAACAGATTATGTTTGAGAGAATCAGAGGGATATAGAGCATATTCTTCTGTAAGATCAGAATGTGATTATGACTTGTGGGGCATGGTAAAAATAAATTACAACATTTGTCTAGTGTTTTGAGAAATACTATTTTACATTCAATTCAATGGGCGTGAAATAGTTCAGTAGGCACAACAGTGCAAATTAGTATTGTCATAGCAGATACAACAGTATGAATTGCCATTCTGGAACAAAGAGCTGGTCCATCTTAGTCCTCAGACCATTTGCATAGTGAATATGTGCATCTCTGTAATGCATATTTTACAGCAGAGCAGTGTTGCGGTGACCCCAGGAGGATGACCCACGGCCGCGCCGGAACGATCTTCTTAAGATGCCGATGCAAGGACTCAGAGAGACATCAATATGATTATGCAGCTGAGCCAACTTTATTGCGCAGGTTACATACTTTTATACCCCTTGAACATATGCTATTTTTAGAATAATTGTTAAGCAGTGGTTCTTGCTCTGTCCTTGCAAGATAAGTAGTGTCCAATTAGTTCTTCTTTTCCCACACATACCAGGGCCATCTGGTTCCACCGCAAACTTACTCCCTCATCGTTGCCTGGTCAACGGTGCACTACTTCTCAAAATTCAGTGATCTGAACATGCTGTTTTGTTCGCACTGCTACAAAGATAAGCACACACAACCTCCTTTCCCAAGCCAGTTCTCCACAATTCCCCCTTTTTCTTTTTGCGCTAACAAAACAGCAGAAAGTAGTTTGGACAGTAAGTGTTTTACAATGTCAAGTATAAATTTACTGCAAAATCACAAACCGCATTAGTAACATAACTACACCTTGTACACAGCATCCCAATCACCTGACCTTCAGCTCTCTTCGTTTTGTGTAAAACTTTGTAACAGCATTGAAAGGTTCATTTAGGCTATCACAACTTAGTCAAGGTTTCAATAGTTAACACGCTGAATGTAAGAAAAGATACAAGGCAATCATATCATAATGACAAGAAATACTATTAAACTTATTAACAAAAGAACAAACATATATTCTACCTACAGCTTAAGTTCCTGCAACCTGAAAAAGAGTCCCTGAAGGTATCATTCTATGTGATTCAGTAATTGATTAGGAAGAATCTTTTAATTTTTATATACTTTGATATAGTGGTTTTCTAATGTTCCCTAAGATTCATATAGCATGTGCCCTTAAAATCTTCACCATCATACCTTTGGTTAATAATGGAAGATCAGTGGTGGCACAACTTTGTTAAGTTGCCTGTCAAACAGAATCAATATCAGTGGGTAAATCTGCTAGAGCATCACTGGTGGTATAATTTTCCTTTGCTAGCTAACATCCTAACTTGGTGACTGTGATTAAAACTCGAGTGGTGCTGTTTCAGGAGATACTGGATCTGAGAAACAGGACATCTTAAGAACAGGAGCAAGCAGACTGCACATTCAGAGTAGCACAAGGGGTTAAAGTTTAAGTCAACATACACTCAGACACATGCAGACATTTATTTTCAGATGGGAGCAAGCACGAAGCAGAAACTCCTTAAAAAGGTGTATTTTTAGCTATTAATCCTTAAGAAATGACAGATCACCAGAAAGAATAGAAAAAAGGAACATACCAGCGGTGGATGCGAAAGGCAGTGCTAGCAAGGCGTCCCCTGCTTCAAGGTGCACTTTTCCTCTCTCACCCACCACAGATTTCCTTCAATTTTAATTCTTCTCAGAGTTTGCAAAGTTTTTTCCATTTGTACACTGCATATGCGTGGCCAGTGCATGATGCAGAATCCAAAAGGAACACCTGCTTGCAAAGCAGAATAAACTATCAAGATTAGCTCTATCTAAAAATATTTATAGTCATAAATATCAATTGTCCTGATGCTATCAGAATACTTTGTTCCTTCCCAAGATCATTCCTTTGCCTGGGATTCTTTTTCAGGTTTGCTTTAACAAACTAGAAAAGAGTTAATTGATAGGCTAACAACATAACTGTGTGTTCTAAATACATTAAAAGTGCTATTTCCATAGGTTACAACATTAGTAACATCAAATCCTATCTAATTCACACTCGATTCACTACTAAAATAGAAAAAGCACACAGCAACCTAGATAATGCCTAAATATTCTGATTCTTAAGGCTATATTGGTAACACAGAAAAATCACCCATTTTTGTCATACCATGATCAGTGTTATTAGTGAGATACCATTCAATGGCTAATCCAACTGTTCTTCATCATATACTATGGCATACATAAGTTATCAAAAAGTACAACAATTTGCAAAAAGAAAAAGACAATAAGAAAGAAACACACAACCCCAGTCCTTATGAGGGTTGGATGCTATTTTCTGCCTTGAGATAAGGCCAAATGGTATCAAGCCGGAATCCATGTAAGGTACTCATGTTTTCCCGTTGATCCATGCAATGTAGTTATTTCTGGTCATGCCAAGGGCGAACACAGCGAGCAGGAATCCAAATTGGTCCATTCTGATCTGTAGAAACACAAGAATAACCCCTTCCGGAGAAGATTAGTGTGGCTGGTCCATACCATTCTCCTGTTGTCGGATCCCTATATTGAACTTTGGGCGAACTTTGGATTGATCGTAAGCTAATACCAGAGTGATGTATTACAACAGGGGGATTAGTGGCATCCCCTCGAATAAATAAGAAGTTCAAAGCAAATAGAGCTTGATACAAACGCTCATGGATATTTAGAGTTGTCGGTACCTTGGATATCTGCATTTTTAAAGTAGCATGTGCTCGTTCAATAATCGCTTGACCTGTGGGAGAGTGTGGGATACCAAATAAATGCTGCACACCCCATTTCTGCAAAAAGTCTTGAATGGATTTTGATCGATAGGCTGGTCCATTATCTGTCTTGATAGTATTAGGTACACCCATAATTGCAAAGCTTGCTCTCCAATGCCGAATTACATGTTTCGCTGATTCTCCCGTCTCAGCAGTAGCCCACAACATCCCTGAAAAAGTATCAATACTGACATGTACATATTTTAAACGGCCAAATTCTACAATATGGGTAATATCACTCTGCCAGATTTCTAAAGCCTTTAAGCCTCTGGGGTTAGTCCCTATACCAAGACCTCCATTATGATGACTGCATTGTGGGCATGTTTGCACAATCAGTCTTGCATCAGCCTGACTGATATGAAACTGCCTCTGCAATCCTTTTGCATTTTGGTGAAAAGCTTCATGAGATATTTTGGCTGCCTCAAACAAATTCACTGGAACCGTAGTCACCAATTTGTCTGCTAACATGTTTCCTTCCCCTAAACCGAATTCTGTGAGATGACTTCTAATGTGGATCACACAATATGGGTGCTCTCTTGCTCTTAGTAGATCGCGTAATCTGATAAACTGCGACGCTAACTCCTCATTTCTCGACTCCCTCAAATAGGAGTCCTCAATTCTTTTACAGATGCCGGCAACATACAGGGAATCAGTGACCAGATTTAGGGGCTCATCGCACCAATTCTCAAATGCCCATAGGACGGCCTTCAACTCTGCAATTTGTAGAGAATCAGCAGCCTTTATGGGCACATAATGGTGCTTCCATGTACCATCCCACCATGTACACACTGCTTTCTTTGTCTTCTTTCCTGCATCAGTATAAACTGTCCTCCCCCTTACTGGTTGATCTGATTGTAATGGGGGCTTTACCCACTGCGTTTTCTCTAAAAATTGAGCTATCTTTGCAGGAGGCCTCAGCGTATGTACAACACCGCCATACCCCTCCAGGGCACTAATTAGTGGTGTTGAATGTCGTAGTGTCCATTCTAACCAAACTTTTGCAAACGGCAGACTGATATCATCAGGCTCTCTCCCTGAAATAGCAACCACACGCTCTCGACCTTGAATGATGAGTAAAGCTGCCATCTCTGTTCGTGTCAAAAGTGATGACTTTGGTTGAACAGTAGGAAACACCCATTCTAAAAGAAAAAAATTTTGTGGTGAATGACGTTCTCTCAGCTTATTAGATATAGGTAATCTGTCATTGCCTTCCTCTTTGTTTGTCAATGGCATCCTTCTTAGACATTGTAGACATTGCTGCCTAATATCCCCCACATCCCCCTTTTCTTTTTGCCATTGACAAACAACTGCAAAGGCATGAGTACTTTGGACATAGATAACAACCGATAACCTAAGGTCTGGACAATACCGATAAGATATTCCTTCTTTGATTATTTTGCTGATTTCCTGCAATGTATCAGTAGCTTCCTTAGTCAAGGTAATTTTAGAATTGGCAGACCTTTTTCTCCTAAGTAATTGTACCAATGGTTCTAAGTGACGATTCGTAATTCCTACTGTAGGTCGTAACCACTGTATATGGCCCAGAACTGTTTGTAAATCAGTTACATTGTGTACATTCACATCCAGTTCTGCAACTTGCGGTCGAATCATTGCGTCAGACAAAGACCAACCAAGATACAAATAAGGACTTGACCGTTGAACCTTCTCAGGAGCTACCTTAAGGCCGAATTCCTTAAGATGTTCAACAACGATTTTTTCCCATTGTTTTGTGAATGGTTCCTGCTGGCAAAAAAGGATATCATCCATATAATGATAGATAATAGTATTGGGATTTTGCTGCCTGATTGGTACCAATGCCGTAGCTACAAAAAGTTGACACAGCGTTGGAGAATTTTTCATGCCTTGCGGCAAAACAACCCATTCGTATCTCTGTGCAGGTTGCATTTTATTTACGGCAGGTACTGAGAAGGCAAAACGTTTACAATCTTGCTCTGCTATAGGAATCGTAAAAAAGCAATCCTTAAGGTCTATGATCAGTATATGCCAGTTTCTGGGCAACATACATAGTGATGGCATACCAGGTTGTAAGGTTCCCATAGTCTCCATCTGATCATTAATTTTTCGGAGATCATGTAGTAAACGCCATTTTCCAGATTTTTTAAGGATTACAAAGATTGGAGTATTCCAGGGACTTGTAGAGGGACGAATATGCCCTGCCATCATTTGTTCTTGAACCAATTGTTGTGTTATTTCAATGCGCTCTTTTGTCATAGGCCACTGTTCCACCCATACTGGCTCGTCAGTTTTCCAACTAAGAGGAATCGGTGGCGGCGCAACAGTGGCCACTATCCTAAATTTTGATTTGTTAGTTGCACACCCAATTGACTGAGTATGTCTCGTCCAACCAACATTTGTAATCCTCCAGGCAGAGGGGCTACATGCACCAAGCATGGCACTGGTCTCTCATGTACTATTTTTACTGTTACAGGATTAACAGCCTGTTTAGTTTCAGCTGCACAGCCCAC
The DNA here is from genome assembly GCF_038088225.1 of Cyrtonyx montezumae. Lineage (NCBI taxonomy): Eukaryota > Metazoa > Chordata > Aves > Galliformes > Odontophoridae > Cyrtonyx > Cyrtonyx montezumae. The sequence continues at coordinate 31,664,402 of NW_027071936.1, read as the reverse complement.
CCTGCCAATTCCAGTCACTACCTTTGTCAGCCAATCCAAGGGCCACTTGTCTGTTGCCACAATCGAAATGTCAGCCCCAGAATCGAGTAATGCTGTTACCTGAATCTGTTTTGATAGCATAACGTGACACTGATGGTAGGTCGCTCCCCTAGATCAGTGACTAAGCAGACCGTTGCCCCTGTGGAACGGAAAGCACCTGACCGCTCACAGTCCATTCCAGGATTCTGAGGAGTGGCCGGAATGGAGATAAGTTGCCCAATTCGAGTCCCTTTAGGGATAAAGACTGGAGCATTAACTGTAAAAACCATAGCATTAATCACCCCTTTATAATCAGCATCAATTACCCCTGGTATTAGAACTACATGTGATACTCCGAGAGAGGACCGTCCCATTAGTATCGCATGTAGTTTACAAGTGGTAGATAGTGGTCCCACAGCATCAAATAAAACTTTTTGCATCTGTGTATCTGTTATATGAACATCTACTGCTATTGCCACATCCACTCCAAGGCTTCCTCGGGTTTGTGGATGGTGGATATCGAGATATCCTGTTCCCTTGACCCTGATATTTGTGTCCCTGCGTGACGGGGTTTCACGCTGCGCTTCCCGTTTCCCTGCTTCCTACAGGTTTTGGAATCGTGTGTAGGTTGGTTACATTTATCACACCACACCTGTTTTGTACACTGACGCCTCATATGTCCAAGCGATCCGCACTTATAGCATTTAATGTTTTCCCAAATTTGTGATTCTTTCCCACCTTTGCCTATTGCTGCTTGCACAGCAGCGGCAATATGTAATGCTTGTTGTCTCTGTTCTGTTCTCGCTATGCGTTGTAACATAACCTCTACCGACACACCTTGTGGAAGGGTCGCAAGAATTGACTTGGTAGCCGCATTAGCATTATCATGAACCATTACTCGAAATAATTGCTGTTTTGTCTCCTCTGGTAATTCGCTATCACGAATCGCAATCCACATACGATCAACAAAACGTGTAAAAGGCTCAGTTACCCCTTGGCGCACAGAAGCGAAAGCTGGCTCTCTCTTTCCAGCTGGTATAGCAAAAATAGCTTCTAGCGCTAGTTGGGCAGATAACTGATGAAAATTCCTTGGGAATGTGAGCTGAACCTCCCCACTACTGTACTGCCCAGCACCTATCAGCATATCAGAAGACCATAAAGGGGATCGTTGGGCTGACGAGTTGTCGCCGTGACTTTACCTGCCCGATCTGCCCATTCCTGATTGAATAAAAGCAGTTCAGAAGGGGTTAGTAGCAAACGCGCAATATTTTTGACATCAAGTGGTAACAAAACATCTGCAGTAAAAATCCACTGAATAATTTGTTTAGACGCCTCAGATTTTAAACCGTATTCAGTAACAGTCTTTCTCGCCTGCTGCAATAGCTTCCAGTCGTGCGACTCCCATCGAGCCGTACCAGCCTGATCATAGATGACTGGACACAGTACACGGGAGGCTGCTTGCCATTCCCCATCTAATATCGCGTCCCGTATAACTCCAGACCAACGAGAAACTGCTGGCCGGGGCCCTGCCGGTGGTATCGGCAATAGTGGAGCGGATGGAATGGCCATCTGAGACCCCGGCGCTGCAAGTGTTGCAATCTTAAGCTCCAGTTGCCGAAGCCGTTCTGTTAGGGATTTAATATCCTCTTCTGACTGCGCCTGATTTGTGTGAATCTCTCCGTCAGGCTCAGTTTCCGAGGGTGGCATGACAGCGGCTTGCGGAGGGGGGGGGGTGCGGAGAGGGGCAGCTTGCGGGGGGAGGGTGGGGGGGAGCGACGAGCGGCAACGGCGCGGGGCGGAGGGGGGGGGAGGAGACGGCGAGCGGCTACGGCGCAGGGTGGAGGGGGGGGAAGGAGGCAGGGGTGCAGCAAAAGGTGTCGAGTTCCCTGCTACCCGGGCGGGGATGAGGTTGGAATCCGAGATGGAGTCCCGGCAGGAGCTGCTTTCCGTGCTAAGGGGCGGCGGCGGGGGTGGAGGGGGGGGGCATGGGGAGCAGTCGGAAGAATTTGCCCTTTCCCACCGAGTGAGTTCGAGCGCTTCCGAATCAGGGCTATCCTGCTCCTTTACTCGTTCAGAACCAGTCATTTCAGCAGATTGAGCCCCCTCTCTGCCCTCTACAGAGGAAGATTCCAATGCCGCTTTTACTTGGGCTGCTGTTGAACAAACAGGATGCCCTATGCCTGGTGATGGAAAGTCTAACAGGTTTATCGTAGTTGTTGGAGATGTAGTTGGCGTGGAGGGAGCAGACAGGGCTTGGACAGCCGCTGCTGCAATCTGACGCTCTGCCTGCATATGGTTCAAGCTATTGATAATGGCCCGCCAGGTTGGGCCTAGCGATACTAATTGTTTTCCCTCCTTTTTATCTTCTGTAACTGCGTTCCACATATGATTTCCAATCTCACGCCACTCAGAGACACTGAATATCAGTGCAACCTCTGATAAATGTCCATTTTTTCGGGCCCATTTTATCAGCTCCGAAATGCCTTTTGGAGATACCTGCTTGCCTCTGCTAGAGAGAATACTTAGAAGCAGTTTCTCCGCAGCTTCCCACTCCATGGTGGCACAGAGGGCAGGTCGCGACCCCGCTTCCAGCTACCGCAAAACTTACGTCGTTTAGAATGCTGCAGTGCCAACCGTCTGTGAAGCACCGGTCACCTTCCTCACGTCCCAAGCTCGGCAGTGGCTTCAGGGTCCCTGTTCGGGCGCCAGATGTTGCGGTGACCCCAGGAGGATGACCCACGGCCGCGCCGGAACGATCTTCTTAAGATGCCGATGCAAGGACTCAGAGAGACATCAATATGATTATGCAGCTGAGCCAACTTTATTGCGCAGGTTACATACTTTTATACCCCTTGAACATATGCTATTTTTAGAATAATTGTTAAGCAGTGGTTCTTGCTCTGTCCTTGCAAGATAAGTAGTGTCCAATTAGTTCTTCTTTTCCCACACATACCAGGGCCATCTGGTTCCACCGCAAACTTACTCCCTCATCGTTGCCTGGTCAACGGTGCACTACTTCTCAAAATTCAGTGATCTGAACATGCTGTTTTGTTCGCACTGCTACAAAGATAAGCACACACAACCTCCTTTCCCAAGCCAGTTCTCCACAGAGCAGTACTTCTCACAAACACTTAGCAAGGGTTGACAAAATGAATCAAATAAAGTAACTCGGTGATTTGAATATTTTTTTATTTTACTTCATTTATTTTAGCGTTGAGGAGAGTGTGACTTATGCATAGCTCTGTGCCACATCTAGTTGAGGTATGAAGGCTTGGTTGATTATTGTGTTTTTTTTTTTAAACGCAGTCATGGTGGTCTTAAGATAGAGAAGGCACAGGAAATCTCAGCAACCACTGTAAGAGACTGCTCCTTTGTGGACTGAACTCATGCGCCTCTTGCAAGACTGCTACGAGTGAGCAGAAGTACAAGTAGCTGCGTTTGGCAAGAACACCTTGTTGTAGGTTTTGCATTTGAAATTCCTGGGAAATGCAGGAACTTTCCCTCCCAGTGTTTTTCTGCTCTGTTGGAGATTTGCCATTGTTTAAGGCTATGACAAGCACTATAAGAAGGAAGTGATACCATCTGTCAGTGCTCGTAACCTTCGCTTTCTCCTAACTTTTGTTAACATCAAGAGACAAAGATGAGCAGGAACAGCTCTGAAGCCTCTGCAGAGGTACTGAATCTGACTTCTCTCCCATGCATACTCCAGTGGCCAAGCTATAACTGAGTTAAAAAAAATAAATCATATAAAAGTGATTTTAAATGGATTAAAGACATTCATAACCTGTGAAGAAAGAACATTTTTCACCAAGGAAAGGGAAGAAAACTGTACAGCTTGCCTCAATGATGGGCATTCCCTGTCCCTCAGATGAGCCCATATCCACTGCCCTGCTTCTTGTTTCCCTCTTTTCTCAAGAATAACAAGCCTCAAGGACACAGGTGTGCAGTCATATTAAAAATAGACACTACATTTCAAAACAGCCTCTAAAAGAGTTTTATCACTGCAATGAGCCTCTGCCTTTATTAAGGAAATAAATTAAATACTCTGTTTTTCAGAAATGAAACCAGGTTTTCAGAAAGACAGCTGCCCCCAAGCAAGCACAGCCCCTGCTGTAAGAGGAAGGGATGCCTCCTTCTTCCTTCCTTCCGTCCTTCCTTCCCAAAATAAAAGCACCACTGACAACTTGAAAGACACAAAAGTGTAAACACAGCTTTTGTTAACATATATAAAGGAAAACAAATTTATCAAGGCTAATAAAAGATGAAGAAATTCAGCTACCTGAAATAATGCTTTGATGACACTCCTTTGTGGCTCAGATAGGAGTTGGAGACTGGTGAACTTCACATTTCACAGAAAAAAAACAACAAAACCAGCCCAGAGATTTATGATTAAGCACAAGGGAACAACATTTAAAAAGATGCAGTCTGGAAATGAGTTTTGTGTCAAACTGCAGAAGGGACTGAGTGGGAGGATTGCACAAAGGAACCAGAAAGCAATGGTCAAAGGGGAAATGAGCAGATTTAGGTATACAGAGCAGGAAAAGGTGAGGAGGAAGAGTGGGCTGCTTTTCTCTCTCTCCCCTCTCCTCTAAGAAAATTACTTAGAAATACTAATATCTGAGAAAAACGGCAAAGGAAGAAGACAAATAGATAGAGTAACATAAGTGAGGTATATCAGATAGCTGCATTTGCAGCTGGTGGAGATTATGTGTAACATAGAACCTGTTGCCAATCCCTTTGATGAAACCAGTGCTCCCTTTAAGTTACTCTTGCAAATTAATGAGGTGGTGACCAGTTATCATTAATCTTCTGAAAATCATAAAAGAAGAGCAACAGTTTTCTATCAACCTCCTTATGAAAATACAATTGAGGTTAAGATCAAAAGCTTAATAGTCACAGCAGGAATGCCTTATTTTGACCTAATCTCTTTGGAGCAGCAGGCAGATGATGGAGAAACCCAGGACAGCATTTAGCAGGTATGTCACTGTGCCTGGCATAGGCAGCACACCCAGGACTTGGTGAAGACTTCTCCCTGTTCCTGAGAGGACATGGCTCCTTCTCCAGATCCACCTCCTCTCCCCAACTTTCTTCACTGATCATCACCTCCAGCACAAGAGCCAGAATGAGTAATCCACAGAAGCTTCAAATCTTGCTCATCCTCAAGGCATGAGGGCCACAAGCAAATCCCCCATGTTCCTCTTGTCTTTGGTAATAACTTTGCTATAACCTCCTCATACCTACATATTTGTGACATAAACTTTTCAATTCTTTTGTTACTTATAAGCTAAATTCCTGTGATGCTGTGAGGAAAATGCATGTACAGAGGGACATTTTCCACCACTATTACAGCAATTTTTTCAAGCCATCAAGCACAGCATGGTAAAAAATCTTCCTTTATAACACAAGGATGGTGTGTACAACCTCTGAAATGGGAGAGAGGGTCCAAAGGACAAGCAGGACCCTGGAAATTATTGGAAAACTGAGGTGCCCAGCACTAAGAATCTCTTGGTTGACTCCTCTTGCTGTTCTCATTTGTGCTTCCCCACTTGGTTTGGAACAAACTTTCCTCTATTAGTAAGATGAGGATATTATATTTAATGCAGAAAATACCCGTAACAGTACAGAAACATGAGAGCTCGAAGTTGCTCTCATTCACGCAGATACGGAGTCTTGTGGGAGACTCATGGGTGCTGTCTGAAAGAGGTGAAGGACAGCAGGCAGGTTTTCTGCTCTTGTTTGGCTGCTGTGATGCATGGGAAACGGGAATTTGTGCATTCCTAGTAAGCAAGCTGTTGTGAAGAAACACCAAACTCATCAGCCAATTCCTCCCCACCCCCGCTGGGACAGCTTACCAGACTTTGAAGTTTCTCTAACCAAGGAGTATTAGTGTGCTGTGACAGCTGGCAACACATTCCAGAGGGTAAGTGGTGGACTGGCTCTGCGAAGAGTAAAATAAATTATGAAGTGGGTGAAATTTCAGCCTTCTGAATAACAGTCAAATGATTTCATTGGAATGACTCTGTCTGGCAGTGCATTCAAACATATACAGCTGGGCAGAGCACACAAACACTCCTATATGAAATAGTCTTATGCATGGGAAGAGAGGGAATTGCTCTTGCATAAATGAGCCCAAGTTAGTAGACAGAGAGAGGGGCTTTTCAAAATACATTTGCTGGAGAGCCAGCCATGTGTGATTATACATAAATGTAAATATCATAGACAGCACTCAGCACCTTATGTATGTTGCTCTAAAATATCATCTTCAGGATTATTCATGTGCTACTTAGTCTAAGGGATGTCATCTACTGGATTAACTTTTATCTCAGTGAGCATGATTTACATGGAGACTTTTGCACCCAAGAAGATGAACAGTTAATGCAAATCCGAGCTTGTGCCTGCAAGATTTCTGGCAAGCAAAATGAAGTAAAGTACCTGTGTCTCACTTTGAATGAAACAGGATTGATAGTACCAGCTTTCAAACTCTCATACTCACGCCTCTCAAAATGCTCAGCATATGACTCTCAGTATGGAGTGAATGATACTGTGTTAATTGCTTTGATTTGTACTTGAGTCCAGAAGGAGCGCTGGTGGTAGAGATGGAGAGGAGAGGGTGAGGGAGAGGAGATGGGTTTCCCATTTGTATCCACAAAGTTGTATGTTATGAATGTATCATCAGCAAATGGTGAGCAGCATGTTCTGCTAATATTTGTTGTTGCATTGGATCTTATTTTCTCCTTTTGTCAAAGGTAGTCAACATAATTTGTTATGATCAGGGAAGCACTGTGCAGTTTAGTTCTCCAGAATTCATAAATCTTTTTCAGCTTCTGGTTGGGATTCACTGAAGTGCAAAACAAAGTTATGAACAGATTTAATTGGAGGTATATTCACTTCCATCTCTTATCTCCTCTCATTCGAATAGCTGAGCAGGAGCAACCAATACATAAAAGTCCAAATGTTGAATGAATGTGCAATTGAATTAATGAATTCCTGCAATTTTTACATTTGGTCAGGGACAACAAGGTCTTAAGCTACCTAAATCCATGCAAAACTTTCTCTGCATTTCTGTTTGCTGCCCACACTACACATGTGTGTGCAATCCTTCACACAGGGTGCACTTAGTTCTTGTCCCCCTAAGGGAGAAAATTGTGCACTGGGGATAATTACTGCTATCAGATTCACAATTATTCTGTATTGACCTCTGCCCACTTATTTTTCTTTATTAGGATAACTTATGCTTCCAGTTTTCTTTGCAGTAGTGTGTGTTTTAGTTTCACCCCTGTCCTCTTGCTGCTTGACCTCTTGAATACCTCTCCATCTAGGAAGCTCTAAGATCATGAACTTGCATGAATGCTTTTATAAGTAGTCAGGAGCACTGAGAGCAGCACTCCTGTTTATTTAAGCATAATATGCAATTATTATCTTTGGTATTCTTGTGAGAAGAAAAAAAGGATTAAGATACTATTGGACCTTGTCCCAGATCTGCTGGAGTTCTCAGTGGTTTTTCAGGGTTTAAAATTACCAAGATGTTAATTTTCACTGAGAACAGTCAGCTCTGGATAAGGAGACCCATCTATATGCATCACTTCAAGTGAGCAAATGGCCAGAAATATTCGGAGGGGCATTTGCTGACATTCAGACTTGTGAAATAACAATGGGACAGTCACATTCATTTGCAGTCTCCATCAGCTTGCTTCTGCAACATGCCTCTCAATTAAACTCTATACATGACTGTGTTATTTTTAGCCTGGTTTCCAAAGGAAACAAGGCACATGAGACCTATCGATCTGTGTGTCTGCTTATCACTGCACCCATAACTAAGCATGACCAGCCAGTCTCAACCAAGCTTGCCAACAGGACTCAAGTCTACTGCTAGCAGGTGACCAATGAAAAGATGAGGTGGGAACTCAGCAGCTGCCCAGTACCTGGGGCTGGCCAGTATCCCAGCGTAGCTGGCACATGGGAGAGGCTCAGCACCCAAAACTGTCATGCCAATAACAGCTCAAGAGCAAGGGGAAAAGATGAAACATCTATATATCAGGCCGTGTTGCCACTTCTGCCCAGCTGAACCTTGTCCAGACAGAAGGATAAGAGCTTCAGGGTCAGGCTCAGGCTGGTCTCAATCTGTTTCCTCCTGGCCTTCCCCCTCTGGAATTTCTCCTCCTCTTTTCTATCTATGCACACAAAGAAACCTTCCTGCCATTGTACCACTTTGTGTGGTTTTGACTTTCCCTCTCACTGTATACTGCCACATACATTGCACTGTACAATTTGCCACTCACAAATATGGACTTCATTGTACTATGGCACATGTGAAGTGAACAGACCTGGGTGACTGCCTCTGTCTAGGATCATTATAATTTATTTGTTTCTGCTTTGCACTCAGTTCGCACTTCAATAAAGCAAGGATCCTGCAGAACACCGCAGTATGAGAGATGCCCACCATGACACAGCGTCATGAAGTACTGAGTCTGTTAGGTTCAGTGACCCTTCTGCAAAATGTTGGGTTATTTTTCCAAATATTTATCTTTTGAGTTGAAAATGTCCATGCTTGATCTCTGACTGGAGCTACATTCTTGGAAGCAAAAGCAAAGTTCTTTCAGCTGTTTGAAATAACTTTGGAAATTACTTTTTTTTTAGATCATGTATAGTTGCGTGTATCTTCCAAAGCCACAAAAAGGAATGGAGTTTAATGACTGGCTTGGGCAATGATTGCACGTAGATATACTGCCTTCGGTGGATCTGAAATTAAACAAGGATCTGCCAGTTGAAACATGTGCCTTGTGCATTCACAAGAGGTGCATCTTTACAAAGTACATGTGAATGTTGCACAGACATAAGCATACAGATTGAAATCAAAAGGAAACTCTGGAACCACAGCTGTGATTTTTCATGTCATATATCTTCTTTTAATCTTGAGAGTAGACGGGGCACTGGAGGAAATAAATCTATTAATCTTGGATGAAATGAGTACCAACTGGGAACATTCAGATTAAACAGAGGTGAAAAAGGCTGTTGTGCATTCTAGTAATTACCAAAACAAACAGGAATATTAAACAATTCCCTACATTATGGAAAGTAAAGTATGCAATACTGGAAATTTTGAAATGACTTTCTCAAGCTTGAGTCCATATTCCCTTTTAAGTCATCTGCAGGGAAGAGATGCCACTTGGTTTAGCTACAGAGCTAAACTTAGAAACACTGCACACAGGCCCACTGCCACTCCCCAGATGACCATTTGCTATCACACAGTGCACAGTGTCATCTGTTCTCTGTATTTCATATCGCATTAACAGAGGCACATTGGTTAACAGACACGCATTATTTTTGGAGATAGGGGTGGAGTGAGGAAGAGAACAAAAGAAGGAAACCTGAGTCTCAACAACAAAGGGACTGCATTAAAAAAGCCATTCTTGAAAAGAGAGATGCTGGAAAGCAGTGATTACTCTTAAAAAACTCTCCTCTGTATCTGGAGCTTTTACTGGGAAATGAATATCGAAACTACTAGGCTCCTTTGAAAATTTCCATCTAAAATCTGTTCTGAGTGCTGAGTCTTGCTCTTAGGCTCATTAAAAGCACGAAAATGTGAAAAACTTCTGCTCTTTTATTTTATGCACTTGTGCCAGGAAGCTTTCATAACATATTCCTAAGGTGAATTTTCCTGATGTTTTTTTTTTCTCCAGATTTGAAAAAGATTCCTGCTAACTGCATTTTTAGCATTGTTTACATCACTGAAAATGGGAGGATTTGTGAAACCACCAGCAGTGACTCCTCTTACACATAGGGTTCAGCTTGATCTGTGAGAGCCACTGTCACAAGATCCTATGGAGACCGGCTGGGTCTCACTGTGGACAGGAGCAGGCAAAGATCACAGACCCCAAGGACACTAAGCATCTTGCAGTCCTGTGGAGAGCATCTGTTGCTGCACTGCCCGTGCCCACTCAGATGAGGCTGCCTGGTGGCAATACTGCACCTTGCCTCAGGCTGGTTGAGCACTGTGGCAGAAGAAGGCAAAGTATCCACTCTTTTCACGTTAAAAAGCAGCCATAACATGACTGAAGGCCTGCTCTGTCTTCTAAATGGAAAAGCCTAAGAGAGTATTTTTAGTCAGTGGGAGAGGTGGGTGCAATCTCTGACTGCTATCACAGGTAAGTTGTTATTCTCCATCATTTTATTTGCAACATTACACAGCATTTGTGGATGGCTGCAACTTTTTCTTTGGCAAATGCTCAAATTATTCTGAGCAACCTTATTGTCCGTATTGTCATTCAGGAAACAAACAGCCTCCCTTTCCTCCTGCCCCTCTGTGCTTCCTGCCTTTCCTGAGCTTTTCCTAATGCACTTGGCTACCTTCAGAGCTGCATTGCCCTGGGGATGTGAGCTGCTCAGAGGCTCATGTTGCACAGATTCCCCAAGAAATAAAAGTTCTTCCTGCAGCTTCCTCCAGCCACTTGGATACAACATCCTTCCTGAGCACAGCCAAACTCCTCCTTCACTCAGGGCCATAAAACATATTTTTTCTCAACCCTGATGGAATGGCTGTGCCCCCAGAAATGCCAGCAAAGAAATTTGTTTCAGAGAGGTCTTTTTGTTATGCTTAATATTACATCTCCGTGTCCCTCAGAGCACAGGGAAAATGAGAGATGAGGAGCGTTTAGCTGAGGGCATTATGCTAACCAAGAGTGGGGAAAATGACCTGCCACCAACCTCACATCATGAGTCTTCCTCACAGGAAGAGACAAGGAGCAATGATGATTTGGTGATAAATCCCCAGGATCTCATAGCTCACCTCCCCAAAAGAAAGCAAGTCCAGCAGAAAGCAATAAATAATAGGGCATTACAGAAAAGCTGCAGAGAGCAGTTGTCCTCTGGAGGGCTGGTGCTTGTCTTGTGAATTAGCTCTATCCAGCTGGCTCCCTGAGGGGACGGATGAGGGAAAGCAGGGAAAGCAGGGAACACTGACCTGTGATTGGCCTCAGAGTGACAACTCACAGACATCTGGAAGGGCATCGGTATTTGTGCTGTATCAGGGGCATGCCCCTGGGGATGGGATGAGGATGAGGAACCCTGAGACTGGCAGCATGTTCAGTTTGTTGTGCCAACTGAGCCACAAATAATTGTTTTGCTTAAACAAATCGCCCACCAGGGCCAAGAAAAGCAAAGCAGCTGTGGGCACACTGAGATCCTGCATCACCGGGAGCAGCTCCAGACAGCAAACAGGGAGACAGGAGACAGTGGCACATGAGGGTTTGTGAAGAATGGGCCTACAAACGTGGAACCGCAAAAAGAGGCAGAGCACAGCCCTGCAAGGAGAGGGGGAATTTCCACACAGTGCTTGAAAATGTTACAGAATGTTCATTAAATTAGGTTTTCAGCAATTGTCAGCATTTGAATTATAAGGACCAAATGCAATTGAAAAACTACCTTTTGCTTTCATGTGCAATGGTAACTGCACATCAAACGTTTTAATCTTTTACAGTGACTAAATATGTGGAAATCTGTAGGTCTATTTATATAAAAACTTCCAAAGGATGTGTTATCTCTGTGATTTCTCCTCCTGCTCTTTCCCCTAGGGATTTTTCTTTCATGTCTTCTTGCACCATCTACATTTATTTACCAGTGAATATCACTTCAAATGAATTTAATAGCAGAGATGTTTATAGAAATAGCACATTTTCAATGACTTGTGGAGAATATTTATAAAAAGTGAATGTTGTAAAACACAAGAGTGTTTACATTATAAAACCAATAACAGACTGGTTAACAACCAGTCAAGACGTGGAACAAAATGAGACCTGATCACCTACTCCAATCCAGCCTACAGTCTTTAATACCATAATACTCTTCAGTGGTTTTATGTCTTCTGTGACAAATATGTTTCCAAGTAAGCTTTAGACCAATAATTTTTAATTGAAACTATCTGAGGATCACTTGAATAATAATTTGAATAATCATTTGAAAATATATTATTCTGGACTGATTGGAATAAAGTAAACCTTTTCCAATAAGCAATTTGCAATAAATTATTCACTCACTTCTAATAAAAAATGCATAGCCTGAAGGAGAGTAAAGAAAACTATCTCAAAGTAGCAATGAATCTGTTATATTAATGAAAGAAATGATGTGTGACAAGTGTAGAAAAAGAACTTTCCCAGAAACCCTGGTACTTTTTGCTCTGTTTTGGAGAACAGTGATTCAGATACTAATTTCTTTGACAGGGAGCATTTACTTCCAGACCATTCAGCTGCTAGGTAGTTAGAAAACACGAATGAAATTGCCCCTTCTGTAAATGAAATTTTTATTTAGCTGATGAAGTCTATATCACTTCCTGCCCTATGGAAGCCCTCTACTATCCGAACATCGGGTTAAACTACAAAGTTGGCAGCCAGAGTTTAGGTAACACTTTATGCTATGTGAATGGAATGGAGAAAAAGGCAGCAGCAAATGGCTTTAAACTCTTGGCAACAGGCAGCATTCATTACCCTCCCTTGGCTTGCCCTCATGCCTCACTGAAGAGTTGAAACCTTTGTCACTTTACAAGCACTGTTCAACTCTTCCTTCTGCCCATGTGAGGCTGGTCAGCATACTGGGTATCGATTAGAAAGAGGCTGTGGGATGAGAGAAGCTCTGCTTTTTCAGTACATGTACTGGTCAGTATTTCACTGAGTTTTTAAATGATGGGCCAGTAGATGCCTTCTGTAGCCCTTCTGTGGCTCTGCTGACCTTGATTGGGAAGCAAAGGAAAATGGAGCCACTGACACCTTTTATGTTCTTCCCTGATGAAACAACAATCCATCCAGTTTCACTGAATCCTCACATTTCTCTTCACATCTCTCAATAATGCTGTGACATTCCTACTGTGATCTATTTTGAAGGCACAATCAACAAGGACCTAATTCTGCAGTGCATATAAAAGTCTGCTGAAACAGGAACAAATCACACATCTGAAAAAAAATCACTTTTCACTTAAAATATGCATATTTCTGTGTACTTAGAGAAACAATGAGGTGGAGCTGTTTTAGTTCTAGCTGCAAGAAATCTGAGTTGAGGCAGTTGAAATGATCACTGTAAAGGAAAAGTTGCAATGAATAGGAATTAATGTCAACAGCTCCTGGATGAACTGGAAGTAAAATTTCTATGTCGAGAGGAAGAAAAATAAACTAAAATGTACTGAAATACATGAAACATACTAAAATCACAAAAATGGGGATATTTCCAGAATGGGATAGATGAACTGTATGTATTCATTCTGCTAAGAAAACTGAACAAAAATAATAATGGCGCTAGCCAGGCAGAGAATGTAGATGGTCATAGTTGACATATTTCCAAGATGAATAATACCCTCCTCTCATTCTGTCCACCATAATATTTGGGAAGATAACTTTTGTTCCTTGTCTTGATTTAATTTCCCTCAGGCCAAAATGAAATAACAATTCAATCAATGACAAGTCAGCAAGAGAACAAAGAGGGACATGCAGGAAAATGTGGTCTCCAGTTATCTGAACATCCAAGGCAGAAATAGAACACAAGTCAGAATTAAGACCAGGATGTGGAAAGCCTGCATTTTCATGCAAAAGCTGGAAAATGATCAACACATTCTTCTCTATAATTCACTGAAATGGAGTTGTCATTGACAGACGAAAAGAAACTGTGGGTGCCTCGGGTATATCATGAATGTTTTACAGAAATAACTTTTAAGCTACTGGACAGACTGTGGATATAGCAAACATGGTGGTGTTCGTAAGCATCAGTTTCACTGGAAAAAATCAGAAAAGACTGAACGTGTATACTAAAGGAGTAATTTTTAGAGCACATTAAAACCCTGAATAAAAGCTAATATTCAGAAATAAAACACCAGTATTCCACTTTTTAATTACAGACTACTAAAATAGTACTTTGTAACCTCTTTTAGCAAGCAGAGAAGCTATTCAGGGAAAGCTCAATAAAACTCTTCGGTCCTCAGAGATCCTTGAAAATTTTCAGCCCAGCCACGAAGGGAAAGAGCCATCCAGTCACCATCCTGTTAAAGTCAGTGAGCTTCTTTCAGTTACACACTGACCAAAAGGAAGCTGCTATTCAGAGGTCAAGTTGTAAAGCAGTTTTGCTAGGAAATAATATTTAGCACCCCAAAGCAGCTCAGACCGATGACTGTTTGGGGGAGGCACTGCTACCACCAGCAACATTTCAACCATTCCAAAAACAGTACACTGGGGAAAACAAGTCCCAGGCAAACTCCAGACTAAAAATCCTTTCCAGAGCCTTGCAAATTCCTGATGAGAGAGGCTTGATAATGTCTGTCAGGATTCAGTGAACTGGTGGTTTCACTGACTTGTATCTCTGCTTTCATATTAATATACTATTCCAAAAGTAGGCACTGACTTGAAGAAGTGGATTCATCATATTCCTTTTTTTTTTTTTTTTTCCAACCGTATAATGTTTTAGCCCAAATTTCTAAAATGAACAATTATATTCTTCAGAGCTTTGCCTTGTAATTATGGACACCTTTAGAGAAATCAGATATCCTTGTAGGTTTGGATTAAACTACTTCAGAATGTTTATACAGAGTACAGGCACCTCCTTATGCTGTTAAGCTCAAATAACAGCAGACATTGTTCATGTATGAAGAAGAAATAAACCTACTGTCTTTTGAGGGCAATTTCTGTGATGATCTTCAAGAGTCCCAGCAATTCAAGAGAATTATAGATATTTAAAAGTGAAAAGAGCATTCCAGAAAATATCCTTGTTTCCCTGACACAGTACATGCAAATGGGAACACTGCATCCTTGTTTCTTCAAGGCAAAAAAAAACCCCTTCATGCTAGATGAAAGGAGTTTCTAAATTATAGCTATAGGTTTTTAACAAGAGTTCACAAGATTCCCTTCCTTAAGCACTGTTTAGATCAAGTGCTTTAAAACAGAAATTCACTCTTTCTCAAGTTCAGACGAGATCATAGTTTCCTGTCATTCTAAATTTCTCTGTAGCTCTGTCAAACAACCACTCTTTCCTCTCAGCAATGAGTGTTCACCACACACTAACAACCCAACCAGGGCTTTGCATGCAAGGTGGGATGGTGGGGACACCACGTATTTGAGATGCAGCTTTCCATGAATGGGAACGCAAGTATTGCTAAACATGAAGAAACTATGAGGGAGCAATATGCACGCAAAGCCAGCTGCATTATGTGCTGTTTTCCCTCACATTTGTTGCTGTACCCATACAGCTGAAACTCACATCTATGTAGCAGAAATTAATAGCCACACAAAGTGAGCTGTTAGCTGAATTACCACTGCACAGTGCCAGTAAAGGAGTCTATGGCAGTTTCAACAAGCACTCTTGCCTTGCCATTATGAGAAGAGCTGTAGAGAATCGCCTATTCACCTTTCCATCCCTCCCTACTTCAGGGCAGCAGTTTTACCTCATCCATTAAGTGAGAGGATGGTGGAGCATCAAGGTCTGTAGCATTTGGGAATAAAAGATGGGAGGGGATGAGATTTACTGGAAAGCTGCTCACGTTTAGTTCAAGTAATCCTGTCTGCTTCCAAGCAGATTTCAGAAAAATATCAGTGTTCTGCTGAATAGCTGTAATGGGATTACCTTTAAGGCTTCTCTAATAAACAGTGTTATAAAGTTGTCTGGCTCATACTGAGACTTATGCATATCCACTGGCACTCCCACTTTTTCCTGCTTTTGTTATAAATTTGAATTAGTGTCTGTTTGGTGTTGGGTTTCATGTTTTTTTAGAGGACCGGGTTAGGGGAATTTTTTTAGGTAAGAATCTTTTTCAAATTTTGCCTATGTTAAAAATCCCTTTCTTTCAGCCTACAAAACATGTACTGAAAGGGATTAGCGATACTGTTCAGTACAAATCTGCCAGAAAGCCCAAATCAAGATTTCACAGTTCAAACACTGGCACAAATGACTGGGAAGAGGTAAGATTTTGCAGAAAAATAAACTGATCTCAGATTCCTGAAGGCAGTCTGAAAGTCCAGGAGAAACTACAAAGGGTGGGCAGAATTTGAAATGACATAATTCTTTCAGTTTCTTAAGGTGAGTCATTAAAAAATATTTATAGTTGAATCACTTTTTTTTTCTTTTTCTTTTAAGTGAACACTCTTAGAGGGCATTGACTAGAATGTTTTGAACTTGACAGAAAGACTTTATAAAAGGAAATGAAAAAAATGTATTACATTCAAGAAGATCTTGATAAAACCCCTTCACAATCAAAAACAAATACCTAATATTGAAAAGCATTACAATAACACAAATAAAGATTTGTTTAAACACTGGAAAGATTTACCTGCATTAAATCAATCCAGGGAAATGACATAAACTCCTAGAGATACTGTATCCAGGTGAAATGGTTTCAAACTATAAGTGGTGATTTAGATTGGATATAAGAAAAAAGCTGGCCTTTTTTTTATTCTTATTCTTATTTTTTTTTAAACAATAGGTGCAGTGAAGCACTGGAAGAGGTTGTCCAGAGAGGTGGTAGTTGCCCCATCCATGGAGACACTCAAGGTCAGGCTGGCTGGGGCTTTGGAGCACCTGATGTAACTGTAGGTGTCCCTGTTCATTGCAGGAGGAGTAGGATTAGATGGCTTTTAAGGGCCTCTTCCAACTCAAACAATTCTTGGATTCTACTACAAGGTTTTATTGAAGGAAATTCTCCATTACACTATATTTAAAAGGGCCTATGCTCTTGTGGGATATTTTGCTGTATAACCTGGGATAATAAGGAAGGCTGCAGCTGTGTCAGTGATGCTGTAATCTTCAACGTTAGACTCATCTACCCGTGGCAGGAGGAAAACAGGCCTTGACTCCAGCATGACAGCTGCCAACAAAATTTAATGCAAAACAATTCATTTTTCCTCTTTTATGGCTTCATTCTCTTCCTCTCTTGGCAGCAGAACCTTTTGTTGACTCGAAGACATGTCTATTTTGAATAGTTTCATGTGGTACTGATAAAGGAGGCAGAGCTCTTAACTACTTCAAAAGCTCTTATTTACTTCAATTTGGACTGCTAGGCTTAAAAGAGAAGATGACTTTTAAATACTTGCTCTCAGTTAAAATGTTGGTAGACTTTTGGATATAGAACCAGAACCATAAACTGATGAAATTTTAGGCAAAGATCTTTCCTGATTATTTTTGTCTTAGAGAAACAAGGAACACACTGATTTTTCACTGAGGTCTCCAGTCTGATATGTAGGACTTCATACAAAGCTGGAGAATGTTAATACTACACAAGAAACTTGTGTGGGTTTTGTTTTTCACATGGGAAATAGCACAGATGAATTTTAAAACTGCAATAAAAATAATTGAGCAATTGCCAAGACTTGTAGTAATCATCTGAGGATTTAACTCACTGGGCAAATACCCTTGAAACTCCCATTATGGTTTGTGAATCAGCCATTGCCTTACTTTCTTACAGATATCATCACTACAAATAAAAAAGTTGAATCCCTAGGGAGATCAGATGTTTCTGGTCTCTGTTCTCTGAGGCTTTTATTTTCTGGGGAGTGCATGAGTTTCGTGCTCAATTTTTTGGAAACAGAAGAAAGGTCTGAGGTTTACTGCATCAACCAGCCTCCTGTTTTCTGAATATACACTTGACTTTTGTTAACTACCTTGTAGAAGGAGTTCAAATACAAAAAGCCACACTTAGACAGCCTTGTAGTTTCTGCTCAGCATTTTATATTGTGAGAAGTTTTATTGCATTTGGTTGGTCTACTCAGGAGGTAAACTGTTTTTCACTACTTCTTAGTGCCATCAAAATCTCACCCTATACTTATCTAGTCTTGTATCAAATATCATCTACATTATCAGTTCATCCTGAAGATGCCAATATTCGTGGAAAGTACATCCTGAAACCCTGTGATTCTGAGGCTTAAGGAAGCATTTAAATCACTTCTCTTCTGTACAAAGCATAAGGTGAAATCATTCTTTTTCCAGTTGCATTGGAAAATCTACTCATACCCAGATTTTCTGTGTTTTTCTAGTCACTCCCAATGTGTGTTACCAAACCAGCATTACTTCTCAGTTTCCAGGCAAAAATATGAGGCCTTGAGGTAAAAGGGAGCTGCTCAAGGGAATGAGTCCTTTTATTTGGAATAACTCTTTTCAAAATAGCATTACAATTATATTTGAAAGGACACAATTGCTATCTGTAACTCATTTTCACTAACTCCTCCATACGAATACATAAACAAACAGTGGAAGAGAATGTAAAATAAATACAAAAGAAGAGTTTCCACAAGCACTTAGGGAACATGGGTCCTTATATTTCACTTAAAGAATAACCACTCTAGAAGTCATCTTCAACAGCCTTATGTTTGTGATCCAAACCTTCATTGGTTGACCTGTCAATATAGCTGAATGGAGAACAAGGAGTGCGTCATTTCTGAAAGCAGTTCAGCATTTTTACTCATTTTTTTCTCTGTATATTTACATACAAAGTTTTATTTATTGTTCTGTCTGATATTTATGCATCTTTATTGCATATATTGCTGTAGAAAAAATAGCTGTTCATTCAGATCTGGGCAGGGCGAATGCATTAGAAGCATTATGGCAAGAAAATGGAAACAAAGTGGTTACATTTAATTGGAGAAGTGAATGGAGGACTTTTTCATACTAAGAAATACTTTCTCCCAAGGGAAAGAATCTGGCTATGATCAAAAGAATCCAGAAACAATGAATAGCTGTGATAAATGAATATAAAAAGATGGGAAGAGAATGTTGCTAAAAATTCTTTTGCTGTAATTCAAAGTGTCAAGATGCAAAACTCAGCAAGAACATTCTGATATCTGATCAGGCTTAGGATGCTCTGATGACCTTTCTCATTATTTTTTTCTGTGAGAAGGATGGAGAGTTACAAGAATGAGTAATAGAAATGTCTTTCACCCGATGGACTTTCAGTCCATTTTTAGATGTGCTAAAAATTTCCCTCTCTGTTCCTCACAACCCATTTACATTCCCAGTCTTCTTGTGGTGTCCATTAGCAAGAGCACAAGTATGGAATGCTAAATCTCTGTGCATCCCAAGCTATCTACAGCCATGAAGGATTCAGGAAAATTTAAACAAGAGGGCAGGCTTGCTTCCAGAAATAACACAGATTCAACAAACGTGAAATATTTATAGAACATATGAAGAACAGAGGAAATGCAGCGTTTCCTCTATGTACAACTTCTATCAGTGTTTCAGGAATATCCAGTTCCCTTCCATGTCACTACTCAGAGTAGGGGGACCATAGCTAAAATAACTAACAAACTGTCTCAGATTAACGTGATTTTGTCATGTTATCCATTGAGATATCAATTGCAAGCTAGAAGTGCTTAGTTAGTTTAGGTAAGCTTTCTAAAAATGAATCTCCCAGTAAATCTTTTGTCTGTGTAAAGTTGAGGCTTATTAGCAGCAAAACCTGCAGTGGTGAAGTAATTGCTTATTGCATTTTATGACCAGATAATATTAACTGAATATTCAAAGTGTCTGTTGCTATAACAGCAAGTACCGAGGCAATGGTACCTACAGGAAAAGGACAGTTATGGGTCCAAGGACCTGAGCTGGTTGATGTTTTCTGCTATCAAAATTGGACAAACTCCAAAATCACTTTGATTATTTATCTCAGTGCTACATTTTCCAGTTGTTTTGTTTGTTTTGTGTTTTGTGTTTTGTTTGTTTAGCTATGAGAACATTTTTAATAATTAAGCTTTTGTACTTCAAGATTTAAGCCATGATCAATTAGAGACGCAGGTAAGATCAACTGTGGAAAGTGAATTACCTTACATTTACATGTAGCAGAGTTCTTGTATAGCCTCTAGAAGTGCCTGTGGTGGGAGGCAGGCTGCTGGAGCAAAGGTACCTTAATTCAAGCCTGAATAACAATATACACCCATCTCTGCATCTGTTAAATGAAGCATAGAAACAACTCTAATTTAAAAAACAGACACTCAGTGGTATAACAGAGGAAAGTATAGATTGTTTTCTCAGTTATGTAGTTCATCAAGTTATTAGATATTCAAATAGCAAATGAAAATGAACTCTCAAGTGAGAGGGAAGAGACCCAAGCTTGGATAGAAAGACTTCTTTGAGCTGTATGGGTGAAAGCTACTGCTCTTGATGGTGAAAAAAGGGTGAAGTTGATGAACTTCGGGGTACCTTTCTGAATTTTTTCTACATACTCAAATGCTCAGCAACCCAGATTCCTGCTTCCTGGGGGGAAATCCAACAGTATGGGGTTCTAAAATCATGCTGCAGATTATTCCCTTCCCTCCAATAAGTCTGAGAGGGTCAGCTACAGATAGTTCTTTTGCCCACTTCTCCCTCTCACCTGACAAGGCAAGTCTGCTTAAACAACAAAACTAATTTAATGCAAAGCAGTTCGTCAGTTTCTACTGAGTTACGCTAAAGTCTAGATTGTGTGACAGGACAAATACAACTTCTGTCTAAGCACTTTTTCAGAGATGGAAAGAGTCTCATTTATACTTTTGAAATATATCCATAATAAGGAAATGGGTGTATCTGGAAGTCTTACAAGTATAGGAGAATAATCTATTATCTTTATTTTTCATTACAGGAAGGAAAAAGAGAAAAAATAAAAAGAGGAAAAAAAAAAAGAGGAAAAAAAGAAAAAAAGAAAAGAAAAAAAAGAGAAGTAGAGAAGTGAAGAAAAAGAGAAAAAAGAAAAAGGTGAGAAAAAAAGTTAAAAAAAAAGCTAAAAACCACATCACTAAAAAAGCCAAATCTAAAATCTACAAATCTTCACTCTTCATACAGAGGATAAAAAATGACAGTGCATGCTCTTCTCTCCCAGATAATAACCCATAATACACTGCAAGACACTGAAAAGGACCCTAAGACTCCATCAGTCAACCAGAGACTAGTCAACCAGTTCACTAGGTGGTTGGAGACAGGGAGCTTCTCCCAGCACTCTTTGCTTAGCTGTGCTCTGTGCTGAGCGTTCTGCAAATCTTGGTACAGTGTGGCAGTTCAAAGCTTAAACCTCGCATACAGCTTTCGTACAATTCCTGACTTAATAAAAAAAAAAGTCCAAAAAAGGAGAAAAGATAAAAAACTGGAGCCAAAAGCTGACCTACGGCGAGAACCTCGAGCTTCTTTTTAACGTATCTAAAAATGAATATGGAAAGAATTACAACAAATAACGATTTGATTCTTCATACAAGTCAAAGATTATATACACGTACTTAAAAATATCTTTTGCATGGGCTAATGGAAATCTTTAGGCAACTTTAATTTAGCTGCTGTTAACATTGCCGCTACAACAGACTCAAGTGCAAAGTGCATTGTACATACTAGAGCTGTTTATAACCTGAAGGGCAAATTCAAATCCTGTTTAATTTCCTCACCGTTGTTCATAAAACAGTCATTTCAAGAATAGAAGCATGATGTGCAAACATAGCAAATCTCTCACTTTTATCACCACATCAGAACAAACCAGCCCTCTTTCCAGCTTCATTACCATTTTTGGAAGTGAGGGAAAATGTTACTCCTAATGATAGAGAGGGACTCCTGACAATCCAGAGCTGCCCAGGCTTAACAAATCTCTCTCAGATGTCACAAATTATTTGTGTTAGTACTTCTCAGCACTAAAAGCCATGAGTGGCTGTTCATCACCCCACCCTGCTGATTGCCAGGGCAGCACAGCAGAGTTGTGGCTGCTGGTACCAGAGGCTGCTGGCATTTGAGACCAGGAGAACCCAAGGGATCCAGCATAGAAGTCAACACTTTCTTGACAAAAATACGTGGTTGCTAAAAATAACTGGTTGTACATATTCACAGGGCTCCAGGCCTGTTTGTAAATGATTCACATGCATGGAAAGGAGCCAGATTCATGGATGCATGAGGTTGTTGCAAATTAGTTCATGCGCTGCACTCCTCATGCTGAATGGTCCAAAGTATGTTCTGTACAACATATGGATGGAAATTTGATAGCTTTTTCATTCAGAAAGATTATAGAAGGTCTAGGATGTTTGATAATAATGTCTAATCTGATGTTAGATTTATCAGTCTTAAAACATGTCCAGGAACTGGGACTAAAGCAGAATGGAGGCTGATCCATTGAGAATGAATATATATTTACAAAAAACTTCAGAAAAACAACATGGAAAACTATTGCCAACCAGAAAAACCATGAAAATACTGAGCAGAATTTGGGTTTTACATTCTCTTTATGTCCCAAATAACTTCAGTGATTTCCATCTGTCTCTCCAGTTGTTAAAAAATCTTAAAGTACTTTGTTCACTTGCCTATTTGTCATTCACCATTTTTTAGTCAAACTCGTCACTTTTATTCAGCTCAAGGAAATACTAGTTTCTTTCTTACTGGGGATATTGTTGTACACTTGGCTGGTGAGTAGATCTGTAATCAGTGTCTTTTAGCAAACTGAAGGAAAGAGAAACATTTAAAAAATGATGAAGGTTTAGTTAAAAGTGCCTGAGTTCATTTCAAAACTGCCACTCTCTAGGTAAACTTTGAGAAGTACTTATAGAGCAGGAACATTTTGTTATCCATTTGTTATACTCTACTTGTGTAGCAATCCATAAGCCTAAATTGACTGGATTAAGAACGAATTTCTAGCTTCTGAAAAGATCTTAGCATTTTGCAAAGAAGGGAAGCAAAATTGGAAAGAAAATAATCTGTAGGAGATAAAATATAATTTGCAGCTCTTGTTTTCCTTTCTGTCCATGATCAAACTCTATTTAGTTGACAATACAGCTTTTTCTATCCAGTTCTCAATTTTTTAGGATGCCCCTGCGATGTCACAACCTGTATCTTTATGATGTTGCTTTGTTGCTATGGCAATGTGTCTGCAATCCTAGACCTGGCAATTCTGGACCTCATATGCCCAGGTCCAAATGGAAACTTGGTTCTGAGGGTTATATAGCCATTTAGTCACTCACAGTACTGAGAAACAGCAAATGTAGCAAGAAAAATAGTGTGTGAAAGGAAGACAGAATCACCTGCAGAAGTACATACTTCAAAGTCTATCCCAACAGAAAAGGCCCTCAGCAATATGTTATTATTGGGGAGCTTCAAGGAGATGGATATCTCATGAGAAATAGTGATGCTGCAGCTGTCTGCACCAGAGGAACATGCTGAGAAGCACTGGGCTGAAAATGGAATTTTGCTCCTGGAAAAAGAACAGCTCAGTGTATTAATGCCACATGCAGCTGTAGGTGTAAGTCATCAGACACTGGAAGCCAGCAAAATGCTATTGCTGCATTTTCTCCTTTCTAAATCACATTCACAAACTTGTTCTCCAGGAGAAGGAACTGTAAATATGGTAATCAAAAAAATACTGTCACCTAGCACACGTGTTGACTGGAGTCTATGTAATGGCACCTCTGAAGCAACCAAAAAGAACAAAACAAAAAATATAACCCACGCATGATGAAAACAAAAGAAAACAGATGATGAATGACAGGTTTACTATCTCCAATACATGATGGATTTCTTGATGCATAAGGATATGCAGATGGCTCTTTATAACGTAATGGTGAACCTCTGAACCTCATGTTCCCTGTTTGCAACTGCTTGCAGTTTGTGAATCACGTACAATACAAGCAGCCTGGGTAAAATTCTGACCCCTAATTAATCAGCACAAGTGCTGGTGGTGAGCTTCTATAAGGTCAGCATCACTCACTTTCTGCTAATTCCTGAAAACATCCTGCAACGTGTTTAAATAAACCCTTAAGCTCTGCAGAGGTGCATGCATACAGTTTATATCCTCTCTGCTGATGTGAGAAGAATGACCAGATTAGTAATAAAAAACCCAAACAACATGCACCACTTTTTGACAGCTACTCTGTTAGTCCAGGTCACAGACCCAGCACGAGTTCAGGCAGTATTTCAAAGAAATATTGTTTGAAAGCCATGGCTCCTCTCTGTCCAGACCCATTAGCAGGGGAGACTACTGTCCATGAGAGATGGCGCCTGCAGACACTAAAGAGCAGGAGTAGCCCAGGACCCACTGTTAGAGACCATGTACATATACTACCCCATGTCCTGTACAGGTGATGCCTGTGTTGCTCATTCCAGAGCCCAGGCAGAAGGGGAGGCAGCTTGCATTGAGAGTGAAAAACTCTAGGAAGAGGATGCTGCACACCTTTTTTAAACATGCAGGCTTGTTCAAGGCTATTAAACAGCTACTTCGTGGCCTACAGATAGCAGTGTCTGACTGGGATGATGTTTAGAAACAGTGATTTGAAAGAACAATCACAGTAGTACTTGCAGAATGGCTAATGTCTTGCAATGAGCTATGCTGAAGAAACTGGAAATAGGGTTATAATGTTTTATACTGTACTTATTTTTATGATCCCTGCAGAGCATATTGGAAGCAGCTGTGCCATTTTTGAACACAGGGGAAATGCGATGGACCTATTTATTAAAGGGGGTTAAGAGCCCCAGGTGGTCTGGAGATTTAAAGTCCAGGAAATACCAGAGACAAATGAGAAAACAGGACGATCTAAGCCATACCAGTTGAAATAGATTCTGATGATAAGGCACAGCTTTATGTCTCACAGTCTAAGATGGATATGTCACGGTAGGGACAGCATTACTGAATGGTATTACAGGCAATGATAACACAGTCCCTTTCCAAAGGCTACGTGCCCTCCCACATCAGATTTGCCCATCTTTCTTATATGCTGTTAAAAAACTGCAGGTTTTCTAAAAGTATAGAAGTACCCAGGATTTTTATAAAGTAGTAACAACTCATAGACTTCATGCAAGATTGTTTCTTTGCCTGGAATTGAACCCCAAGGAGACCTAGCATATTCTGTTCAACAAGGAAACATGGAGACAAATTCAGATTTCACATAGTGCATGGACATTTCTGCTTAATACTAAAATTCAGGCTTTCCTCTTTCTATCAGTCTTATTCTGTGCAAAATGCACATGGAGAGGCTTTTAGAATGTGGTTTAGTCCATCGTGCATCTGTCAGTCATCTTGTTCTGGAAGCTGATGTATTTTGCTGTATTACTGGGCTTTACTCAGCCTGAATTTAATCATTTATTTTTATTACATAGGGAATTGTTTAGCAAGAAAATTGCAAATGCTTCCAAAGGACCTACAGATCATCTTTCTGAGTGAAAACAATTCCAAGTGAAAACCGACACTAAATTTGGACAGTAAAATAAATACAAACTATATATGTCAATTGATTTCAGAGTTCATTTTGCAAGGCAACAGCATCTTGCTGAATTTTATGCTGCTTAGTCTCCCTCGAATTCAGTTAAGTGTTCTGGGTAAATAAATACTAACAGAAAGGCTAGTATTTGGCCAAACTGAAGGCGATGGGAAAGCTGCCACCCACTTCAATGAGGCCACGGTTTCACCACAAATATCTTAACTGCTCCCACACACATAATGATGCACACAAATCTGAGAGTCTGGCCTAACCCATATGGGTGTACCTGCTGTAGGCTGTTTGTTTGTAAACAGGCTCAGAGCAGCATCACCTACAGAGGTTTTCATTAAGCACATCAGCAACAGACCATTATCACTCCTACATGCAAGAGGCATTGGCATACAGCAACTTATCCAAAATGTCCAGCTGATGTCTCGTTTTTGTATTCTCTGCAAACAGCCCAGCATGGCTGACAGCCAATAAATAAAGCCCAGTTCTAGTGGAGTGAGGCTGCACAAAATACCACCTCTAGAAGTGGGAGGAGTGACAGCTGCTAGATGAGAAGTGGATTCTCTGATATTTGTTGCAGAGGGAGAATTCTGTGAAAAACATTAACTACAAAAGCATGGAGCCATATGAATACAGCTGAGCTGTCCCAAAACCACAACCCTGACAGCTCCAGGGAAGTGTCCTTGTGGCATCAGTGGCCAGTGGCCACAAAACAGTGGTCCCTGGGATCCTCTGATGCAGGGTGGCCCTTTGGGTATGATGACAACAGTAGAGAGAAATCCACCGCAGGCACTCCTCTCTTAAGCCTTGATGGTAGATCAGTGTTTCAATGTAGATGTACACTTTGGGCAAAATACACTTTCATTCTGAATAGCTTTAAGAAGAAATTAGTTTTCATACATATATAGCACCAATTTAACTCTTTCAAGGAAAAAAAATGGTTCTAGTGGTAATTAGTTCTGAAAAGTTCTCGTATGCTCAATTTACACCACTGAGAAATGCAGAATCAATCCTTCTTATATATTACTGCTGTTTAGTAATTGCTTTCTGAGATAATCCAGCAGTTATTTTCCTTCCAGACATTTTAAACAAGCTACTCAGATATTGCAGTTTCATACTGGAGCCCTCTGTGCAGGCTGTGGCAAATAGACTGATGTTCTGGACGATGAAAAAGCTTCTTGGTACTTGTTCTATCAAGACTACCTTGCTCACAACAGACAAAAATTATTCCTCCACTCTTTTTATGCAGGGAACTTCTTATGAGTTTAACTTTTTACCTTTCAGGAAGAATTATTTTGCTAACCTCCTCAGTATTTTCTTGTGTCTGAATATGTACTTCTTGATCATAGCTAGGCAAGACATTTGTGTTAAAACCTGCAGGTTTTATAAAGCTGTCTATAAAATGGGACAAGGAAATGAAAGTAGAATGAAAATAAAAACAATGAAAACCATTTTGATAAGCATCTTTTATAACTCAGCATATTTATCTTTTAAGTTTATAATAGCGTTTTGTTTGTTTTAAATAACATAAAATATAATACTGCTAAGATCAATAATACTACAATCCTCAGCAAGATAAATCAAAAAGGAAAATCTACTCATTGCACTGCAGACTCGTGCAATACAAACCTACACCATGATTGGTGCAAGAAAAGGGAAGAAAGCTACTAGGAATGCATTTCACAGAGATACAATGTTCTGTAACCAAGCAAAAAGTAGACAAAACCAATTTGTCTGGCTAGGTTGAATGTTAAGCTACATTTAAATATTTCTCAGGATTTTAGAATGACATGTGGAAGGTTTGGTAATATTAGTGCAATTAAAAATAATATATTTACATACTGGATGTCATTCCCTTGGGATATGTACTGTTGGCAGCTTATAAAGGTTGCAGCTGGGTGCTGTTACTTTGAAATACCCAAAATGCAATATTGTAAATAATCTCTTACATAACATTGGAAATGTAAGCTATGACAGGTTTCCAACGCAACCAAAAATACCATGTGTCAACTGAAGAAGGAAATTATGAACATTCCCATTTGCTTAACTTTTTTGCTTTTAAGGATTAAGCACATAAATTGTATTGAAACAAAAAGTATCTGAACACCATCAGATGATTTTTTTTGAAATGGGAATAAGTATTTTCAATAGGTCTTTCTGCATTTCAGTGGAGGGCCTTTGCTCACTCATTTTTTTTTTCAGCTGTTGAACTTCATCCTGCAGATAAACTGTAGCTAAACATGGATCTGTTGTTTTCATGATCTTTGAAGCACATATCCTGGGTGAATGGTCTTTGAGCCAATTGGACAGAATTTGCAGTCCTGATGTCTGCTTATGCCTTATGATTTACATTTAAAAGTAAACAAGTATGCTGTGTATTTCTATAAAATGACAAGTGTATAGTATAAAAGTTTTATTCCCTCGACCTGCACATATATGTGTATATGCCCCTCAGACCCAGTGGTAGTCACAAGAGGAAATTATGTCTTTTCCTCTGACTTCCGAGATTTTGGATCAGGTGATGTGTTCAGCCTTGGATCCATTTGTAAATACGTGGACCTACCAAGACTTAACAAGGCAGAAAACAGATTTCAGATAAACACACACTGCAGGGCCAGACGGCATAAGAATGGTCAGACTTTAATCTTGTGACTGTCATATTACTGATTATCTGTAGATTCATATACTTTACAGCTCCCTCTTTACAATAGCAGTGCACTATCCTCTTTATATCCTCTGCTAATTTACGGCACAATTGCAATAGTCAGAAATGTGCCATACTCATATGTAGTTTAACACCTGACAAAACAGCTTCAAGAACTACTTTGGATCTAAATCCAGTATAAACAATATAGGCTGCCATTTAATGCTTCGAAACATTTACATCATAAACATTAACAATGAGGTCCTTTCACTCTCTTTTGTACATTGCTTAAAGAAGCATGCTAATTTTGATGTTCATGAAAGTGACAGAAATAATATGCAATTTTGACACTCATTCAAGATATGTTACTTTTGAATGGGGAAGGGCTAGTTTTCACAGTTACATCTTCTTTGGGAATAGTGTTTTGAAACTTTAGATTTTTATCATCATTTCATAATAACCTTTTAAATTACAGTTTGTTACAGATATCTAGAACCTATAAGTCAGATAAAAATGTAAAATATATACTATACTCATCTCTTGTTGTATTTCAAGTTTAGGTACCACATAACAATAGATTCTGATTGCTGAGTTCTGATTTCTAAAAAATGTCTTCCAAATATATTCTGTCCTTAATTATGGATCTAGGGCTCCTTTGTGAACAGACTGTTATATCTGCAGAAATCTCTGAAATGTAACGTGTACCAATAGGTCAGAGGAACTTAAGGTATAACTCACTCTACTGAGTGGTCAGTTATCACTTCCAAGTCATTTTATTGATAAAAGCAATTATTACAGTCTCAAAAATCGCTTCCCAAAATTATGCAATATTTGCTTTAAAGTAGTCCTTGCTCTCATTATGTTGAGGGACTGAGGAAAGGGATTTACACAGGAAAAAGATTTAGGCATAGCCAGAGATGTTTAATCCAAAAGCCATACACAAGAAATATTATTCAGGTCTGACTTCGGCACCTCTGAAGCTAGTTTGTTGTGGAAGTTATTCAGACACTGAAACACCAACAGATCAAGAAGTTCACCACCTTTCAGGCTACTACTGAGTGGAAGCTGGTGTAGCAGACAGCATGGGTTAAAGGAGCTTAACTAACAAAAAACAAATAATAAAAAGCAGATTCTATTTCTATAAACACAGAATACTGCCAACTGGTGACTTCATGTCTATGGAAAATTTTAAGTATTCTTGTCTAAATTAAGCCTTGAAGACTTTATTTGAAATTGTGCTTTCTAAAATATTTAGTAGGGCAACCGGAGTTGTGCTATGGGTGGGGTAAGAAAGCCCAGAGTACAAGCAAAGGGAAAATGCCAGCCCTTCGTGGAGTGAGTATAAATCATGATAGCAATTGTCAGGTTTGTGGCTGAATGCAGAAACCCATCCTATGGTCACCATCAGTACAACTGGTGTGCTAAGCCAAGCAGTAAAATTTTAAATGCCTCATTTCCATGTTAGCTATATCCCATAGATTTCTGCTGAGGAAGAGGAAATTGTGGAGAAGGCTGGGACACAGATTCAAAATGTAGAGCAGTTTCCCTGGAGTTCAGGCAGAGATTTTTAAGCCCTGGGGAACTGCACTCTCCAAGTCACCCATGCAGAAAGCCTGGCCTCCTGCCCATGCAGATTTGCTCTGTATCCCTGAGGCTGTTCCTAAGAGCAGAAGGCTCTTAGGAGTTTGCAGTTTCTGTTTCATCCTTGTACTGGAGGTCCTGTCTGTCTTTCTCAGTGTTAAGTTACACTTTCATGCTCACCCTGCCACAGACTCTGTGGCTTCAGAAGAGCAAGCTATGTTGTTTCCTTCACAAATTGAGACCCTAGCCCTCGGAGAGCCTACATACCACACTCCCCATAAAGCATTGCTCCCTTTTGTAGAGAACTCAGAAACGTTTGGGTTTAGATTTGGACTGGAGCAACACCAAAAGAACTAAACCTAAAATCCTCCGCAAAAGAGGATTGCATTTCATCATCCATTCCAAGATCAACAGCTGGGAGTTAGCCACAGTCACCAGTGCTGTTTGCTGGTGGATTCACTCTGGGAATTGTTTCTGAGGAACAGCCCCAAGAAAGACAGGGCAGTTCAGGAAGGAAGAGCTGTTTGAAATGGCACAGGAAGGAGGATTTTCTTTTTTTTAATAATCACCCTTCTCCATTAAAACAAACAAACAAACAAAAAACAACTTTATTTAGGCAAACAGCTCTGTATTTGCTACCAAGTCTCAACTGCATATGCAGCCAGATTATAAAATACAAGAGCCACAGTCCCTTCCCACACAACCTCCCCAGAACATACTCCCTCACATTTGAATGAATTCAAACTAGGAATGCAAGTCAAGCCAAATGTAGTTTCTTGGTATCTGTTCTACTCTCAGTAAGAGAGATTAATCCTCCTTCCTCCCAAGCTGTTTTCTCCTCTAAGCTTCTTATCACCTTCTAAACCATCCACAATATGGAGACACAGCTTTCATACATCTCTGAACTTTGCTGCTGCCAGTGCTGTGAGGAGACTACATTATTGAATTGTAACTTATTTTAAAAATAAAAAAATAAAAAGGAATTACTGAAATAATATGAATGAAAGATGCTGAAGAGTCATACCCACTGTTCTCATTTTTAGAAGAATTTTATAAAGCATCAAGAATGGTATATTAAGAAGACAGCTATACAGAAACTTTCTTGGGAGCTGGATTGCCAGAAGAGAAAATGGAATTCCTGGGGGACAGCTATGACTTTACTGCATGCCAAATTAAATGCAAAATTCATTTATTTTACTTAGTTTTCTCATCACTTTTCAGAATCTAAGAAACAAAAATCTTTTAAATTAATTGGAGCTATATATCAGTCTGTGGCAAGGACCAGGAAGGAAGAAAGTTTTTTTTTCCTCCTTTTTTTTTAAGCTTTAAATGAACCACAAAACGGAGACCACAACTACCTAGAGCCATGTAATAAATGCAAGAAAACACATGCCCATCCATGGTAGCCACAAATATCTCACACAGTTACACACCAAGAACGTGAAAACTCAATTACAGAATAGCTTTCCTTGGCACCTAAGAAGTCAGTCTTACCTGCTTTTTAGAGATTTTAAGTTTACAGGAAGGTTAATGAGTTGTACAGCTTCTTTTTTTTTTTCTAGAGCTAATGGATAAAAAGGTAGAGTTGGAATGGTAGAGGCAGCATCTGAGTCCTCAACATTCTCTTTCAAAGAGATGAAGACAAAGTTGTTGATTTTTGGGGACTTTTTAGTCATTGAAAACAGAATCAGAATGGCTTAATACTTCTCAGCCATGTTTTTTAAATCAGAATGAAGATAGATCCTCCTAATGGTCCAAGTTAAAGCTTCTATTCTGACCCGGTAAAGCAAGCTGCTCACAGACTGAATCCAGATTGAGAATGACATTTGGAGGCAGATCTCTAGTTGCATATGAGGCCAAACCAAAACGTCAGATGGAAACAACTTCTCCAAGGTTTGGAATGAACTAAAATGCAGATGAGGACCTACACCTGTTTCCAATACCCATATACAAGTCATAGCTTTCATCAACATGCTATTGTGCCATCTGTAATTTGCCCTTTTCCCCAGAATCTCTATTCTCCATAAGGGAACCCATCAAAAAGTTGTCTCAGATAAGTTGTGTTCAGCTAACACCTCAATTTCTGAGCCTCATAAGGAAGGCTCAGAAACAGATTGTCCATGATAGCGTGTACACTTTATTTTGTCAACATGGCCAGAAGACAATGTTTCCGTGCAAAGGAACTCTGTGCTGTCATTTAAGGTTCAGCAGTTTAATGGTGTCCTTTCATGTTCGAAAGCACTGCCAGCACCTGTTAGAAAAAAATTATCTCACCTTTGCAATCTATCCCTGCCACCTGATCCTCTGCTATGATGAATGAAAACATGACTTTTGTAATTCTCTTATCATATGAGAAAGAGCAGCTGTCGCACATTTTTGAAATGTTTATACTATCTAAATTAATCTAAATCTAATTACAAGTACTTTGGCTCGAAAAAAAAAAAAAGTTTCCACAGAAATTACAGCTGCTGGATGTAATTGTAATATTCTGACAAAGAAAAATACTTCACATCTAAAAAAATATTGGTGAACAAAAGGATAAAGTATTTGTTCAGCAAACCAAGTATTTCTGCAGAAAGGAGATTGCAGCAGTTTCTTCAAATGATGGTTCTGTTTCCAGCTTTACTTCTGCCCTAAAAGAATTGGCTGACGTAGACTGCATCAACATTCAAGGAAAACTGCAGAAAGATAGCTAGAGAGAGGTGAAGGCCCTACAGTCTGGCAGTCCCAAAAGGAACAACTGCTGGTCCTGACAAATGCTCAGATCTCCTCTCTGCCCCTTAAACAAAAGCTGTCCTATTGAGAGGTCAGGGCTCTGAATGGAGCCTATAGGTACCTTCTGTGTTTGCAGTTGGTTTATGTTTGCTTTACATGGCATTTCCTCAGCTGCAAACGACTGCAGACCTAGTCAGGGGGAGCCCTTCACCCTGACGTATCTGGAGAAACATTTATATTATTTGTCATGGTGATTTAGTTCTGTTACCAACAAACTAAAAACAAGAATAATTTTAATTCACAGCTGTCCCCAAAAGCAGCTCAGGAGTACCCAGAGTGAGGTCTGGCCCATGTGCTCATTTCCTCATATTCAGTGACAGACAGGAATGTAAAGACTGCCATTCCCCAGTCTGTAGTCTTCTCTTTGATGGTCTGGGTCCACAAAGGGCCACTACCCAGTGCTAGGCAACCTGCAGCAGGTAGGAGGTAGAAAGTTTTTGTCCCACTAGGACTCCAGAGCATGAGATGCAGGGCTAGCACCTAAGCTTAAAGAAATAAAAATGAACATGTAGCAGGCATCTAGAAGAAATTTCTCTTAGCACAGCTTCAAGAGGGGAAGAGGGGCCAACAGCATATCTGTGTCCAAGGCTGCTTTCTGACTTAGATTTGACCTTTATAAAGGGCTTAAAAATGTAATACTTTGTTTTGCTTCTGTTCATCTCCTCGAATGCCTGCTTCACCTCCTCCTTCCTTATCTAAAAATTACTCTCAAAAAGCCTTCTCTTTGAGATACAGTCTGCTCTTCCCTGCCTGTCCCTACCTTTGTAAACACAGAATTGTGATCAGACCTGGTGGGAGCAGACCTGTAGCACAGCCCATGAAAGCACTCTGTGTTTTTCTTCACACAGGGAGCAGAGCTGCCAGCCCCATTGTGGAACAAGGCACTCTCCTCAGAAAACTCAACACCAAAACAGGCTGCCCTGGTAGGGATTACTTGCAGCTGACTTTCTGCCTTGACTGGTCTGGCATTTGAGGCTTTTCTGCCAGCCCAGGAACTTGCCTTCCAGCATCTTCCTGGAGATGGGCCGAGACCGTCAGCAGCCACAGAGCTGGGTGTGGTGCCCTGCCTGGCCCTATAGCTAAGCAATTACTTTCTATCTTCTGCTGTACATTAAAAGGGAGAGACAGAAAGAGAGTATGAGGGATATAAGCCCGAGCTATACCAAGCTTCAGATACGTTTGTAGGGGGAGAATCAGAGACATGGTGGAGAGAGTCCCGCAGCAAGCTACCACGCTACAGATGAGCAAAAGAGGACATGGTGAAGGGATCACCCCATGTCCCCATGGCACACAGGGCCGGGTGTGCAGGAGGAGTCTCCCACACTGGAAGGATGCTGACACCTACAGCAGATACTGACAACTCCTGGAAACAGCAATGCGAATCTCTAGAGGTAAATTTGGAAGAATTTTAAAAAGGGAAAAAAAAAGAGAAAGGACATGAACTGGAATAAAAGGTATGAAGTAGTAATTACCAAATGAGCATTTATCTATGGTACAGACTTAGCAGGACCTGGATGGTTCCCTCTGCTGATGGTGGCCCCAGCACCCACATGGACCTCTTCACCAACCCCACAGTGCAGCTACAAGCAACAGCCTCTTCAGCCATGGCAGAGACTGAACATGGGGATCTTCCAACAGGGAGAGTTTTGCTGCCCACTGACTATGGAGTCATCACCAACCCTTCTTGTCCATGCTTAGATTTCCTCATCAGGTCATCAGGGGATTTTCTCACTCACTCCCTTCCTCTCTTTTCTTTTTTTTTTTTTAAATGCAAGTCTACAACATTTCCTTCTCACATCTCTATTTCCATTGTGCCTGATCTTGATTTCAGCACAATACATTTTGGGTGCAGGAGCTCATTTTCTGTCCATTATTTTGATAGTTTATTATCTTTAACAAATTCCACTAATATATAATTTCAAACAGATTAGGCTATTTGCCCCGGTTACCTTAAGAAAACTCATACTTTGAATAGCACAGAAGTCTTTCATTTTCTACTTCTACACATTATCATTTTTTCCTCATAAAGGTTTAAAGTCCTGCTCTCATTTATTTTTCATCAACATCTATTTGAGTGTATTTAGAGTACGTTATAGACTGGCAGAAATTAACTATAAATAAAAAATGGAAGGCACTAAAAATAAATGTGGACTAAATCTAGATAAATATGGATGGTGTCAATGGTTTACGGGCCAGTTCAGCCCAGTTCCATGAGTAATGGGGTGGGGGATACAAGGACCCATGCCCTGGGAAAGGGGGAAAAGGGAGAGGGTAGGGAGATGGGCCTAAAAACAAAACTGAGGAGGGAAAACTAATTTACTAAATAAGATATCAGAATCCAAAAGAACACAGTATAATACAATATAATAGGTATTGAAGCCAGTAGAATAAAATGAGAGAGTGAGTGTCCAAAACTGAAGGCCTTACTCTAAAGCTAAAGGTAAGATGGCTAGGAAGCTCCCACTGCTGATGCACAGCAAAAAAGAGAAAATCTCACGACTTGCGTGCA
Source organism: Cyrtonyx montezumae (assembly GCF_038088225.1). NCBI lineage: Eukaryota > Metazoa > Chordata > Aves > Galliformes > Odontophoridae > Cyrtonyx > Cyrtonyx montezumae. The sequence goes on along the minus strand of NW_027071936.1, from coordinate 31,629,727 downwards.
GTTTTTCTTTCATTTGAGTGGATAATGGGAATGCAAAGTCCTCTGGGGTATGGAGTTCTTCTCTTCTGAGAACCAGGTCCCCGAAGATTGGGCAGACCATAGAAGTGGAGCATTAACTCTTTAACTCCCAGTGCATTACATGATGTTATGATGTAGAACACTGATAACAAAAATCATAAAATCATGACAGAAGGCATTTCTACATCACTATTCTCAAAAAGGAGAGATCACCTCCCATGCAAGCATCACAGAATTGTAGGGTTTGGAAGAAACCTTTGAAGATCATCACAAAAATTTGAGCATATGTTAGATATTGTTTGGTATGGATTAGCAGGATATTTGCTATGAATATGTTTTCTGTGCTGCAAGTTGCATACTTACAGCATTTGTCTTTCCTGTGTTGACTTTAGCATCTGAAATATGTTAACACTGCTGTGGTATTACAGTCATTCCCTTATTAATCATTTGGCAACCTTCCCTCTTCCAAAAACAAAGAATCTGCTCAGGTTCAAGGAAGCAGCCTTCAGAGCCTTTCAAACAAATTGTAAGAAATGAGTACTACAATGTTACTTCTAATACTGCAGCTAGTGCATTTTGACCGTGTTTGTGTAACACAGCTGTACACTAATGCTCATGGCTATCAGTCCTTTATAACCAGTGTTTGGTTTTGGCATCCTGGTATGTACAATTCTACACCGACATATTCAAAACACGCACCATAAGGGGATTGATATGAGAGAATAGTATAATATTTCCTTTTTTTCTACGAAGTAATAACAATTCATATATAATTGATGTCATTATAACAAATGCAAAATGCTTAGAACAATTTATAGCTCCATGTAGTAAAGACCATTAACACGTGCTTTTTTCAGCCTAGGAAAATAAGACATGAAGAACCAAACCTGGGTAATTAAAAATGCTGGAAGACTGAAAACATTGCACAGATTATCTTCTCTCTCTCTCTGCCTAATGTGGTTGAGGTTTGCTTATTTGTTTTTACTAAGAGGTAATATAAACCACAAAAATGTCAGACTTGTCAACCCAGTTTTTCCATTCAGAAGATTTGTTCTGCATTTCTACATATCTCATGGAAGGCACACCTCAGAAACTGCAGCAAAGAGTGAAAGCCAAATTGTGAAACTTGAAAGAATCCATGTACTGCAAAGGGCAAATGTAGAATACATTTCCTGCCAGTCTCAAAGAAACTCATTGCAAGAAAAGCAGCGTTCTAACAGAAAAATTTGGAAGAGAAAGAAAAAAAAGAGAGAAAATTAAAGATAATTAGTGCTCTATATTTAGATTTAATTTTGATAAAGTGGTTTTTTTTAATGCTAAGATAAACACTGACTTTATTAATAAATACCTAGACAGGATGAATTAAAACACATTAATGAGGATTACTAAGAACTCATTTCTTTATGATTACTAAGAAATGTGAATCAGAATTGTCAATAATTTTAACCAATGCAGTGAAAACTCATCTATTATATTAACCAGTAGTTTTGAAAACATCCTGCAGATGGATTCAATTTTTAATAGTAAAACAGATTAAGTATGAAGTATTCATATCTTAATGTAACCTTACTTCAGAGCAGTTACATTTGGAATGGAGCCACTGAAAAGGTTTTTCAGCACCTTAAACTCTCTCTCAAGGGAGATGGAATTACATCACATTAACACCTTTAAGAGCACAGGTCAAAAATGCTCTATTTGTCTTGGGAGTCATCTGTACATGAAGTCTGATCTAAAGATCCCAGCCAGCTCAGCTTCTCTGGGAAAGTCTGGATCGTGTTCAGGCCTATCTGAGCAGATGTGGGTAGACTTGACAACATACTGAGAAGCTGGGCAGTCAATGGTCCTGTTGGCTTGGTGCTGCTTGCTTTGTTTTCTGTAGCTAGAGAAGCACTTCCAAAAAATTAGAAAGCAGTTTTAATTTTAACAGATTAACAAAATGCAATGCTTTTAGACGGTTAAAGGGCAGAAGAACAGGTTTCTCTGGACTAATAAAGCACTTAAGACCTGTATCTTTCCAAAATTCTGTCTATCTATTTCAAATACCACATCTCAGTTATAATAAGTACAATATAAACAATTATGCACAGATTAGATTAAAACTCCACATTTTTGCCACGAGTGGATCTGCTAGTCCTTATATGTAGAGAAGCAGAACTATTGATGAATTTATTATATATAACTTATGTTAATCGTACATTCAACTTCCTCATCAGAAATTTATTTCAGGCTTCTCAGATGAGAGAAAGTCTGTTTGTTATTCACAAACCCCTGACGGATAACATAGGAAAACATTTTTTCTATGCAGTCAGTTCCAAAATTGTTGCTCCAATTATTCTCCCTTCCTGTCACTCGGATACATAGGCTACACAGCAATTTTGTTCTTTTGTGTTTGAGTTGAACACATAATAATAGCTCAACGAATGGTGATAACTACTGGTCATTATTCTTCTTCTAAAAAGCTAATAGCATAGGCGGTCTTCATTAAAGGGCACACTGTGATGGATCACTGCTGAATTGAATGTTCAGTAACACTGTTTTTGCAGTAGGTGACCAGTTCTGAGCAGTTAACTGTATTTACACTGAGAAGACAGAAACTATGGCTAAGGAAGCACTGGCAGGCAGTGCTAATTTGTCCAGCTACTTTTTTATTCCTTACTAATAACTCTCAAATCATTTTTAAACTATCTCTCTGTACTGAGAATTTCTGATTTCTTTAATAATTGGAGGTTAAAGTGACAGTATATCCATCTGATCAGCAGACTTGGAAAGACCTATTGTGTGCCTATTCTGCTTTACCTCTTCACCAGGAGCAATGCTTCCCTGCTCATACTGTTGTTTAATTTGATATACTATTCTCCCATATACCTCCAGTGACAATGCACCTAATGGAATCTTTGCCCTCAAAAGGATGGCTTGAAAATGATTGGACTGTTGAAAATAGAGTTTTACCAACTCCATGCCAAGTCAAATTTTTGTCACTGCAGCTCCTTCCAGTACTATGATACTGGATTGCTCAGGTCCCAGCCTGGAACTGGAGTGCTGCCCAGCTGTCTGGCCAGCCTGGGATCAGCCCCTGCCTTGGGACGGCCCATGCACAGACCATGCACACACCTTCTCCAGCTTTGTTGTATAAATTCAATTCACAGCAATTTTGTACAAGCAGCCATTGTAAAGCAATGGTTTTACACGCCATTTACAAGCCAAATGTCAGCAAACATCTTCCTGACATTTAGCATTTACCCTTCCTAGGAAGATTCTGGAACCAACAGTGCTTTCAAGAAATCAAACTCCAGCATAATCTACTCTCTTTCTACTCTTATGCAGAACATGACAAACTCTATAAGAAGTCAGCTGCCTCATGAGTATGCTGATACTAGAAGACCAATAAGCTTAGTGGATCACGAGCAGCAGAGGGTGATAAGCAGGGCTTTTTTGCGGGAACAACACTGCTGCTATCACCTTTTGTTAGGTCTTGCTGTATATTGTGGAAAGCTGTCAAGAGCATACAGGGCTTGAAAGGTACTGAAAATATGAAAGCTTTCACAGTAAGCTCAGTCTGTCATGTGAGGAGATAGGGATGAGCAATGACATTCCTCAGAGATGGATGGAAGGCTTGAAGTCAACCAGTGCAATGTACAAATTGGAGCTCAGGAGTTCAACATACATGACATGAGGGGGCAGAGAAAGCATATCAGAGCAGTGGTGGGAGCTGGAGGAGAGCTCAAGATTAAATTTTTGCCAAAGTAGCAATTAATGTAACATCATTAATTTTTCTCAAAGCACAAGGTGTCATTTGTTGAGTTGTTTGCATTTCACTGGTCCCAAGCGATGCTTACCTGTCTCTTGAGTGAGATATTGCCCTAGAAGTTAAGTGCAGCATTTGTAATCACAGTGAACATGGCCTGTGAGACTCCACAGGCACCATGACCTCTCCAGATGGTGCAAATCAACAACCATTCATCTCAGCTTTTCCATCTGAAACATGTAGATAATATCGCTAATGTCCTTCTCAGGCACGCTGCAACCCATTGCCAGTTGCCTATAGGTCCTAGGCATTATTGTATTTTAACTACTCTAGGACAATCTGGGACCCTGCCTTCATTCTGATTTTTGAAGAGTATTCCCTTTCCCTGAAATACGTATGTAACCTTCAAGCTGCCTTAAGGGATTTGTTCCATTTCTGTTTCTTATTGAGTCTGCCATGAAACCCAATGTACAGCTGCTGCAAGCAACTCCAGCAGAGTTGGTGACTCATTCAGTATACCCAGCTGTACTTTGAATGAGGTGCCAAGTTTTATGTCCTAAAAATTAACATAAACAAAACAAAACCCCAAACAAAAACAAACAAACAAAAAAAAATCTTTAGGTATCCTTTGGGATCCCACAAAAGCTAAGAAACATGACCAGGATCTTGTCTGATTCCCTGCTTTAGGCAGACAACTGTGTGATGTGCTGGGCTGTATTGATGAAGGTCAATTCTAGAGTAAATCTAGGAATTTTCATATGATAATTTCGTATGATAAATCACGTTTAGTTTCTGTTCTGCATATGTGTGTGGGAGGTTATTTACAACTTTCAAAGCACACTATTTGGCTAAGTTGTATTTTGAGATTCTTTACTTGAGACGCTTTGTTGTTTCTACCCATCCTCTAACTTCTAATAAGAAAAAAATGACATAAATTCACACTCCCCAGCATATACGCTTAGTAATAAAATTGTCTGATAAGGTTTTCCAGCAAATATTTTTGCAATTTAATATATGTATATGTGATGAGGTTTCCAAAGCCAGTAACTTAACGATTAACTTGTTATCAGATGACAAAACTTAATGTGAGACCATATCCCTTGATAAATATGAGTTTATCACTTTCTAAAGTTTCTCACCTTTTGACCTCAGGAAAAAACAAACAAACAAACAAACAAAAACAACTGTGTTTCACTGACATGAAGTCTAAGTAATAAAGGAATATTTCCAGTGTAACATAGCTCTTGCTACCATTTTCTCTCAGCATTTCCTGGTTAGTATGGATTAAGAAGCAGTGAAACAAAACTGATTTACAAGTTTGGTTGTCTGGCACATTCACTATTTATTTAAGCTGGCAATTTATGATAAAGCAATTTCTCTCTCCCTCACCACTATGAAGTGTTACTCTCACCATCCCACATCTTTAAAAAAATACGTGCATTTCTGTAGCAAGAGACTGTGCTTGTTTAAACTCTAAATACATTCTAATGTGGGTATTAAGTTGCAATAATAGCAAAACCTATTCTTTTGGACACTCACTTTCATCTTCTTGAATTCCTGAAAATTCAGCAATAATCTTGAGGAAGAATGCAATGCTTCCAACTTCAGCAGGTCAACTGCAGTTTTCCTGACCAGGAAAGCCTGGAAACCTTGCTCTGCATCAGGAAGGTTTCACCACGTGGGGAAGTTAAGCCTAGCCTCCATGAAGCCTTATGAGAACTGAGCCACTTCCAGGTCCAGGTGGCAAGCACAGACAGAGAGGGATAAAAGCTCTGAAGGTCTTTCCATCTCACTCCAGAGAGGCTGGTTTGTTTTATAGTTGTTTTGTTTCTGCAGGAACAGACTTCAATATCCATGGAGATGATATTAGAATGCCAGGAAATCCTAACAAAGATGACTATTGTGGTTTGCTCTGAAAAAAGCAGATGTTTATAGAAATGTCAGCCAAATGACTGATGTGTCACTGAGTCTGAGGACAGTACAGCAATTCTGCTATGTTTAAAAAGTAATAATGATGAAAAAAATGGTCACTCATTGCTGCAGAATGGTGGCTAGTGTATCCTTACAATGGTCAGTTTCGTTCAAATCGAGACAGTGCAGAGAGTTGGAATTTCAGTAGCTGGAGACTCCTATTTGTTTTTATGTGTTTAGATCCATAGGTCAAACTGGTTATTTGGAAGAGACTGAAATTGATACATGCTGTTTTATAGTTCTGACATTTCTATTTTCCCTATGAATTCTATTAGAGGTTATTGCCCTGTTTAGGGCTGAGTAAGCCCATACAGAATATGCTCTCAGAGACTTTGGCACTAAAATCTGTAGCATTTCTTCATTTGAGCAACATTTATCAGATAATTCCAATTACTGGTTGCTTTTGCAGTTTCAGATGGAAACGGATTTACATTTACAACTCAATTCCCATCATGCTTTACAACAGAGCACTGTCTCTATTATTTGTCATGTGTCCTTTGCTCTCTCTCCCTCCACTCTGTCAGATTGATAGTGCTTAGTAAATCACAATTTTGCAGCCTGACTCCATACATTTTAGACACACCAGCTTTGTCCAAATGTCACAGAAGTGCTGAGAATGCTCTCTGAACCATGAAGAATGAATGCTTAAGCCACAGACCAGTGTGATTATGTATTTAGTAAATAAGACTAAGCTAGAATGCACCAGTCAACTCAGTCCTGATTTCAAGAACTGTAGGCACATGGCTTCACGAATGCACTCTTGTGGATGAAGCATTCATATGTGATTTGGGAGATAAAAGAGAAGGGCACACAAAGAAACAGATTTTTCTCTGCTAATAAGTGAGTACTGACAGCACCTAAGGAGCCGCCCTGCCACAACATACTGCTGGAGAAGGCCTTGTCAGAAATAGCACACTGCTTGTACACCACTTTAAACTTCACACATACAAACTGAATCAGTTGGGCTCCCACCAGTGTACTGGATGTTAATTCCAGACAACTTTCCTGATTGTTTCATACAAATATATTCATTTCCACCTGTAAATTATCTGGAAATTAATGCAGTAACTAAATACTCCTATTTTTAAGTAAAACAACAGCTTAACAATCCCAAAGTGTTCTTAAGACATTCCTGAACAGTGACTGACTGGTCCATTCATCCTCTTCTGGTTAAGCTGTTTGGAAGATCGGTAAATTATGTGTGGCTTTTCATGGTCAATGAAGTTTATAGTTGGGTATCTTACTCTTATGACTCACTGATTTGATTAGAAACCCCAATAAACAGAATGCAACTAATATAGTTTTATACTTGCAGAGAAACAAAACATCAATTACTGAAAGGCAAATATATCCAGATGTGTGTATCAGACATTCATTTGAGCATTCGAGCACAAATAACTTATTTGCTTTAAGTTACATTTCTAACTTTTGCCAGGAATCACACTGGCAAATTAAGGAACATTTACAGGTTTGGAATGGACACAGAAAACTGCACTTGCTCACTTTAAACATCCAAAGGAGTTACACAAAATTGTGTTTACTTTGCTTTTGTATTCTTGTAAGCTGGTATATATTAAAAAAACTAACCAACCAACCAAAAAAACTCAAGAAAAACATGGTACTGGATAACTATAATCGCATACAAAAAAACTAAATATGTCTCTGGATAGAGACCCAAAAGCATCTGCAATACGACTAGTTAACAATGAACTTCCAGGTGGTCAGTGTAATTGCTTCTGATTAAATAGAATTAATTCCAACCCATTCATGCCTTTCTGGTTACAAACACTGTATAGTTACATTTCCTATAACTGAGTGACTGAAAACTGCATTGACAGAAGTCCACAGCGCAAAGTGTTAAAATGTGTTATTACATTTGTGTGGGCTAAAATAACTCTCATGAAAGATTTGCATCTGGTGCATTATCCTCCAAAACTCAGATCAGTTATTAATACTAAGTAGACCTGCTTTAGCAGGGGTTTGGTCTTGATGATCACTAGAGGTCCCTTCCAACTCCTACAATTCTGTGATTCTGCATGATTCATTACACACAAAGATCAGGGTCCAGCAACCAAGGTGTGTGCAAGTAACTTTCACATTTATTTCTTGCCTTCAGATCGTCAGCTTCCAGAGAAGGAAAAACTTAGCACACCAGAAGCACAATTTTTCTCCAGACAGCATTATTTGGGAGACTGTTCCAAAAACTGTTTAGCTTTGCAGAGCAGTGGTTATTGAACACGAAAAAGACAACTATATTTATTTGTAGCAGCCTTTGAGTACCCGAGGGGGGGCCTACAGGAAAGCTGAGGAGGGACTTTTTATAACATATATAGCAAAAAGACAAGGGCAAATGGCCATAAACCCAAAGAGAGAACATCTAGACTAAATCTGAGGAAGAAGTTCTTTACTATGAATAATGAGACACTGGAACAGGTTGCCCAGAGAGGCTGTGGATATCCCCACCTTGGAAGCATTCAAGGCCCGGCTGGATGGACTTTGAGCAGCCTGGTCTAGTGGGAGATGTCCATACCTATAGCAGGGGGTTGGAACCAGATGATCTTAAAGGCCCCTTCCAACTCGAACAATTATATGATTCTATGACAAATTAACACTCACTTTCATCAAAAACTGTCAGAAATGAAACTATCAAAACAACGTGTTCCTTCTCCCTTTCTAAGCTTTTCTCTACCCCATCTATCAATAGAAATGAGAAGATCTTCACTCAAGGTCTTGGAAATAGCATAAATCCCAAGAGAAAACTTAAATTCAACATGTTTTTTTAAAGACAAAGTCCTCAGTTTTGCAGTTTGTCACACAGACACCCAGTTATGTGATTACCTTCAAGACTCTACAACTGATGGTAAAAAAACTGACTCTGAAAAGTCTGTGTTTCAGATATCTAGATTCGAATATAAAAACATCGTCTCTATCGTAGCTTTCCTGACATTGAAGAAATTAAACAGGTAGCTAAGTAGAGGAAAAAAAATACACCTATAATGGATTTACACTGAAATCTGAGGGTGTAACAGCTGCTGCCTGTAATCAGGATTATATGATATGAATGATTTTGCTAGATGACTGGACATTTTAGGGTACCACCTAGGAGGATATTCTAAAAGTCCAGCTAGTCATCATGAGGCTAAGTAGCAAGCACAGTTCACAGCAAGATATGTATTCACCTTTATGTCTGTAAGAAACCCTAGTTAATGAGAAATTCTTCATTAATTTTCCTCCGTAGCCATTCACAGTATCACAGACTCTCTTCAGAATCAAACACCAAAGCAAAAGCTTGTGATTACTACCATCAGTTCCTAATCCTTAGGTTGGTGAGTTGGGTCATACTAAAGAAGATGCTCTGCTTTGCAGAGAGAACGAGAGGAAGGCTTAGGACACTGTACCAAACCAGTACTGTCAATAAAGAAAAAACTATAATTAGTTTATTTCTTTTATACCTGTTGTAAACGTGCAACTTCACCAGGAAAAATCAGGTGAGTAGAGTACAAGTATAGGGAATTACAATTATTACAAAATTTAGTCAGGGTTCATTACAGCGCTACCGAACATTCTCCTGAAAAGGAGGAGTGCCTCTCCTAATATTTTGTTTAGGCCTTTGAAAAAGGGCATCTTAGTTTTAGTGATAACCTTAAAAGGTTCACAGCTGTAATTTCATTTGGGGGTTAAATGCCACACTCTTGCCAGGAATTAAATTTCTAGCTCTCTTTGAAAGATGGATTTCAAGGAAAAAATTCTCTTCTCAACCTTTCCTGCTGTTTTGGAGACTCCTGGCACAGTTCGTCCTGAGTTTACTTCTGAGTTTACATTTAACTGTTCCCAGAACTAATAGGCAGCACACAGGAGCCTAGTACAGGAGGTCCATGTGTTCCTGCTGCTAATACAGGATGTGTTGCATCCCTATTCCTATAGCCTGGCTTATAAACCATGTGAATTTAATGACCTTGCTTTGTGTGAATTGGGCCCACTTAGGCCAAAGTTTCTTGATAAAACAACTGTTTCCAGCAACCTAAGTGCTGTGCAAATCTGGGCTCACAGTGTGACATCTGAAAGCTTCTGTGTTTTGAGTCACTAAGCTCCCAATATTCTTCAAGGGAATCCAGGCACTATTCCAGTAGCATGTGTTGTTTTCCTTTGAAATAGCCAGCATGAGCTCCCTCAGAAATCAATAGAAACTTTTCAAGAACGATGGACAACACCTACTCAGCTAATCTTGTTACAGTCTCTGCTCAGGGAACAGAATTCCTGCTTCTTCTTGTCTCTGTCTTCCCTGAATCAGGCACATCAGATGCACTCCAAAATTCCTTCATCAGCCTTAAAATCCTTGTTTTACTCCTTGGAGAAGTAAAACTTAAAATGGAGTTTTAAAAAGTTATGTTAATTTCATGCAAGTGGGCAAAAGCTTACCCATAGGAAAAATATTTCTGGTGGAAAATTTACATCCTCCATTTATTTTATGTGATTTAAAACATAAGAAAGATGTGACATAAAGTCTATTTCTAGCAAAAGAAGAGGACTTATTTATTCAAGTCTTCTTGTATACTTTAATGTAATTTCATTCTGTGTGTAAACTAAGAATTACACTTACAAAACCTATATTTAAAAGAGAGCTAATGGTATTGAGACTGGAATTTGATACATGGCCCAGCAAATGTATTTATGGTCCCTGATCTAAAAGAAACAAATAGATGTTTTTACTTTCAAAAAAAAAAACAAACAAAAACATGATTTGATGGCGAGGTGCTTAATAATGTCAGTGCAGGAGAGAAATCAATTTGCCTGGGTTCAGTGACTGTTCACTGCAGTGATACATCTTGATTCCTTCTCAAATCATCCTTGATACCAAATACCCACCATCTGCAAATGCTCTATGCAGGAGAAAGCTGTGATAAATAGATAAATATTCAGTCTTAAGAACAATTTGTTTTTAATAAAATACTCTCTTATAAATAAGTATTTTAGATTTGGGAAAACTTCAAAACCGTTAATGTACATTCTCCATTTTTTCTATTTGATTTACGTATTTTATTTCAATTTGGAAAAACTTTTCCATCACCCAAATAATGCAAAGAAGACTTCCAGACTGTTCCCCAGTCTTTAAGATTGCAAAATGTTACTGAGTACTCTTCTAACTGCCACATGCAGTGTGATGCCAGCAAAAACAATAGCTGTATTTATGAAATACATTATTGTAGTTTCCAGCTCACAATTCAGAGACTTCATGGTTAGAATCTAAGTTACATGCCACTACACATTTAGTTGCTATTAATCCATAGTTTGAAATGCAGGTCAGTTTTTAGTATAATCTATTCTTCTTTTCTGAACTAGCAAACTACTTCTGTAGATATAAGTTACCCTGACTATTTACCAGTCCACTTATTTCATATGGCAAATAAGATTATCTAATCTTAGACTTCATCTTAGAGTTTATAAACATTACTTCAGGTAAGATTTTAGCCATACGTGTATATACTAGTATCAGAATTTCTCCCCTCCTAAAAATCTCATCTAATAATTAATCTCTCAGCGACACGTTGTCTTACAAAATTTCCTGACACTTACAAGAGAACGATTCTCAGCCTGCCTTCCTGGCTACATTTTGTTCACTTGCACACAGATTGCACCAGTTTTCATTCTTTATAGACACGGTGAGACTGCTCAGTAAGTCATAGTTTTGCTGGCAGATGACAGCTTTCTGGCATGGGCTAGAACTATTCAGAAAGTGACACTTGTTGACTTTAAATAATGCTGAGTGAACTCTATAATATGGTTTGGGCAAAGAGATCATGCAAGGATGATTATGAGGCCCCTATCTCCAAGTAATTGTTCATCAGATCAAATTCTTACAGTAATACCAACAAATAACAGCCTGGCTGGGACCACTGGAGAGCCTCTGAACAGCCCTTCTCACATCCATGCATCCAAGAAACGAACTGCTGCCTTTAAGATCACTGGCGGTTCACATAAAAACAACTGAATTCACAGAGTATTGCTAATAACTGCTTTCTTTTTCCATCTCCTTATCATTATGGTAGAAGTCTCTGTAGGAAAGCCTCAAGTCTGGTGAATGGCAAGTTTAATTGGATATGTACCACTCCAATATTTCTATTTTTGATTCTCTAATTAGAATAGGCAAAAGACGGATCACTTTTATTCTCAGATTGTTCTGCGGACTGCAGTGTTTTTCTTTTATTCTAAAAATCTCATGTCTATTTTAAGCTCTTCTTCCTAAAATATTCTGCCCTGGAATCCAACTGAAGCTTTGTGAAGAAAATATACAAATAGTAATTTGAGGATTTAGGTCATTTATAATCAACAATTCAAAGCAAGATGCTAAAGACAGCTGAAACAATAGAAGCGCTGAGGAAAAATGCACAAAACAGCATCGCTGCTTAGATTTCATTGGAACAATATGATGACGCTTCCACATTCAAGATGGGGTTTCAAATATTACAGAGACACCCACCTAGCACCTCCACCTCCCCAGTCCAAAAGATACATGAAATATTCTCTTTAACAAGCAGAGTCAAGTCAGAACTTTTCCATTAATCTTCTCATAAATGTAATATCAAACAATTCTTGTTCCAGTCTTCCATGCTTCAATATATTAACAAATCCTTCATCCCATTATACATCAGCTAACTTCAGACAACAAGCAGATGCTGTCATACTGTTTCTTGAGGTCTTGTCAGCCTATTAAAATTTGGAAATTTGACATGCTCTCTACTTCATAAATTTGAGGATATTTGCTTTTATTTTTTGTCCAGGTAGGACAAAAACGCACAGAGAATATATCTTCCTTCTTTCTCTCAATTGGCTTATAAGTTTAAAAGTACAGGAGTGTATTTTAAAGTAAAGAATTAACGCCAAAAATTAGCTCATGGTTGGTTGTCCTTAATAAAATTTAAAATTGTTTATGTCAAAGAAGGAAAGATAAGCAGCCTATGTGTTTGTGTGCATGTTTCTTTTCCTGAAGAGTGCAGGATGTGTCAACATGATTCTATTGAGAAATAGCAAATACATTTGCTTTCCAGTGTCCTTTGTGCACACTGATTTGCCATTGCTTTTCCTCACAAGCCATCATTTGTATTTGCACCTGTGCCTCCGTATGGCTGTCGCTACCCTGAGAGGATGGGCTTGCACATATGGTTGCTGATAGCAAATAAGAGCAAATAAAGGATCCTGAGAACAACAGCAAATAGGAATATTACCACTCTGCCAAGATCTCATGTTCTTATTGATGCCACAATCCAAGATAAATGCCTCTTTTTTCCTGAAAATCATCATAATGTTACATCCCCTTTTAACTGGGAAGCATGTTGTGCATGCAGCTGCCACAGCAGGAAGAAGGAGCTAGCCAGGGCGACGGATTCAGGACTTTGACATCCTTTCCATTAAACTATCGACTGCTTTGGTACAATGAACACATCATCAAATCTTGCTGCTAAGTTACTTGCCTATTCAGTGAGAAAGTTGAATAGGTAATTAATGTGGAAAAATATGGGCTCATTCATTCCTGATTTTGTGGAGCCCCTGGTCTCTGAAAAGCAGTTTTGTATTTCAGTGCTGACTCCAAGATAATAAAAAGAATAATAAAAGTATTGGTAATAGTTAATGAATCTAAAACTGTTTTATGATAGCAAAAACAAACCCGAGATAAAATCCAGTTATAAAATCCAGTTGTCCTTTAAAATACTTTGGGTGAAATTGTGTATTATCATACCCTGAGTGAGTCTGGAAAAAAACCAGGAATTTTTAAATGGCCATAATAAAACATGATCGTATCCTTGGCTGGGAAAGACTAGACAGATGGAAGGAATCTTGTTAATGCTTAATACTGTACCAAGCAATGCAATTATGTCCTGTAGCTAGGATGCAGTTACTAATGCTTTGCAAGATATAAAGGTATACATCATCAGCAATTTTTACAGCTGTCATAAAACCATGTTCTTAATGTTCCTGTACCTTTTCTAAGATGCTCTGTGAAGTACAGTAAGTAAAAATTCCTGGTACTAGTGAAGAAAAACATTGAAATTACAAGACAAAATCAGTTTTAAACTCAAAGCAGACAGCACTGTAATGAGGCCATATGGTATGAAATCCCTGACCTAGCCCACTACACTGCATTTACAACTAAGAGGCAAATTCTTAGAAGTCTACGGCTGATGTAGTCCCACTTTGAAAACCAGAGGAAGTCTTTTCTAACAGTCATAAAGCCAGCAGAAACCCCACAGACAGACATCCCTCACCCTGCACAGCCTGGCCAGTGCATCCCTGCGTGGCGTGCCCCGTCTTCCCTATTGCGCACCTTGGCTCAGGCTTCCTTGGTGAGTAATCTCAATCTACACACCATACAGGCAAATATCTCTATATAATTCCATTTCTGTGAAGATACAACCAGCACTGAACTCTCCTTGGACAAGGACTGAAGGCCTGTCCTGAGTCCTGCCCTCCAGGCCCACATGGGTTTCACTGACAGATGGCCATTCCAAATCAATACAGACATTGAGAGAGAGGGATATCTGTTGGGAATAATACTTGATGCACACAGCCAGGAAAATTGGAATCAGATTCAGAGATCATGTGCTGGAAAAATAGCTGTGATTATGAAACAAATACATTTGTTGGCTCTGTCATTGACTCCGGATTACAGATACAGATCTGCTGTGTACAACATGCAATATCACAGTGGCTCAGTTGTGAAAGGGAACTGCAGAACTGGCTTTTTGTCTAGTTGTACCTCCACATGTAAATACAGGCTTCCCCAGATCTGCATCCTTTTGCGAAGTTGCATAGAACTATAACTGTTCTATTTTTCTGTGTTTTAAATACAATTTTTTTTACATTCATAAACTTAAAATATATTTTCTCTCAAAGCTCTGTTTCACTTACCACTTTCATTTCATTAATTCAAAAGATATGCTCTGGAGATGAGGAAGTCAAGGAAGAGATTAGAAGCTAGGGCTGAATACTCTTTACCGCACATGGTAGCATTATTTTTCTGGAAGATTTCACATTTTTCTCTTAATAGTTTTTCCATTAATTTCAATCTCACAACAGCCAAGCTATAAACAGCTACTTGACAGAACCTCAGTTACTGTGTATTTAAGTATATAATGACTCATCAATTTATCAAATCACAATATACCAAACATACTACTGGCAATTTAAAATTATTATCACCTTCTTGAAGACTGTTGCTTAAGAAGCATTAAACTTGCTTAGATAGTTTTTCTTAGCCATATTAATGAAAAACTCAAGTTCTTAGATGAACAAGAATCATTCCTATACTTTGTTGTTTTAAATGTATTCTGGCTGGAATTGTCTGTTTATTTAAACAATATTTTTCCTGATTCATGTTTTGCCTTCCTGTGCTGCCCGAGTTCTTCTCTTGAGCAAGCTAAGAGGTACAATTGACATGATTTGAGACAGCAAAGAAACGAGAATACCTCAAGTTTCTTCTTGCACTGAACTCCAGCAGCATCTTTATTAAATAATTTTTAATTGAATCCATGCTGCATTTGTTCTCTTAAGTGAGAAGGGAAGATGTCAGATAATTGTGTGCTTCATATCAATGATTAGATAATTATATGTTATCAAAAGCAGAATAATCTAGAGAAATTGTTTCTATGGGTACTTTATCTGTTGTCCCTTTCTTTTCAGAACTTTTGCTCAGTAGAAATATGTCCTTAGGCTTTTCTTTAACAGGCTAACTGAATATTGCTATTAGAGAACTGTGTTCCACACATACCAAATGTGTGGTACATGAAATTAAATATAAACCAAAACACAAGAGAAAAAAAAGAAAACAGAGAAAGATTGCATGTGATGATAAACCAGGAGCACTTTTGCTTATGTAGTACAAAGCACACCCTGCATTAATGCAATTGCCAAACAGCAATTTCTATCATCCTTCAGGCATGTTCATCACAAATTTTTTTGGACGACCTAGAATTAGCTTGGATAGCAACTAAAATCAGAGGTTTTAAGTCAATTTCATTTGCAGAGATTAAAGCAAAAAGATTAAATGAATGGCAAACATTGCCGAAATTAAAGCTAACATTGTCATTCTTGCAAACTTTTCCAGTACTATAAATCTTACTAAATTACACTCAAAGGTGCTTTTTTTTTTTTTTTTTAACACTGGCTTGATGAAAGGTATCAGTACTTTCTAGATACTATAAATTGTGTAAAATAATTGCTAGCCTTGGGAATTCTTATCTCTTTGAATGACATTTAAAATCTATGAAATTTAATTAAAAACACATATATCATAATTGCTGTGCCTAATTATCTTCAAGACTTAGCTTTCAGATCTAAACCATCTCATTTTCTATGCTTCCTACACAACATTTCTCAATTGACTGGCTTGCATAAACTATTATATTTAAGTCAGAAATAGCCAGTCCAGTATCAAAGCTTTTCTCTGCTAAATTAAGTCACAAGCTGTTCTTGCATCACATTTTTAGAACCCCTCAAATAAGCAAAACAAATCAAGAGTGCAATTTCGTACACATATCTTCATTATGACAATAAATATGTTTTGCAGGGCTAGAACTAGACAATCTCTAAGGTCCCTTCCAATCCAAACCATTCTAAGAGATGATTTTATGTTTCAGAGAAAGCACATGATATCAGCTTTGTTCTCTCTGTTCGAGGAACATTGACTTCATTGCAAGAAAAAAAAACAACCAACCAACCAGACTATAATGTTATTGAGCAGCAAAGATAATAAACCTGAAATATAATTGAGAATCTACCTTGGATTTCAGTTCTTGATCACAAATATCATTTAATTCATTGTTTTACATCTAGAAACCTCCTCAGCAATACTAGACATAATCCACTTTCTTAGGTTACTATGAAATCTCCTGCAAACAGATCAGAAAAAACTAGTAATCCTTAGGGTTGTAAAGACTCCATGGATGCAGAATGAGTAGAGATCACATTAGCATCATCCTTCCCTTTGTATCAACTCAGTGAGAACTTGGTCATTTGGTCTTACCTTTCCTCTTGCTCTTTTAGCCTTATTATTGCTGTGAGTGATGCTGTAGAATGCTTGGTGGACATCTTTTC
The DNA here is from genome assembly GCF_038088225.1 of Cyrtonyx montezumae. Classification (NCBI taxonomy): domain Eukaryota; kingdom Metazoa; phylum Chordata; class Aves; order Galliformes; family Odontophoridae; genus Cyrtonyx; species Cyrtonyx montezumae. Next base: position 31,612,905 of record NW_027071936.1, on the reverse strand, counting down.
CTGGGTCTCTGAAGGAATTTTCAGTATCTCCTCCTCTGTGTCTTGGGTTTTCTCCCTACAAAACAAGAATTGCACGCTGACCTCCTCTGAGGGTGTTGAAATCAAACGATGCAGTTAGAGCTACGGCAGAACCTCTTTAAAGATGAACTAAATTTCAAAGTAATTTCATTTTTAAAAGGTTTTTGAAAACAAGAGTCCTTCCATTTTTTTTAGTAGCCCATTCAAACTCTTATGAGCTCCTCTAGGTTAAGCAGTTGTCAAAGGTATTGCATACCTTTCTTAGCAAGCCTTAAAGTGGTTAAAATATTGGTTAGGCGTTACAAAGCAACTAATTAGGTCTTCAATTACTATTGAAACTGCTTTTTAAACAGCTATCTACTGAGATGAGAATTGTTTGATCTCTTAGTTGAGCATCAAGCATCTCACTGTTCAAAACACAGACAAGATCAGATTTCTTTTACATTAAATGGCTCTATTTACATATAAACTATTTCCAGCTAACCATTACAAAGGACCTCGTATTATCGCAAGCTATTATTTAAGACAATCAAAAGACTTTTCCCCTTCAAAATGAAATTTGAACCTAGATATAAACAGAACACTTCCCAACTTTGTTTTTGTTATATTAGTAAATACTTGTTAAGAAGTTGCCTTCAAAAAGACTCCCTCCAGAATACCTTGTGTATATTTAAAAGGAGGGTTGTTTTCTTTCTTGAGGAAGAAGACTCCGTACTTATTTCTTGTTAGCTTAAGGCACCAGCTAAAGCATATTACCTCTCTGGGAGATGTCCTAATTAAAAATATCCTCTCAGAACCACTTAATCAGGGGAGGTCTCCTGTTCTCTAAAAAGTTACTGCTATTGGTTAATTGCTGCCTTAATTACAGTCCGCAGTAACTTCTCCCCAGATTAAAGGTTATTGTCAAACACTCTCTGGAAGACTATGCTAAGGCAAACCGAAAGGTATAAAAATACATCCCAGAGTTTATGTAATTGAGACCCAGAGGCAACAGGCCTAGTGTTAGGTGAAGAAGAAATCACTCTCATTAACGCTTATTATGCCTGCTACTTTCTGACTGAAGCTGGTAATAGCTCTGGTGTCTGTATAATTAGCTTCAACATTTTCTTTAGTGAAACAAGGAACCAGAAGGAGCTATAAATTTTCCTGGGTCCTACGTGTTCAAGAGGTCTCTAAATGCCTTCTTTGTGACACTAGATACAAGAACAAATTCATTATTAACAAGGATGAGTGTAATACAACATTACAACATCGATAGCTATCAGGCTTGCATTGGTAGTGAAATTTGTCCTTTGGGAAGCAAGCCACAGCTCCGTTCACTGGAACAAGTTTCTTAGTGATGTAGTTGATGCCGTAAGTGTTCAAGAGGCATTTGTACAATGCCCTTGATTAAATGCTTTTTGTTTTGGTTAGTTCTGAAGTGGTCAGGAAGCTGGAGTAGATCTATAGATGTCACTGGATCCAACTAAAGTGTTCTGTATTATTCTACTAATTCCATTCTACCCCCTCCTATCCTATGGGATTAAAAGATTCTATGATTCTATAAAATGAAAGGACTGTACTCTATTCCCTTCTTATTATAGCTGTGCTGTATACAGAAGATAATTTAAGATTCACCTATCTAAAGAAACCTCCAAGAAGAAGCATTCCTTTCCAGCTTAGGGTCAGATGCCTTTGCTTGCAGCACTGGGTGCGTTTTTAAGGACTCTCACCCAAGAACGTATCTGGTGCAACTCCACTTGATTTGTGAAATCTGATCACAGCACAAGGTGATATGAATTCAGGCAGTCGTGGATCTAAGTCTCAGAGTAGAAAAGAGCATAGTGCCATAAATAACAGTACTGGAACAACTGTGTAACAACTTCCAGTCAGATTAAAGCTGCATTTGTTTCTGCACTTGTATCATTTTCTACCAGTTACTTTAACTGTTTGGAAGCTGGTATTTATGGAGTCCATAGGACAAAAGACTTGTCATCATGCATACTAAGATCATATACTAACTGCTTCATCTTCCTCTGAAATTAGTTCTGAACAGATTACTGTGATTATACATACTTATGTTTATTTTAGAGGAGCGAAGACATTATTTCCCATTACTCTAAATCCAGTCAGTGGAGTTCATTATTAACATTCTCCAAGAAAGCGAGATTACCTTTCTTTCCTTCATTACTCATTTTTTAAAACATCCTAGTGAACTGGACAAGCTTGAGAAGTGGGCCCAAGTGAACCTATTGAGGCTCAACCAGCCAATGGCAAGGTGCTGAGCTTGGATTGCTGTGAACCAAGGTACAAGTATACACTGGGAGAAGGACTCAATGAGAGCAGCCCTGCAAAGAAGTTCTTGGGGTTCTGGTGGGCTGGACATGAGCAGCAATGTGCACTTGCAGCCCAGAAGGCCAATTCAATACAGGAAGGATGTGGAGCTGTTGAAGCAGGTCCAGAGGAGGACCACAAAGATGATCAGAAGGCTGGAGCACCTCTGCTATGAAGATAGGCTGAAGAATCTGGGCTTGTTCAGCCTGAAGAAGATAAGGCTCAAGGGATGCCTCATTATGGCCTTCCAGTACATATAATCAGGAGGGAGACAGGCTTTTTACAGTCTGATAGTGATAGGACACAGGGTTTCAAATTAAAAGAGGGGAGATTTAGATTAGATGTTAGGAAGAAATTTGTCACTCAGAAGGTGAGGCAGTGGCACAGGCTGCCCAGAGAGGCTGTGAGTATCCCACCACTGGAGGTGCTGAAGGAAAGGATGAATGGGACCTTGGACAACCTGATCTGATGCCTAGTTTAGTGGTTAGCAACCCTGCCCACAGTATGAGGTGGGAACTAGATGCTCTTTAAGGTCCTTTTCAAACCACATCATTCTATGACTTTATTATTCTGTGACTTATGCTATGAAATTAAGAACTAATTTATTCTGTGAAAGAGCACATACTTCAGTTTACGTTGAGCAGAAGCTCTGAAACTTTATACATGAGTAGATAAGGGGGCCACGTTCAGATTTGATATCTACAGAGCTCTTGGAATGATTAAATCAAGAGAAAAGTATGCAAGAGGAGGAAATGTGTTTCCTCGCCCACGTTCTTTTTCCCTTTGGTCCTGTCTCAGTAGTTTCTGAAACCCCACCTCTGCTCCCCATAGAACCACATTGCATCTGTGGCTCTTTAATTCTCTCTAATGGAAAGCAGCCAAAGGAAAGTCAGAGAGCAGAATGATGAAAGACTGGAATATGCTTGCTCATACTTCAGAGTGATTTTCACAAAAAGAAAAAGCAAGCTGAAAGAAGGCAAAAGCCTATATTATGTAAAAATTGATATTCCATAGATCTAGAAAGTCCATATAGTGATAGGACATGAAAATTAAAGCTGGGTGTAGATTAAATTTTTAGTCTTGCAGGGCTTTGGGGTCAGCATCTGAGTGCTAACTTGACCTAGAATCTAAAGAAGAAATCATCTCAGACCAGCTAAAAAGTCCTGTATGCTTATCTTAGCACTTTACACATTTTTATCTCTTTTACTTCTGTTTTTACTGTAAATTTTACTTTAAAAGGCAGAGGAAGTTAAAAAAAAATATATAACAAACCTTTCCTTGTTGTTCCAGCAACAAAGTCTGTCCAATATGTGAAGCTTTTCAAATCTTCCTGACTATATTTGAATCAAAAGAATTTAAGGGGCCTAGAGAACTAGTCACTTAATCATAGTGTCACAGAATTGCTCAGGTTGGAAAAGACCTTCAAGATCATCGAGTCCAACCGCACCCTAACTGTACTACCCTGACTCTAACAACCCACTGCTAAATCATGCTCCTGAGCACCACATCAAGATGGTTTTTAAACACATTTGGTGACTCAAGCACTTCCCTATTCCAGTGCTGGGGAGCCATTCCAGTGCTTCTGTGAAGAGCTATCATTTAGCTGTCAGTGTTAAGATTAGTGTTAAGATATGTTACTTTAACATTGATTGTCACTGGTCATATTGCTACAGTACAGACCAGGAAAAGAAACAACATATGCCTAGTCATAGGCATGTCCTCAGGCATGTCCTCAGAGCATAGAATTTTCCAGAGCTTTTCAGGGAGGTTGCAGTGCACTGTGTCATCAGTGCAACGAGAGCTGATCTGTTCTGCAGTGTACCAGTAACCGCATGGATTGCTTGTTGAGCTAATGTGGAACACACTCAGAAGCAAGCTTGCACCACAACAAAGAAATTAATCACTACTTGTTGGCATGAGTCTGAAAACAATTTCTCAGGATCCATATTGACTGCAGTTATATTTGGCTTTGAGTCTCATCAGCACTTAAAGTACTCAAAATACTGTAATATAAACATAATTTAATTGGGACAAGCTTTCATTAGATCTAAGTTCCATGGAAAGAAAGTGTGTTTATCAATGAAGTATACTCCAGATTAAAGCACCAGCAGCTTCCTATACCTTGTGGTTCAGAAAGCCTGCAAAGCAAGTGGAGCAACACTACTGTGAAAACGGGATGGAGTACTGACTCAGCCTTTAATCACACCCCAGGGCTGGAGCACACCACAAATGGAGCACAGCACCATGGGTGGGAATAACTAATGGGTACAGTGTGAACACATTGTCTCTTACACACAAGCATCTTCTCCTTTTAAAACTAGCTTGAGTAGAAGATGTGCCCAGCTGCATGAAAGGACAGCAGCACGAAAGTCTGCAATCAGTTTTTTATCCGCCCCTTGGGATGAAAGCGGAATATGTGAGTCATTTTCTTTTACAATGAAGAAAAATGAATCCAACTGTATCTGGTTAATACCAAGGACTGTCCAAGCCCCACTGTCATTTGTCACAGACTAAAATGCAATTGTGTTTCTTGAGGTGCCTTGCCATGGGTTCTGAACTCAGCAATGAAGTATCGTTCTTTCAGTGGAATTTCAGTTTCAGAACTCATACTAATGACAACACAATTTCATCATCAAGCAATAAAGAGCTGCCATTCTTTCTGTGCTTATATACAGAATAACAGCATACAGAAGCACAGGAACAGAGTCATTCAGATGAGTTCAGATGGATTAGAGTTTATCGTTTTTTGCCTTTTCACACTCACATTTCATAAGACGCTATTGCAACAATAAAAACAGAACAAGGGGAAAACATTTGGGAGTGAAGCCTGTGTTTAAACAAATTATACTGCATTGCTCTTTCTGACAGCCACGCAACCTGGTAGGAGAAGAGAGCTCTGGGCCTTGCTGTGTGAAGCAGCTTTCCTTTTTTGTCAGCCCGTTCTCCATCTGCATAGATGTTTTGCCCCTTGCCAGCTGATGGCTGGTTGATGCACAAGCAGTTGGCTACATCATTTTCAATCATGCTACATTTAGATTGCTTTAAAGTAAACTAATTCTCACTTTCCAGTAAACTCGAGGCTGAGCAGATATTTTGGGATTAAAGTGGTACTTAAAATGAACAGATACATTGTTCTGGTTTTCACTAAACAACCTAATGATAGAGGGGAAGCTGTGCCAACCAGCTGATAGCTACCTACCTCAGAAAGCAAGCGTGGACCATGCTAGTCACAGTACATTCTAGGGCTGGAAACGAATTATACTTGTGAGACACAAAAAAATGGGTGCAGCAGAAACAGAATTGCCAAATGCAAGGCTCATGAGTCATGGGCAGCAGGCCCATTGGGCCTACAGGAGGCCCAGTCAGGGTCACTCAGGGCACCCTATGATGCTCTGTCACCCTAAGATCAGTACAGTCAGGTCTCACTCCCTAAATTTGGTTGGCTGGCAGGGAGGTGCAGATGTGACAGGGCCTGCTTACCCATGCAAGCAGTGCACAGACAGGCCTTCTCTGCTTCAAGGGCCAGCTTGGGAGCACCGCTGGTGGCACTTTCATTTGATGTCAGGGTCTGCACCCCATTTCAGGAGGGGGTTGCAAGGGTGCTAAGAAACAGTGAGATTCCACAGGCTTGCCAGCCCTGGAGGGTTGCCTCTTCATGGTGCCAATGCCAACCAAGAGCAGGGAGCCACAGGAAATGGCAGAGCCTGAAGCCAGGAGCATGCAGGCCAGGGAAAGCTAGCGCTGCCTCAGGGCTAACAAATGTACCCAGCTGATGTGTGGGCTGTGCACACTGCAATTCCTATGCACAGCCCGCAGAGTGCCAACCCTGTCTTTTATTAATCTCAGCTAATAGAGAATTGACTGAGGTATAAACAGTGTTTTGTATGTGGAACTAGGCTTAAGCTCTTTGAATAAGCCCTGTACAAATGGACTTAGTCCCGTGCAGCTAACCCTCCCCACAGCCATGAGTGCAGGAGGTATTCTGGGAGCTACCTGTATGCAGACAGAACGTACATCTTCAAAACCATCTTGCTCTGGCAGAAGCAGGCAGCTTTGGATGCAGTGACCCTGCTACCAGTCACATCAGATAGAACAAGCTGGTCTCAGTTCACAATGGATTTAGCCCTAATACGGAATAAACCCACTTAGATAATTTTGGGCAATTTCAGACTAATGAAAGTGGGAATTAAAACCCACATCCCAAGGGAGCAGTCACAGTATGCTAGCCTACCTTCCCTTCAAACCCTACAGCAGCACCCTGCTATCCCAGCAATGCCCCCAGACCAGCAGATTTAGTGGTGAGCTGTTAGGGTAGAATGGTTTGGTTGCTGTTGGATCTGATAGTCTTATCCACCTAAGCAATTCTATGATTCTGTCATCTTGAGCAGGTAACAGCCCCGACTGCATTAGCAACATTAGAGTACACTCCTCATCCTGTCTTGAGCCAGGTCTTCAACTCACTTTTCTTTTTCTGTGACTCAGCAAACTTCTGGATATGAGACCTTCTCTACTCTCACGTGGTAGAGCACCTATGTCTTACACCTTTTACTATTTCCATCTGCAGTTAATGTCCAATGAAAATTTTTCTAGTGTAGCTCTTGCTATGCCATATTAAAAATAATTCTAAATCTTCATCTCATTCTTCAATCCAGACTGCACTGCCCACTATGATGCTGGATATTCAAACAAGCTATTCTCCTATACTAGTTGGGACAGTAATAAACATCCACAGGAAGAAATTAGACCTGTTTCCCCGATTTCATTTTTTTTCACACTAAAGAACTCAAAATTTGATAAAACTTGAGCTGTAAGGAAAAAAAAAAATGTAAAAAAAAAACCCCAAACATCAGTCCTGTTGGCTCTCTGTGCCTATGTACTGCCTGAGGTGGGCACACTACTGTTGTGGTGAGAGACAACATGCTTGTTCACCTCCAAGTGCAGCAGCACTGTGCCCTATAATTGAGATGTCTAAATGAAGAACAGAGCAGATTTAACAGAGAAAATTGTTTTGCTGTGAGAAACAGTGCTCACATGCTAGTGGTTTAGGTGGAGAGAGAAAGCTTGGTCAAAGTTTTCCTTGACTGCTCTACGATGTTATTTATGTTGTAGAAACTTGTACTATTTCAAAAAGAGTGAAGTGGAAGCAGGGATGTACTGCATAAGGCAGAGAATATAACTGTCACTGACCAGTTCTCAGATCACCCAAGAGAAATATTAGTCACAATTTAGTAGTAAAGATGGAATAGCTTACCCCTTTCAGAAGGCAAGGGATCACTGTTAAACTCCTAAATGAAGCAGTCCCCATGTAGAGATGTTTCCCCTTCAACTGCCAGCCCTTAAATGTGGTTAGAGTTGCGCAGGGGAATTGGTTGCACCTGTGCTCCCAGGGCTGGCTACGCCCCTTTACCAGGTGCGCAATCAGTGGTTCAGGCTGGGACCTAACGGTTCCCATGCAAAGGGGAACAGCAACTTTAAACCAGCTTGACACTACTTGGCAACTTCTAGTCATTGTCCAAGTAATCTGTGAAAATCACAGAGTCAAGTGAAAACAGATTGATAAGACAGTCATTGTTTCTGCGGGATAGCAGCTTGATCCTGGCAAAAAGGCTTGACAAGCTGGCAGCTCAGAAAATGCAGGAGGGAGTAAGCCTCCCAGACTGATTCCCTTACCTCTTCACCCAGTTACTATTGAGCTGCAAGGTCATGCTGAAGAGAAGCATACCAGCAACATTTTCTTGCACCTGTGTTCCCTTTTCTGCCCAGGACTGCTGCTTTATGGCACTCACAGAGTCTTGATTTGTCAGTGTCTCTGCTCAATGCTGGCTGGGATGTGAAGCAGGCACAACTGGTGCAAGCCTCTCCTCCTCCCTGGATCTTCACTCCATTTCATGGTATTCAGCTCAGCTTTCATGCACTGGTGTTTCATTTGTATTGCTCAAACCATAGGGCAAAATACAGATAAACTTGTCCTTGATGGTTGTTTGAGGTATTTATAAAACCTGGTGAAGAGAGGTAGTCTCCCAGTAAGAGTGCAGCAGACTAATGGTCTTGTGAGAACTATTAGAGTCGTGGAAAGAGCACATCACACAAACCCATTGACAGCACAGAGATGAGCATTCAGACGGCTGTCTGAAACTGAGAGCACTCCTACAGCTTACTAACCTGCCATCCCAACCAAGTGCAGGGCCAGCATTCCCAAATGTACCAGCAATGCTGAACTGCAGCTTAAAAACACTACTGGATCATTACTTAAAAAATGCTCTGCTCCCATTATTTGGCCACAAAAAGCTCTATGTTTCTACCAAGCACAGTTCCAGAATGGGACACCATTAAGGAATGTTAAAGCTGTGCTACGGGTATTTTTTCTACCTTTTTACTTGCACTTTTAATTTTGGAAACATTAATTTCACCAATATCTGATAGGTTTGACTAACAGTTGAAGAGGTGGAGAATCAGCGTTGAAACTTGTTCATGTTGCTAATAGGTAATAAGAATACAATAATTGATGCTTTCACTCTCGAGACTGTCTTGTCTCCATGCAGAAAGACCTCTTAGCTTCCCTACAATATTCCAGAGCAATGGATTTCTGGCAAATATGAAGTTCTTCTGTCTCGAATAATATTTTTACTTTCTGTATCATATAACATTAACATGAATTGCACTATAATTATTTTAATTATTTCACAACAAACAATACTTTTATTTATTTATTTATTTTACATATAGAGCTTTAATATACCTAGGGATTTAATATCTACCTAGGGATTTAATCCTGTGTTATGTGGCAGATTGTTCAGTGATCTTACTTTTAAAGAACAAATATTAAATACTTCTTAAAAATAATAGCGCTCTTTTTCCTTCTCTGCTTGTCTGATTTGGTTAATATTGACCAACATACAAAATATAAAGACACAGATTCTCTGTTTGGAAATCTTCAAACCACAAATTGCTGGAGAGCACTCAGGACAAAAATCATTAGTTTACCCTGTTCTTACATTCTTCTCTTTACATCTGGTATTAGTCATTGCTAAACACAGATTGAAGGGCTGGAGAGATCTCTGATGTCCCAAAGCAGCCCTTAAATTCATCATCCTATCTTGGCAAAAGGGGAAGACTCACCCTTCATATAAACAGGCTTAATGTAAATGAGCTGGGAGCACGAGCCATGAAGCACTGCAACAGCAATCCAGGCACAGGTCCTGCTAGTTCTCCCTCAAATTTGTGCGCCATTCAAGTACTGTGATAGAACCAGCAAAACTGAGTGTAACTCAAGGAAACAGCTTCTTTGCCATGTAACTAAGAATGCCCTGGTATATTTTTCTTCATTAATTGCACGTGTAAAAAAAGTAATTAACAGAATCTTTTAAAAAACAACTTAATCTAGCGCTCCCTTGGGAAATCTCAACCAAGGGCAAGCAGGCTGAATTAGCAGGTGGGTTGCTATTTGGGGCTAACACCACAACTGAGCCAGAGGAAGAGCATTTCTGCCCTGCATCTGGTCTGTAGTGATCACCGTTGGTGGACAGATGGGGACTCTGCTCTTAATTCTTCACACACTAATAATCCTGAGGTTTGTTCTAATAAGGAATTTACTGGATATGGCAATGAGAGCATTGTGTTTTGAAGACTTCTGAGATACCTTTCTTGCCCTCAGGCTTTCTCCCATGTAACCAAAGCTTGTACCTCATTACTTTTGCTTTCTGCTCCCCACCTTTCAGAAAAAAAATGCAACCAGAAAGACAAGAAGACAGCTTGGTCCTACCAAGCTTGTGAAAAAAAACCTCTTTGGTCATTGTGCACACAAAAGATCTCAACTAGTTCTGAGACAGCGACCTTCAGAATTAGACTAGTTTGTCAAAAGATTGACAGCTGGCCAAGGGAGATATCAAAAGTTAGAAGAGACAGAACCACTCATGGTGCTTTATATTCAATTCAGAACATTACATCAGAGAGGAAAAAAAACCCCAACAAAAACGATACCAAATATGAAAGCTGGGATGCATGCCGACTATTGCTTCTCACAGCATTTGGAAAGTCTGGATCTTCCTACAACTGTCAATCACATTCCTGGCTATGTCTGATTTTTTAAGAGGGATTTCTGAAAAAACTGCTTGCAGCAGCATAATGACTACAACTACACACAGCGCTCTCTCACGTGCTGTGCTTCTCAAGTGCATGCCAGATCCAACCTGTGTCCCATAGCTGCAGCGATTGCATCAGGCTGCCCAACCTAATATAAATCTGCTGAGAGCCTCCAAATCTGAGCTGACTCATCTTTGATGACTGGCCAGAGATTTTGAGTTGGCTGTGCCCAGCTGTGTGGATAGCCTCCAGTGGGTTATACTGCAAGCACAAAGAAAGCAACTAAAAAAAGCAGGAGATGAGTTAATGCTAGACAACAGGTTATTCAAGGCTGCAGAACTGCCTAGTGCTGGGAGAGACCCAGCAGATTTTCCTGGCTTTGTTTTTGGACTGACTGAGAGGGCAGGAATTTCTTCGCCTCAATACTGCTTTTGTCTTTTTTTGCAAAGTGTTTTGAGATTTACTGGTAAAAAAAGTAACACCTTATAGAACAAAAGTATAGAAAAGCACCGTTGTAATTATTACATCATACTTATTAATCTCAAGCACTGGCATGGCATTTTATCCGCATAAAACAGCTGAATAGGACTGGACTGTTCTTCACTTGGGGAACACAGAAGAGTAAATTGAATGCTCAGTATAATGGAAATGACAGAATAAATCATAATGAAAGTCCACTTTGTCCTTATCATATATGAACAAAGCATAGAATTTTAAAGTCTCCCTGGTAAGCTGCTTATTGTTTGCCAGGACACGGCAAGTACACAACAGCTGTGCTTGAATTAAACCAGAAAGGAAAATAACAACTATATTACTTATCTGATTTGTATTATTCTTGTTCTCTTTCCCTCCATGAGATGCTAACTGAAAATAAGATGCATTAAAGAAGGCAAAACAAACAAGCAGCCTTCCTCGCTCAAGAGCTTGTTCTGTTTTGTCCCAACTCTCTCCTCTCTGGAATCTCACTATTTTCAGCTTCAGAAACTTTTAATATCACTGGGAACAATGTTCTTTGTTTGCATTGCTTGCACACTCCTTTAACAAATACAACAAGCAACTTCCAAAGGATTCTCCTCAAATCTCCTGCTCTCCGTGACAGTTCCAAATGTTGTCTTCTCCACACTTACCTGGCAGTATATCATCACCAATCTGGCAATTTAAAAATGTAACTCTAACAGTACGGTCCTTTCATTACAACCCTCACCAGCTAATCTGACCACCTCTTCTCTGTGATCTACTTTTTTCTTGAGAATATGAGCTTTGCATGCAGAAAAACATGTCCGACTGTATACAGGTGCTGTTCTCCAAAAGAAAGTTTCTACAATCCGCCCTAGGTCTGTAAGTAACTAGAAATACAATTATCTTTAAATTCAATCCTAACTCAGCTGCCAGGCTCTGAATGGAGAAGTGGCAATAGGTGTCCCGGACAGCAAATTTCAGTTTGTTCTTAAAGTAACTTGTGAATGAAATATTTCTATCCTTAAACACGTAATCTTATTTAGCTGGAACTTGAGTTGTGGCTTTCTGGTTTGCAAGTGCCTAAGGCTGCTTTCCTTATGAGTTCAAGTCTTCTTTATTACCTCTTTACAGACCACTAAAATTTAGTCATGAATTGTGTGGATTTTGCAGATCAGTTTGAAAACCACTGCTGATGGGGCTGCACCTTGCCCACAATAAGCAAGTCAGACCTCTTATGTTAACTCCACCAACTATCAGCTATCACCCTTTGAAGGAGTGCAGAGACTGTAAACAGTCCCAAACTACAACATCCTTTGTTGCACTCTTAATCCATCAGAAAGGGTTGCAGGGCACAATTGACTTCATCAAAATGATATCACAGGAGACTGCTAGAAGTTGTCTTTCTCTAGGTTAAAATCTACCTGCAATAAGCTCTGTGACTTGGCTGGTCTAATACAAACTTAGTAACCGATAAGCATAAATGGGAGAACAGTAGGTCTTTCTGGGACACCAGCAAATTAAATTTTCATCATAAAGGTCAATTTGTTTGTATTATCTCTACATAACTTCAGACACTTTTTCAATAAAACGATTTGCCAAGTAGATTTCTCAGTCCCCTGCCCTATTACTGTGACTCTTTGTAGCATATAATAGTCAGGATTTAGATCAATGCCAAATTCTCATTGCTGTCTACAGGGCCTCTCACTGCAAAGCCATGCTCTTGTTCACTGTGCCAACTAGTCCCAGATTTCTTTTGGAAAATACATATAATGCACAAGCCAAACTGTTACAAAGATCTCACAGAAGATTTGAAGGATTATTCAGCCTGACTGCTTACATTCCATAGAATTAGAAATTAAAAAGAGGTATTGAATAATCATATTTACATATTATTCCTGTGATTATCTGAAGAAAATGTCTCTGGAACAGAATATAGTACATATTTGTCTCTGCTTCTGTGAAAAACAGCCACTGAACAAATGCATCTCATACTTTGCCATTTCAGACAAATAACAGAAGTGTCGATAGATACAGTGGGAAACCACAGAAATACTGTACAGAAAATAAGTGAACAGTCACTGACAGTTTGGTTTGTCACACTCCTAATCTTAAGAAGCAGTCTGCTCATGAGCAGCAGCAGCTACCGTCAGTGTGAACCAGCATGCATGGAAGTAAAAAACAAAGGCAAACTCTTCTACACTCCAAACTCTCTGCAGAGATATCACCAGCAGTATATGCATCTGAAGTAGGATGAGTCAATGAGACTGCAGCAACTGGAAAACCTCTCCCTTCACTGAGTATTTTTCCTATTTCTTCCTTTTTCTTTCAAGAAAAGATGACACTAGCAGAACTCCTGCAAGTTTTTGCTTAAAGGGACAGTTCTAGATGTGCTGAACAAATAGATGATTAACAAATATCATGTGAAGCAGCAAAAATCTAAGAGCAACCGAAACATTAAATTTATTGGCCCTCCTGCTACGGCTGGCGTAAGTTGTCATTTTAACCAACAGAACATGCACTGAATTCTCTGCTGCAAACGTTGACTTGCTTTTAATGGGGAAAAGAGAAGGGTCAAACGGGAGATAAGCAGGGCTGTAGGAACTAATTGTGGAGTCTGAGTCTTGCAACCCAGACAGCCTGCCGCATACATTGCGTTTTACTGAGCACTGCACAAATGTTAATCATGTTTAATAGCTTTTTCTTGAGATATCCCAGGAAATGAGGTAGTAAAATTAAAACAGTTAGATGTCTGCTGAAAAGCAAATATATTTATTATGCACTTTCATATACACAGGGATTTTCACTTAATATAATACAAGGAATAAAATAAAAATTTTACAATGTGAAATTCATTCAATGTACATTAAAGGCTATTTACAACCCACTCCAGGAAAAAGTCTATCTGCAAACTAAGTTAACTGAGGAGTTCAGATGGGAATATTAAGCATAACAGACGTTTGCATAGCAGAGTAACTGAGGAGGGAAAATACCTTTTTATTTTTAAATAAATGGTAATGTTTTCAATACTGATCACAGAGAGGACAAAAATGCATCATTGTGCCTCTACACTTCGTAATGCATTTCTCTTTTGAAGAGTTTTTTCCCACATGCATACAGTATTGACACTGGTGTCCACAAAACAGTCTTTTCCCTAGCTTTCCCATTACTAGGAGTTTTAGACATCTTGCGGAGATGATCTTGGAGGGAGCAGTGAAATGTGATGAAGAGAAAGGGGATTTGTGTTTCATTCAGGTTTTTTGGATTGGGAGGATCGTCACATTGCCAGAAGAAATTGTGCTGAGTCACAGCTATGCAAGTCCACTCACCTCCACCAGACTGCACAGACATGAAGGAGCAGAGCAGAACAGAACAGAGAGGACAATGGGGGGAACAGTGACTTGCCTTTGGATGCAGAAACCTCACAAGCAATGAGATTAAAAAATCACACACAACAGCAATGTGGAATTACACAGACCTTCTCAGAAAGTAGATGTTTTAAAGCAATTCATGCTCTGTCCCAAAGCTACGTTCAAAATCTGTATGGATTGTTATTTTCTTTCTGAAACCATTTTCAAGAGGTCTGCTTTCTGCTAATTTGGATATAGGATTTCTTCAACAGCTGTTTCAAATGTAATTATTATTCACACAAAAACCATCAGGCTATCTATAAATGGTGGCCCCTTGTGAAACTGACCATATTTCTATGTCCTCTGTCCACAAGGTGCAATTAATAACACAATAAAATTAAATAAATATAATCCCAATGACAGCCAAGGTCAGTAGAAAAATGTCAGCATTCAGGGATCCCTTTCTACAGAACAAAACATACATCTAACAACATTGCAGATGTACTGTACTTGAGGTTCAGAACAAGTTTGCTGAGAATAATTTGGTAATCTCCCTTTACTGAGCCACTAACTCTCTTAAGGCTGTTTTGCAAGACTCCTGTTATGTTTACGTTATAGTTGTCCCACAGGGACAAGACATTTAATACATGAAACATACAGAATAATCAATATTGCTGCGTGTCAACTTCCAACATTTAATCTTACTATGCACTGAATGCCTGACTATAAAAGATTCTTTTTACATTTAGTAACAAGTGAATAAGAATGGAGGTGCAAGATATATATAATAATAATAAAAATAATAATAAAAAGAAAACAACAAGAAAACCCACAAAAAATCAACTTCAGAAAATCTCCTGATGACCATTAGCTATAACAAAACACAATGACCTTTAGTGCTTCAGAATATGCACTACGTATACATCCAGGGGCCACTGAGCAAAGTTTAAGGATAGCCATGCATCTAATTAATCCTCAGTGAAAAAATAATGGCAGGTTTCTATCTTCTTTTTTGTGGAATCATCAGAATCAGAGTATGAAAAAGACAAATCTCAAGCCTTTAGAAGAAATACTGACATAGAAAAATAGGCTTCTTTTCTAAACAGCAAGACCATGTAAAGGTGAATAATAGAATATAGATTACACTTTTAGGAGAAAATAATCACTTGTTTCATTCTATCACTCAGAGCTGTGCAAGTAAGATACACACATTCAAGGAAAAATTCATAGCATTCTCTTTCACAACGATGGTCTTGACTTTGCTCTCCCCTATATATTTTTTTTTTCAGCTGTAAGAGCAGGGAACCAGTTCTCCATTACCAGCAGAGGGACTATCCAGGCTGCTGATTAACCTGCTCCATGTCCAGAGAAGCACACTGTTCCTACCTAATCCATCAGAAGCAGTAACCACATTCATACAGGTTTGTGCTTTAAAGAGTTACTGTCTCAGGACAGGGATAACTCAGTAATCTTTGAAATCCACAGACAATGGTACTCCTAACCTTTTCTTTCTCCATATACTCTCATTGTGTATTCTTTCAGCCTAACAAAGCTGCTGTGTTTTCCACATTGGTTTTACTGACATTTTCAATGCAGTCCTTTACCCTGGAAAAATAAAGAGCTGTTTCTAATGTATAAAAGACATACAGGAAAGCAGGATCAGACCTTTTACTTTAGCACCTAAGAAATACCCTTATTTGGTTACCTCATTACCATAACAATAATCGAGGCTATTGAAGATCAGGAGTCCAAGACCAAACTCGCCTATCGCTTTTCAGTGGTCACAGTCTGTCATCCAGACTTGGTGCTGTAGTACCAGATACTGGATTTCCTGTCTCAAAAATCCCGAGGATACCACAGAGGGCTGCAGCCCAACTCCTCTGCTACCACTGACCAGCTATTACATAGACAGAACATACAAGTACAGTATTTATAAAATCCCACTACAAGATTCGTATTTCTCGAGAGAACTTTTTGAAGCACACAGAAAAGACTGACCATACATTACATCAATGCAAATGTGAGAAAGTGTTTGCATTTCTTTCCTTTAGCCATAGGAAAACAAATACAAAAAGCATGGCCTTTTCATACACAGTTCACTGTGGCACGTGCACCTCTGCCAAGCATTCCAGAAGAGGAAATCACAATTCCTCATTCTTACAATTTTCAGCTGCTGTCAGGGAACTATCGCATGTATCTCTCTGCAATTAAAAACAAAAGTGCTCATTCTGTGTATTAAATACGAAGTACACAAAATAAATTTCTGAAGCACACAGGGCAATATGGTGGAAGGCAGCCCAAAAATGTAGGCACGTTACAGTAATTAAGGTAACTGTACTGTAGTATTCACATTCTTGAGTTTTTAGGTGAACTAAACAAGAACTGTATGCTTCCATCCCAGCCCGCTGATAAATCATTTGGAGCAGAAGCGCTTCTGTTTGCAGCATCGTGAAATTGACCTAAAAGTATAAAACAAACACAAAGTTTTGAAATATTCCACAATACACACAGTGCTGTCAGCAAGACAGCTGTATAATTTCTAATTAAAGTTAAAAGCACACAACAGCATACCAATGACGGAAAGCATTTCCTGTCTAACTCAAATCACATGACAGATTTCCTGCGCTTGCAGACATCCAAAGCAGCAACAAGCAAGCTTCTGAATACAGCTTAGAAGAGGTAGCCAGGGAAGGAAAGCTGTTCCTCAGTTGCTCTGGCAAAGTATTGCCAATGTGATTCTGCACAGGTGACTAATGCACTCAGTGGTCAAGGAAATAACAGTTCTTTTGCTTAAGACTGGCAAAAGAGGAGGTAAATTACAGCCTGCATCACGCAAACCATAACGCACACAACTGTTTTACACTTCAGAGACACTTCCTACAGAGAGGAAAACGTGCATCAGAACTAGTATTTTGATGACAAGTTAGGTCAAATCAATACGTCTTAGTTCAGAAGTATAAACAATATGTACATATGAGTGCCTGCATTTAAATATCAGGTGCAGGTATGGAGGCAGGGAAAAAATGACACATTTAAATGCTGGTTTAGACATGATGTAGAACTGTAGGAATCCGAAGTTGTTTTGACTTTTACTAATATTTCAGGGCCTGTCTCCTCTCTCTTATTCCTCTCTCTGCTTCTGTAGTTCTGCCTCTTCACTATTTTCTGCTTCACAACTCATCTGACATTTTGGTAAACAACACTAATGTTTGCACATTACAGGTGTGCAGGCTGTGGTACATACTCTCTGAAACACTGTCTTGTTTCAAATACTTTGATTTAACCAAGATATGAGTCTCATGGTCCAGCACAATATCCCACCACTGCAGTTCACTAGAGATCACATCTACAGAGATGTGCTCTACTTAAGTGAATTCTATCTGCCAGATACCTTTTTTGGGGAAAAAAAAACCAAAACCAACCCAAACCACCTGTCAGTGTGCTTTTCACAGCTCAAAATCTCCCATTTGCAGATTCTACAGCATCTGCAAATGTTCTAGAAACCTGCAGCCTTTGATGACCAGCAGCAGAACAGTTAGCTACCAAGAACATTCTGGTTGTAAGTAGCAGCAGCCTGGCAGTAAAAAAAAGGCAGTATTCACATAAACCAAAAAAACTTTTTCAAAATAAGCAAAGAGAGCCGCGTACATTTCATAAAGATGCTGCTCCTTTGAAATTCAAGTAGTATATATTAATTATTAATAATCCAAATACAGTGAGATAAACTTCATCAGGATAAGGCAGGAAAAAAGAGTTCTGTTTTTGCTGACTTACTGACAATTTCCATTTGAAAATGGTACATAACATTTCTTTCTCAGCATAAAATTCAGTACAGGCAAGAAAGCAAAAATCCGAAGTGAACTCAGTTGATTTTCAGCTCATACTACAGAATGTTGAAGAAATCGATATCAACATAGATTCTCATTGTGCTATCAGAAACATCATCACTTTCATCGGAGATTACTTCACAGTAAAAGAAATTTTAATATTAAAGCCTTTTGGTGCTGTTGCAAATTTGTAGATATATCTGACGTTACCCATTCAAAACCCAAATTCACATAAGTAAGTTTAATGCCTATAACTTGTGAGAATCTTTATAAGCTTCTGGAAGAGCATCTTTGTAAATATGAATAAGACCCCCAGCTATTCTTATCTGAGAAAAGAAAATTCCAGATTGATGCTATATGAAACCTTGTATTTCATTCCGTTGCATATTAAGGACAGTAGGGCAAGATTTGAGCAATCAGTATTCAAAAGAAAATATGGTGGTGAACCATTTGTTCCAAAGTTAATCTTTTAAAGGACAGCAAAACAGACACTTGACACAGCTTTCATTAAGTAAACAATTACAACTTTAAGCTAAAATGAAATGCATTTTCAGCTTATTTAAAATGCAAATACACGTGCTTTACTCCTTTCTGAATGACTGATTACCTTTTATAATGGTGTTTCTTTCTTGTAGTTGAAGCTTGGGTCACCACCTTCAATCTGCAGTTTTAAGGCTTGCTTAAGGCTGAGTTCTGTCTCTGCAGAAGGGTAGCCTTCCAGCACCTCCTGATGCCCTCGATCCTGCACCGTTCGTGGGACAGAAACCCTACCGAGAAAAACCTGATTGCTCTGAAGATGATAATTGGGATTTGTCATTATTCCATTCCTCTTCTTCTGTTCCCCACTCTGCTGGTGAATGACGAACTGCTGCTGAGATCGACCGACCTCTTGCTGAGCTGGTGGCACCAAGATTTTGCACTGTGGCTCTGGTGGCATTGATTTGAGCGGCACGCCTGTCCCAGATTTGGCAATAGGTACTCGTTTATCAAATTGAGTCATTTCATACTCTAACACTTTTGGTTGGGAGGAACTATTTTGTTTTATTTTCTTTCCAGCTGACCCAGACTTGCTGGAATTATCCGTTTTCCCCCCTTTGTTAGCTTTTGTTGATTTCAAACTAGGTTTCACTTGGCTCCATTCAAATTCACTACTTGGAGAATTATGATTTTGACTTAGGGAGTGGGTTGTGGAAGAAGGAGAAACAATAGACTGCCTGCTTCTGCTGCGTGGCAGGGAATGCTGCTGTATTTGTTCTGTAAATGAGAGGCTGTGGAAACTATCGATGGGCACAGTCTGAGCAGTTGCTGTCGACGATGTGGTACGGAGAGAAGAGTTTTTGGAACTTTTCAGGGAATTATTTGATAAAGATGACTTCTGACGGTCAACTGTAGAATCAGGTGACTCTGAAGGAGAACTGAATGCATGAGCAGGCCCGTTAGATAAGCCCCGCATGCTAGGCTGCATATCTCCACCAGTACTCCCTGAACTATTTGACTTCATTGTTAAGGACTGCATTTTAGAGGAGACTGACTGTAAGGGTTTTTGCTCCATTGTGTGGACTGGAGATGGAGTGCAGCCGTTCAGAGTAGATGCACCATATTTTTCCAGTAATTTAATAATCTGAGAGTGCCCGTTTTTAGCTGCAACACGCATAGCGGTGCGCCCAAACTGATCGGCATGATTAGGATCAGCACCATGCTCAAGTAATATCTGGACAACATCAATGTGCCCTTCCTGGGCTGCGATGCAGAGTCCAGTAGCACCTTGGTTACACGTGTGATCAACCAGAGCTCCATGCTCAATGAGAAGCTGCACCACCTTCACGTGACCTTGCCAAGCAGCAGACTGCAAAGCAGACCTCTTCTCATTATCTGCAGCATTCACATCAGCATGGTACGTTATCAGCACCTGTACCATCTCCAAGTGGCCCTGCCAGCAGGAAACATGGAGTGCCGTTCTTCCTTCAGCATCACTAGCTTCTACATTTGCACCATTTTCTAAAAAATACTCAGCCATTGTAAGCTGGTTTTCTAATGCTAAAATATAGAGTGTTGGCCGGCCATCAGCATCTTTATAGTTTACATCTGCTCCGTGGCTGAGCAATAGTTCAACTATCTCTCTGTGACCCTCTAGAGCAGCAACACGGAGAGCATTCCTCCCATCATAGCCTCTCTGATCGACATTGGATTTATTTTCCAGCAATATCTGCACACAATCATAGTGACCTTCTTGTGCAGCTAATATGAAAGGTATACGCCCATCGTTATCAATCTCATTTGTTCTAGCACCTTGTTCTATAAGAGCTTCGCATATCAACCTGTGACCTTCAAAAGCTGCCATATGCAAAGGTGTCCAGCCTGCATCATCCCTGTGATTTTCATCCAGCCCCCTGTCCAGCAGAGTCCGTACTACTTCAACATTGCCTTGCGCTGAGGCTATGCTCAGAACTGTTCTCCCTTCACTATCAATGCTATCAACAGCTGCACCCCAAAATAAGAGTGTATTTACAACTGAGGCATGGCCCATGGAGGCTGCTGCCAGGAGCGGTGTACGACCATTGTTATCCGTGTGATCCACATCTGCTCCTCCCTCCAGGAGCAGGTCAACAACATCCACATGCCCTTCGTAAGCAGCCACCAGCAGCGGTGTCATGCCATCCTTATCGCAGTGGTCAACCTCAGCACCTCGGTCAATGAGAAGGCTGACCACTGAGGCATGCCCTTTGCTGGCTGGAACGCAGAGCGCAGCAACTGACAATGCCGTCCTTCCGTCCACATCCTCGTGGTTCACCTCTGCGCCATGGTCCAGCAGGTGCTCCACGATCTCTTTATGCCCCATGTACGCTGCTGCGATCAGTGCTGTTCTGCCTTCGTTATCAGCCTTATTCACTTCAGCCCCATGCTGAAGCAGATTCAGCACAATATCTTCATGCCCTCCCCAGGCTGCTGCTCTCAGTGCAGTTCGGCTGTCAGCATCTGCACAGTCCACTTTGACTCCAGCATAAAGGAGTGCGGAAACTACCTCAGTGTGCCCGCCCCACGCTGCAGATCTCAAAGCTGTCCAGCCATCATGATCTGTGTGATTAACGTTGGCCCCGCACCCTATCAAGCAATTCACCACTTTGGTGTGCCCCTGCCGTGCAGCTAAGGTAAGTGCTGTTTGACCATGAGCGTCTTCTACCTCTAAATCTGCTCCCCTGGAAACCAGCAAGTTAACTACATCGAGGTTGCCGCTGTAGGCAGCGTTGGCCAGAAGCGTTCTCCCGTTTGAGTCACACTGGTTGACTGAAGCCCCGTTGTCTAGCAAGGTGCGGATGGAGTCCTCTCTTTCCAGAGCCTGCCGCACAATGCAGGAAGTGCGGTCATCCTCGCTGTTGACATGAGCGCCAGCTTTCACCAGGAGCTGTAACACTTCTTGTTCTTTGGGAATTAAGGTTGACAGGGAGTCTTTGACAGGTGTGCCATTCCATATCATCCACAAGGCGAGCTCAGAAGTCTCTAACTGTAAATTGGAGTTAATTAGATGCAATGCAAACTCTTGAGCTTCCAGTGGTGTTAAGTCCTTCGCTCGGCAGGTATAGCTCATAGCCAGCATTCTGTGCCCCTCTGCTGCGTTACACAGGTATTTCTGCGTGCAGTGCTTCACATCCAACAACCACTCAGCAAAGCTATAATGGAACAAGATTTTTGTATTCCCAAGTCCATCAATAAGGACTTTGGACAAGACATCCAATTTGCGCTGGAAGTCTTCCATAGTCAATGTCATGTTTTTGGTCCACACTGCATGATACAGCTCCATCGTGGTTAGTGGCCTACAGGCTGCAAGAATCACATTAAGAATAGGTTGCACCTTTGCGAATTGTTTTCTCACAAAAAGTCTCTGACAGAGCCAAAGGTATAGGCCGTTCAGTGTTCCCGGAATATCACGGATCTCCCGTAACATAATAAAATTCTCCACAACTCCATCTAGGACACGTTCCAGATACAAAAAGCAGCCGCTGCTTTTGATGTGAAGCTGATTCAGCATTTCGGCAGTTTCTTTTGTTAGATGTTGTCTCAGTGCTTCCTCCTGATCCAAACGATGCAGAATATATTGCTGCACGTCCTTCACAATGTATGCCTTTCGCAGATCATCCAGACTTATTTTTCTAAAACCTATTAGAAGAGAAGAAAGTCATGAGCATAAAGACACATTTTGGGGTAGGGAACACCCAAAATAATATATTTTGTATGCAAACATAGTGAATGTAAATCATTATTAACAGCATAAAACCTTGGATGCAAAACACTTATTTTTAATTGTAATCTGCTATAATGAGAAATATACATTACTAAACAAGAACATTTAAAAAACAGCTTTAGATCAGATACTTTGTGTCTGCCTTGGGCATGAGTAAATATGTAATTAAGACCAAAAACAAAGCAAAATCAAAACTGCAACTTAGGTAAGATTATTAAATTTATTATATTATTAAGGAGTAATCATTTATCCAGTGTGGTCAACAGTAGAATTCCAAATAATTTTCAACTACCGAGATAAGACAATCATTATATTAATATAATTATAGAAGATACCATCCACATCTGGTGCACATTCATGAAGAAATGAATGTAAATCACTTCAACATGATTACCTTTGCTTCTTTTCAAAATCCTTATGATGTGGGAAAGAAACACTCAAAACTAGTTTTAAATACCTTTAGACCTGGATGCAATGACTACTATGTATTTTTTCAAATTAGGGCTGATTTTTAGATAACAGCCCAGTTCTCTGGCAGCTGGCTCACTGCATAAGAAAACAAGTTTTCTGATAATCAAACAGACCCATTGTTCTTTCAGCCTATTTACTCTTGAGAGGAAAAAAGGAAATTATTTAATCTGTGAATGCTGTGTATGTCTCCTCCCTGCACACACACTTCAATGCCTCCCAGAGTACAAGATCTCAAGAACAAGGTGGAATGGTATTTATGAGCAATGTTACCATGTCACAGTATATACAGCTATCTAATTTAAAACGCTGGTGTTTGATGAAGACCTGCCTTCTACATTTAATGAAGAAGTACGCTGTTTGAACGCTGCTTTTCTGAAAGCTAGAGGAAAACTGCAGAGGATGCAGTCACAG
The DNA here is from genome assembly GCF_038088225.1 of Cyrtonyx montezumae. Taxonomy (NCBI): domain Eukaryota; kingdom Metazoa; phylum Chordata; class Aves; order Galliformes; family Odontophoridae; genus Cyrtonyx; species Cyrtonyx montezumae. The sequence continues at coordinate 31,589,737 of NW_027071936.1, read as the reverse complement.
TGTCTGGAACTACCAGGTTTATAACTATTTTAGGTTAGAACTGCACCTCACTTCTCCAAGGTCAAGCTCTCATCTCCTCCTCTAGCATGCCAGTTAGCAAAATTCCTTTAGAGTCAGCTCATCTAGTCCAAAAAAGCTTTGCTTTGCAAACCCCCAAATTATCCTGAAGGAAAAGCAACTGTAGAACAGCCCAGTAAATGTGATCTTGGCCTTAGCTCCATGGAACAAATAATTGGAAGTGACACCCTTAAAAATGTCATTTTCAGGTCTCCATTTTTATTATATTCAAATATTCTGCAGATCAAACTGCTTGGTCTGGAAATTTCTTCCAATAATTGAGCTTTGCTTTTTATCCCCACTGTCCTCAGCAGTGATTCTGAACAGGGCATTCAATTCGTTCTGCTAACTGAGAGATATTACTAAAATAATATATTTTTGTTTCCTTCATTAATGATGGTAACATGACAAATCTGACAGGACTAAATCAATAGAACACTTAAAAGTATCCCTCTCCTCAAAATAAAATCATCAGACAAGATATTTTTGCAGTCACTTTCCATGCTGAAACTATAATGTAACTTTCTACTCGTAGATTTTCGTTTTCAATGTACAGAAGGCAGAAAATAAGGTCTGGGAGGATCTTTTACCATTCTAGAGGTGCTTTTTTTTCTTCTTTACCTACTGCAATTAGTCACCACAACTCTGAGTGATGTCCTAACCTGATCTGCATCATGGCATAATTCACTGATTGGCTGTGCATTTCATTAAAATATTCTGTGCACAACTCTGTGGAGCCCATAATTCACACACATAAGCCAAGATGTTGCTGAGTAATGATAGCTGGTGCCCTGCAACTCCACAGACCCCAAGACTTCTTTTTGAGCTCCCAGATGAGAGCATTCAAAAGACAGAAAAGCAAACAGTGGAATTAAAAAGAAAACAATGCTTGATGTTTGCATTCACAGCCATATTTATGTGCAGGGTTGTCCTCAGCCAAGCATCACTTTGGTTGGCCCATATCACATATGAAGAAAATATTCCTGATAGTCAGATCTATACCTGTTACTTGCCTGAAGAAAAGCAGGCACAGAGCTGTGATAAGCCCTTCTCAGTGTCTAGTCCTAAGCGACTCCTCATACCAGACCCCCAGCTCTCACAGTCATCCCACGCCCGTGCCTTTCTTCCCAAAAACATATCTACCTAATTTACTTTTATTTTTAAAACCTCTGCAGCTTTTGCAATTTGCAGAGCAGCTGACTTCATTTCAGCCGTGGCAGAAAGCCTGTGACAGATCCACTGGATAGCAGTGCAGAGATGTCAGTGATCAGAGCTGGTTAACGACTACTCCTCACCTCCCTCGACTCCCAGCCTCCTCATATCCCAAGGACAATATGTTCCTTAAGGGCTGGGATTAATACACTTCCTTTGTAACAGCCTTTTAAACAGAAGTAGGCTGTTATATTAAACCACTGTACCATGCCATAGTACAATAAATCCAAAAAGAAGTTCTACTGATAGAAAATACTTAAAAAATACAAAACCCTAATATTCTTCTTGTTAGCTTGAAGCAGTAAAACAAAGCTGCGTGGTTATTTTTGTCCAAGCTTTTATCTAAATGAGGTCATTTTACGTTTCCAACCAAAGATTCTGCAAACTTGCTTTTCCACCCTACCAACTACAATAATTTATTTTCAAGGACAAGAAGCATCAAAACACTGAGAAAGCTCATTTGTTTCAGATGCATTCCCATGAACTACTTAAGCTCAGCAGAACAGGAGTGCAGCAGACAGAATTCGCAGTCCCACAACGCCGATTTCTGCATTGTTAAGATTTTTCCTGTAACACATCACTTTCAACCCAATGGGTGCTCCAAAATGGATTTTCCTGATTTATTAAATTCCTGGCAGTTCTGTAAACAAATCAGTTCCAAATGTATTTCTTGGCAAGGTCTGGGGTCATTTAAAAGGGAAAAAAAAAAAAAGTATCTGCTATATAAATATTCTACACTATATCAACCTTTTCAAGTTTTAACAATAAAAATATGCTATTAACAAGCAGGTTGCACTAGATGATTAGAAATCTTTCACAATTTCTGTACTTTTAATTAAATATATTTAATTGCATTGCAGGTTTAAATACACCATTTAACTAAACTGATAACTTTAAAATAATCCAAATGATTAAAAACACAGCAGTGTTTTGACATTACTGATATACACTGTTGATCTAAACACATTAGGTAGGTATTTCTATGTCTATTTATGCAAACCCACTCAAAAAGAATAACATATCCTGAAAAATAATTTTTTTTAGTCATACTAACAGGTCTTCTTCAAGCCAGAATTTCTTTTTCCTTCTTTAATTACAGAGCAAAAAAGCTGAAAACTTGCATGCAACTTCTTATTAGGAAGGAAGAAAATCCCTTGCATCACACTGTTTCAAAGTGGTAATCCAAGGTGTAAGAAAAGAGGAAATAGTAAGCAGAATCATGGCCACAACAACAACAAATTATTTCACAGCATTAATAACACTGAAGTAAAATTTACAACTATGTAACCTTATTTAAACATATCTAAATAACCTTTTATTGTCAAAATCCAAAGTCTTATGAAGACTGTAAAGTTGCACGAAACTGACAAAATAAATTTCAAAGTACAGAAAAAACCTGAGATTTTCGTTTTTGAAGCAATCTCTCCTAAAGTGGTCTCATGCTATTTATTCTCTGGAATGGGCAAGTAGAGGAAGAAATGCTAGAAATAACTCTAGCAAGTGAAATGATTTGGGAATTCAGCAATACAACTATCCAAGCTGCTTGAATTTTCTGGTGCAGGGAAGCTGACTTGTTATTTTAGTACTTTTTTTTTTTTTTTTTTGCTTTTCACATTTTTACTCATTATTAAATTTTAAGAAAGGCTACAAAAACAATTCTCTATATTTATCCAGACCGGAACTAGCAAATTGAAATAATCACAGAAAGACTGATGTCCCCAAGACTGTTAGTTCCGAGCAAAACTGGATAAATATCTTAATATCTGTACGCTTAGAACTGAATGATAGGCATATGGGAGAGTTAAAAATGGTCTGCTTTTGCCTATGGATAAGTGGGTGAATGGAGTGTAAGCTGCCCTGATGCTAGAGTGAATGCTTGCGTGTTCATTTTCCAATTCTTTAGATTCTTGTTTCCAGTATCTAACGTTAACTATACAGTAACTATAGCTCCCTAAGATGTGCCATTAACTTGGGCTGTACCGCTCTGCTGCACACGTGTCTTGTGTGTGAAAAGAAACTCTCCTGATCAGGAATGTCAGCACTTAATTGAGGGGTATAACTAAGCCAGATGCCAAGGATAATGTTGTCTTTTCAGCTACACGCATAAAACAAATAAGTTAATGTCTATTAAAAAACTTGTTTAGACCAACGAATAGAGCATTTGTACGCACGAGGTTCTATTTTGCTTATGCTATCAAATGAGGAAATACTTGCTTTTCATTCCAACATATCTAAATAAAATTTCCAGAATTTAAAATGCCTAAAGTCTTTAGCTCTTATGACAGAACTTCAGAAAAAGAATGTAGTTTTGCAAGAATAACTGAGATACTTTCAATATTTAACCTCATTTCTATTTACTACTTAGCTGAAGCACAAAACCTAAATGAGTTGCATGCATATGTCACTTACAGATGTTTTCTGAAGTTATTTAGAAAAATAAACAATTTCTAACAAATAATAAAAAGGTTGGAAAGACTGCTTAATGCAGCTGCTTGACTGCTCACACTTGCAAGCAAATGATGTCACAGGGAACTATTGGGATAACATGGACACAAGAAAAAGAATAGCAAAGTTCAGGACAGATGTCTCTAAGAAAAGTAAGCAGGCAGGATGTGACAGCTGGTGACAGTGCATACAAGAGGAGGCAGGAGGACACCCATTATCTGTTCCCTTCCTTTTCTCCCTGGCTGGCTGGCTTTTGCTCGCTGTGGAGGGTGACCGCAGACTCACGCAGGCATCAACTTACATTTGGTTCATATTTTTGAGGCTGTCTTTGCAGCCACAAGAGGCAAAAACTATTTTTTTAATTAACAAAAGCTGAGAATCTGGTGTAAGATGAAAAAAAATCCTTAGTGCTCTGTGCACTGCTACAGAAAACTCTGAATACACCAGGGCCCTTAACACGGGGCTGCAGCAGATGCAGGCACAGCTATTCAGCTTGAATAAATAAGTCACCAGCAAAAGGGAAGAAATGAAGAGGACTAGAATAAATCTCTTCCTTTGCTCGGTAACTGGTGGTTGGGATGATGTATTCACTGCTGGCAGCAGCAGTATGACAGTAGATGAGAAAGGCTGCACTCTTTCTTCCATGTCCATGACTATTTTTGGCTGGAGTGATGCTTGCAGATCTCGTCTGTATTCAACACCCAAAAAAAGAACATTGTCAAGGCCACACTACTGTGGCAGCCCTGCTCCTGTCACTTACACCACACGCTGACAAACTGATTTAGCTCTTATTTCTTCAGATTTCTGGAAGATTTCACACATCAAAATTTTAAGTGAAAGTCGATACAAATCAGCTTATCAAACAAATACTGGCTAGTACATACATCATACCTTACTGTAAAGCTTTTAGCACAGCAGCCTAGAGATTGACTTGTTTTCCTAAAGAAATACTAAATGTATTCCAACCTATCTTACTAAGTTAGTGTGAAACTGATTTCTTTGTTCCAAATGGAAGAAACACAGCTGAAGAAAATGTGCAGTGACTAGGTTAACGTTACGCTTGCAACAACTTATTTGCTGAGAAATTAAAAAGCATCAGTGTCCCAGAGTGCACTGCACACTTTGGGCATACCATTTCTTTAGCCACAAGTACAAAAATGCTCCTCATCAATCTTGAATTCTGCATGCTCATCAAATAAGTAACTTTAAAAAGAAATTTGCACAGCTGAAAGTAAACATTCATACTCTATAAAGGGGAAGAAGAGTGTGCCCCAAGAGAAGTGTTAACAACAGCCTATCCTTTGCAGGTTAAAACCAGAAAACCAGTATTATTTCAAGTTTTACGACACAAAGTTCCAATATATCTGAAGTTAACAGAAGCTTCAGCTGTACTCCTTACATCTTTGCTATATCTTTCACACACTTGAGCATTGGCTGTAAGCAGGAAAAACATCTAGTAGTGTATTGTGGGACGTAAGGTCACAGGCTGCTCTCATTTTGAAAAAAAAAAAACCAAACCAAAAAACATCACAAACAAAACAACAAACCACCACTTCCTACAAATAGACCCTAAAACTTAATCTCATTTCATGTTCAGTTACTTTGGGAATAATTATTTTTCTGAACCTTTTCTCACAGTGAAGATAGCATTGTAACATCACAAGCCAACTCCCTTTATGCTATTCATCAAATCATTCGCTGTGGAAATAAGAAACTTACTCTTTCAAATTAAATTTATTTTAAAGGCATATCCATTAATTCTGCTGATTTTTTTCTGTCATGAATTCCATCTGGAAGCATACTTAAACAACAACAATTTTTTAGGACTAGTCTGAAACATTATATGGATTCAGTGGAAAGGAAATAAAGCTGCTTTAAACAAAGTTTTGTCAGTACTTTTGGCAGTGACAACCTATCTAATCAGCCAAGCTATGATGAAACTATTCCCATATGAACATCCAAGAGCCCTATGAAACTACTCCAAAGTTTCCTTTAGTTCTCACATACCCCTAAATACCAACGTTCATGTCTGTCGCTGATTAATACAGGACTACATTCCAGAATGCAATTATCACATTGACCTTTTGCCATGGTGGAAATGAGCAAGCCTATGGGTCTATGTTCTATAATCACATTTTTGTCCTAATCGTTGCCTTAATACATACAGGCTTTATACATAGGCCTGGAAACCAGTCTAGATATTGGCCTTTATTAAATTCCAGTGAACATCCAGTAACAATGTGATTATAGTGAAGAAATGTTCTCATGACACCATAAAGACTGGATGAAGAAGTTGTAAAGAATTCTTTACCATGTAACCTTTGCCAAAAGTATACTTTAAGAATCCACATCAACAGCGCTACTCTCTCAAGTTCCACCTTCAAAGGTTATTCACTGCTTTCTGAAAATAAGGGGAAATATTTTAGTGGGAGATGAAAAAAAATCTTTTGAGGTCATGAGGAATGGGTGTATACAGCCAACATACTTGTGTACTTACACATCACCTACATGGTTTTAAAGCTAGTTTAGAAGTAGCAAGGCGAAAAGAAAACTCAAAGCCACTATCAGCTCTATTGCAGAGACGTAATTTGCCTCTGAATGCCACTTCAGGCTTTTGATAGGTAAACTAGTTTGTGAGGATTTCAGAATTATCATTTTTGCCACTATCATTTTTTAGAACTAAGCACGCATTAGTGCTTTCGACCATCACAAGGGTTTTGTAAACACCAGGTCTTCATCATAGACGGGTCTACACTCACCTGTAAACATTTTTGTAACAGCCTTACTCTGCTTTCGGGCAGAACACAGAAGGAGCAACCAGGGAGGGAAGAACTCGAAGTGGCCAGCTAACAGCTCTGCTATCGTTCCAGCTAGACTTGTAGAGGTCTGTTCACCCTCTGAGACGTTGCAGCCCTCATCGACTGAATCTACGAGCAGGAAGAGGCTCTGCTGAGGGGGCTTCATTCCCAGAAGAGGAAGCAGAATGCACCTGCAAGGAACAAAATTAATCTTGTAAATTTAACAATATATTAAATGCTTGAAGAATCGGTGATGCAATTCTTGCTTAGGCAAGATTACATTTTAATGAACTTGCTGTTTCTAACAATATTTTAAAACAATTACGATGGTTCAAGGTTCATAAGAAATGTTGGTTTAGCATGCCAGAAACTACTTGGCCTAAAATATAAGTTCATTAATCTTTTTTTTCTGCCAAACCTGTTATTACAGCATATCACAAGCTGGTCATGATACCAAAGTAAATAAAAAGACATCTGAAGTGTCAGAGCTCAAAAGTTCAACCCTGAGAGAGTGAATTTCACAAAGAACTGAATTCCTGCACTTGTAGTACTGTACTTGAATAAACAAAATGCAAATTAACTTCTTAGCAAACTGAGGCCGGTAAGGTTTCGCTTTTTATTTATATTGGAGTTGCCAGGCTCCCGTTACTGAAAAAAGATTATTTCCATTCTCAGAACAAAAGAAGTTGAAGAAATACATAGGCACAGCTGATAACCAGAGTACCTGTCTCATATTTGCATGTACTGTTGCCACCTTTAGAGGTGCTCATTAAAATACACCTAATGCTTACACATAACTGCCACATGCCTTCTAGTATTTCCATGCAACACTATTGTTTTGTGGGCAAATTTCATTTAGGCCCTTAAGTTCCCCTGAATACATCATCTTTAAATACATTTGACGAGTAATGATTGCCTTTATACTATAAAGGCTCAGAAAATGGAACAGAGTGCAAAATACATTCATTTCTGAGTGTCTAAATACACACATGATAGTTCCCTCTTTTTTGCAGACTTTATGCTTGTGTCCAGATGGCATGCACGTCACCAGTACTTTTGTTTTACTTAAGGCCACAACAATCTTCTTTCATTGTTTTTACTGAACAGATTTATCTTCAGAACACTTTGGCCAACAACTTAATTATTACCCATCAAGCATGCGAATTAGAACAGCAAATCTTGCCTGTTGATGGAAAAACACTACCAGAGTCAAAAATGAGTAGTGAGCACCACTAGCACAACATTATTTTCTGGTTTTCTGACTGAGAAAAGTTCAAAATGGAAACACAAAGTGGTACATTGCTGATAGGAACAGCAGGAACTAGCAGAGCCAGCTAGATGACCTATTCCAGGTGGTACAATTTTCCCGAAAGGATAAAAAGGATGAATTCTGAAAGCTTTCAGTATTAGTTACATTTAAATCCTTAACTCTGGACCTCACATTTCCAGAAATGCAAGCCTACTTCAGATTCTTTGTTACTTCCCAAAGCCAGTCCCTCTTTCAGAAAAAGTCTGCAGTGCAACTAGAGTCTTCACTCCCTAAGCTGGGAAGTTAAGCAGCTACCAACTTAGAGAGCAGGAAATTAATGAAGCCATAAGGTTAAAATTACTTTCCAAAGTGATATCAACCCCACAATGAAAATAGGCAGCTTGAAATTATCTCATTTTCCACATCTTTCCCCAGCAGAATGCAGCGATTTCCCCTCAACTATTTACGATGCTTTCAGATGTGAATAAATAGTATCTTAAAGAAAAATCTCACCTAAAATCTGAGTGATCACCACAAAACAGCTATGAAATATCTTAGGTGCATCTGACAATGTTGTTATGTTAGCATTTACCTGTGGGGAATACCAAGAGAAACTAACAGGTTCATCTGTGAAGAAATCCCAAATTATTCTGCTGAATTCCTACAGTGTGCAGTAGTTGACTGCAATAGGTCAATCTAAAAGGTCATCCTGCCTCAAATGGAGTTGAAATAAAGCACCCACAGAATAAGATATTAAAAAATAGTGCAAGCACTAGACACTAGTTTTCCATATCTCTGAAACTGAAGAAACAGTGGTTGCAGAAATTTTGTGGAACAGAAATTTAGTTTCGCACTTGGCATCCCTTCCACTTCACAGTACTTTCATTTCTGAGTGGTAGCATAACTTCTGTTCAACTGGGGAAAAAAACCACAACGTATGTATACATACATGAATATACTCAATAAAGCATAATGACTTCTTCCAACTTGCAGCCACATTATTCAAAGAGTAGCACTGACAAGACACTGATACAGCTTTCTCTGAAAGTGCTCTTAGGAACCACTTGATAACCTCAGGTCTGTCTAAGACTTTCCTATATCTGAGTTCAGAGTACTGCCAGATAACATAATAAGGAAATTTTTCAGACGTTTAAGTTTGAGGCCAGAATTCCCATCATGATTACCTCCATAATGTGACCTAGCAATTCCCACTTCCCTGTAACATCTTGTTTGCATATGAAAATCACATCAGTCAACATAAAATAAATGTCTTAAATGGACTTCCGTAAATGGTGATTCCTTTATGGCGCATTGTCACAGACTGCTCAATTTGCAGACTACCATTCAAAAGATGAGGAGTTTTTTCACCTTCTGAAAGGATAATAGCTAACAGCCTTATCTGCAGAACTTTTATAGTCAATACAGAAATAAAAGTGATTCTCATTATGTAGCAATTCCTTGTTACAGGATAGTTCTGAAATGGAAATTGCTCAGTAAAAATACAAAATCTTTACAGAAAACAGCACAATTACGTATCTTAAATGATAGAATTTGCTTTAATAGTAATGCAATGCCTTATTTATGCAGAGCTAAGATGCTTTGTATGCTCTCAAACAAATAGTCCTTAAAACAATGAACCCTCCTACAGAATTGTTTAGACTGCTACCGAGTTGACTGAACCCATGCAAATATGATTTTCCACATATGGAAGAAATATATAGCAGCAAGGCTGAAGTTCTGCAAATGATTATCCCTGAGATTTTTAGATTGGATCTGCAAAAATGCTGAGACACAGAAGAAAACAGAGGGATAGCAGCAGTGTCCACAAAGACTGAAAGTCACAGTGGAATGCACATACTTGTTTAAAAAATAGAAAAGCAAACATGCCATATAACAATGAATGAGCAGTTCTAGAAGCAGAAGGATGAAGCCTCATTTGTTAAAAGCATCCCTCATTTGAGTGACTCTGGTGTACAGCAAAGTCAAGAGTTATGTCCCCACTTAAATTCTCTGAAGTCTGTTACTGCGCAAATGCAGCTTATCCCTCAAAAGGGTCCCTTTCCTCTAGGCTCACTACTGGCAAACACAGAACAACTGTATAAAACTCATCTCCCAGGCAAAGCAGCATGAGAAAGCAAGAAAGAAATCCAGTATCTGAGTCCCAACACTGCTACTTATAGCAAAATACAAAATATTTCAAATGTCATGATACAAATGAATCCAGAAATTGTTTAACTGCTACTTCTACTCTTGCATTTAGTTTTCTAGACCAGTATGACATTTCTTTAACAAATTGCCTTTCAAGCCACCTTCTTGCCTATCTGTTATGGTTCAGCACTTGCATTTCAGTTATAGCCACTGTTGTCACAAAGAACTATCACAGCAATGTGTGTGACGTGTATACATTACATAATATGCCCATTACACATTTACAGTGTTTGTTCTTTCAGAAGAAAGTTGTTTTAAAAAGCAGGCAATAGTCTTAACTTTTGAAGAGAACAATGACTGGGCACATGCTCTGCCCTCCAGCAAGGCAGGACTGTTGGCACCATAAACTTGCTTCTGTACAGGCAGAACAAACCCAGGCTTTTCATAAGGGTTAGAGAAACTCCTGCTTTCTTACAAGCTTCGCTGCTACTTTTGCCAAGCGTGCTGTGAGACTTCAAAGTAGTGCAAACGACACTAGCATGGTGCTGGGCATCTTTTGCTCAGGTACGACAGCAGGAACACAGAGGATATACACACAATGACACTATAGGAAAAGAGCACAATTAACAGCAATTCTTCCCCAAAGTGATGCTGAGCTAAATGCTCAGCAGCAGTGTTTATTGCCACTTGGCAGGCAAGGCTGTTATCCTCTCCTTTAGCAAATCCGTCTCCCCCATTCAGTTAGGAGTTTTAAAATGTTTGTAAATTGTTATTCTCCTAGTTGAAATCACCAGAACCTTGCTGCAGAGATCTCTGCATACTCTCTTCTTTTCCAAAGGACACTGACATTTCAAAAAGGAAGATGATACTCATTGCCACCCAGATGGTTTACGTGTGCTACTTACAATTAAGTTAACACCAATGCCACATTACTTGCAACTATTCTGAGTCATGCAAAACCAAACTCCTACAAAGTAGGTGATCCCATTGAGTACTGGAAAACACCTGCCAACATCAGATGAACAATTCTTTGAGGATTGCAAACATCCATAGAAAAACATTTAATCCTAATACCATGGAGTAAGTTTAGAAACTATTAGCGATATTACAGAGTTGATTAACTGGTATGAGCAATCAAGATTACCTTCAGTTTCAACCCGAATTTATTGTTCTGTTGGCAAAAAACTTATCAAGAGAACCTCATAAAACATTCTCCTAACATGAAAGAGACTACACAGTGCTGTCCTTGGCAAGAGATAAGACTGCCCTGCACGATTTACTACTAAATTGCATATATTTGTACGTTTGATTCAAAGAGTAATTGAAAATTGAAATAATTACAAAAGATGCCTAAGTATGAACTAGATGGATATATATCTCCCTACATACACACTCACACTTCAGTAGCTTAATAGACATTTCTTCAAACTCTTCAAATTCTTAGTGTTGATCTCTGGAAAAGCAGAGAATCATATTCTTATGGATGACTTGCTACATTATATACTACAGCAGTTTGCTATACAATTTTTAAGACTCTTTATTCCATTTATGGTGTATCAGAAAATTCAGAAAGACAAAATACATAAATGAAAATTTAAGTAAGCCAACTGTGCTTACTATAAGTTAACTCTGTAGCAATTTTTGCCAGCAACATAAGAATCACTGGGAATTTTGCCTGAAAGTCACATGCAGAAACCTAGCAGGCATCCTAACTCAGCTCCTGCCGGCTCTGTCTGGCAGAGGAGAAGCTCTGTCCTCCCCATCTCACAGCTGGAAGGAATTGCTTTATACAAACATTGCAGGGGGTAGCCCAGGCCAAAGCACCATACCTAAGGATAGAGGTGCCAAAGGGCAGAACGTTGTAGGCAATGAGGTTTTCATTAGTTCCACTGGAACAATCACGCTTTAAAGCACATAGACTCACAGTTTCAGAAAAGAAGGCAAAATAAAGAATTCCAGATTATTTATTTAATCTCTAGCTACAGAATTTTCGCACATGACAGCAAGTGTCCCACCACTCTCACGAGCCCACTCATAAATTACATTTCAGCAGTAAGCTAGCAGGCTGTAAACCCATGAGGCTATGAGTCCCCCAGTTTCTAATTTGTTCTTAAGAGACTGAAGATAGGGAAGATAAAGCCATTAAACATTGGTGGACACTTCAGCAAACACATCAATAAGCCAGGAGCTGAATTTTTCTCTATTCTGTTTTCCAAACTGCATAGGGGACACAGGTCACAATAAAAGAGGCCAATTTCATTTCTAATCAATTGACAGTTTTAGCTGTTCAACTGATGAAATATTAAGCCCTTCCTGAGAATACCTGCAGCAGCTGAATTCACAAAGGAGCAAAAAAAGAGCATCTTCACAAATTACCTGCAGAACTGCTTCTAGACCAGCTTGCATTTTCTTTTATGTCCTATGGATCACTACCAGCAGCAGCTTACTCATCTGGATCATCACGCCTGCTGACTAATTATTACATGGGTTCTGAATTACAGACTGTGGCTCAATCTAATGGTAAAGTTCAACAGCTGCCCCCTTGTGAAAGTAAAAATACCTGGTTTGATTTTGTGTGCACACCTAAGTACATACTTACACATTTGGTCAAGTTATTGAGGTGCCTGCTCAGCCATATTTCAATGTGATAAAAGCATGCCTGCAACTGATTACAACTTTCTGACAAAGCACAATACTGGAATTATACACGCTGAGGAACAATAGTATATAATACACATGATTGTGTCAAGTGAACTGTTAATTCATAGGCTGCACAGAAAGATAAACGAGCCCTAGTGGTTCTAACCAACTGAAGGGAGACATGGGAAGGATGGAAGTCTTATGAAGAGGAAAAAAATACTGAGAATCATCCTTTAAATAAACTCTGATGTGCGTGTGTAAATTTCAGGACTGGGCTTTTCAGACTGGCAAATTAGAAATGGCAGGCAAGGTTTGCTGTGCAATTCAGCACCTGATCCTGTAGTGCCTTGGAGTAACCTGAGTTTTAACTGTCATTGTAAAGCAGAGCTGTAATCCTGCAAGGAGAGCACAAAAGCTAGCACCAGGGTACTGAGCCAGACAAAAGCAGAGTTTATCATACAGCCAGCAGCATCAGTCACACAAACACAACATGCTGGACTCCTGCATATTGATTAGAGACCTCCTACTGTCTCATACAAATATATAGGTGATTTTCCTCTATACAGCTCTGCAGGTGGATCCTACTGGTAGGTTTACTAGAAAACTCAAAAAAGAAACCTTAAGAGCAAATATTTTGGTTTTAATAGTTAGACTGCCTAGAACAGTTTGCAAACAACTCAGCTGTATTAAGGAAAGACTAGTGTGGTTGAAACCCACTCAAACCTGCTGCTAGGAGCAGGTCAACTCAATGTATTTTTTAACTGAAGGTACTTACGTGAAAAAATCTGTGTCCCTATCAAAGGCAAAGAGGGGTAAGTATAAGAAGCCCCACAAAGAATTTCCTGAATACACAGTACAGAATTGTTACTTATCCTACGCAAATTCTCCCAGACAATAGTTCAGTGACTAAGGTCACTTAGCCCACTGAAGGGACAGATGCAGGACAGATGGCAGCAATGCACAGTACGATGAGCTGTATCGCTGTGAACTGCTCCTAGTTACTCCCCAGGTACCCAAAACCTGCTGTGTGTGGAGCAAAATGTCAGACTACCTAGAGCACCATGTGTTTTCAGCAGAATCATATGTCACCAATGCTTATCTGAAGTAAAAATGACATTCATGGTTGCCCCTTACCTACAAGTATAATTATTGTCTTTTACAGAAAGAAATTAATTAGATTTGTCAATAACAAACCATGTCAGCTGGCATTTCAACTCTTATTTTCTAGCCACTTGCAAATATCTTAATTATTTCCCAGATGATATTCAACTCCTATCTATTATAGCAATTCAGTACTTTCAGCTACATAGATATTCTCATCCAAATCCTATGCTCTGGACAATCCATTTGTTCTCTTAAAAAAAAAAACTTAGTTTACTTGATCTCACTGTTTTGATAGAGTAAAATATTTAGATTCTAGGAAAAGATGGCTTAGAGGCGAGGGAATCTGTCAGTTACCAACAACAACTACACTTAACCAATACAGATAATCTTTAAGATACACAAGACAGTCAGATCTGGTGGCTCTGTTTTCTCCAATAAAAGTGCTGCCTTCATTCTTACATGTCACCAATGCTTATCTGAAGTAAAAATGACATTCATGGTTGCCCCTTACCTACAAGTATAATTATTGTCTTTTACAGAAAGAAATTAATTAGATTTGTCAATAACAAACCATGTCAGCTGGCATTTCAACTCTTATTTTCTAGCCACTTGCAAATATCTTAATTATTTCCCAGATGATATTCAACTCCTATCTATTATAGCAATTCAGTACTTTCAGCTACATAGATATTCTCATCCAAATCCTATGCTCTGGACAATCCATTTGTTCTCTTAAAAAAAAAAACTTAGTTTACTTGATCTCACTGTTTTGATAGAGTAAAATATTTAGATTCTAGGAAAAGATGGCTTAGAGGCGAGGGAATCTGTCAGTTACCAACAACAACTACACTTAACCAATACAGATAATCTTTAAGATACACAAGACAGTCAGATCTGGTGGCTCTGTTTTCTCCAATAAAAGTGCTGCCTTCATTCTTACAATAGATATCATATGCAAAAAACTATCCCCACATGCAGTGCATTTCTTCATTCACAGACTTTACAATAGCTTTAACTTTAGTTTATTCTATAGCTGGAAGCAAGTTTACAATATAGAAAGCAACTCCTAAAAAGGCTGTTTTTCTTTTTAATACCAGTCGCACAAGTTAGCCTGAGAGATCTTTAAAAGCATTATAATCAACCTTGACTGTGTACTAAGGATTCCAGTTCTGCTTGTTTACACCCCACATCTTCTTTTTACATTAGTTTGAAGACATCCAGATCAGTTGGTCCTCTTTGTCTGTCCCAAGAACCTAACTGAATACTCTGATTTTCTACCCTTCCTCCACCTCCAGTTTTTGAGCTGTTGTCCACATTACTGTTATTTACATTTATCTCTGGGATTTGTCATCGACTGTGTGTTGTTTAAAAGATGTCTCCTGTTAGGGTAGAAAATCACTGCTTTTTGAAATCACTGTTCTTTTTGAAACTTCAATTATATTCTCATTGTCTATATGAATAATTCACTGTCTCTCTCTCTCAAAAAAAAAAAAAGCCCTGTGTGTCAAAGAAACTGCTTTTTACATCAAATGTATGAGAGGAAAGTATCAAATCAGGCTCACTAAGTTACGAGTTGAAATGAGAAGGTTACCCATAAGGCACATTATTTTTTATACCTGTGAAGTTAGGATAATATTTCTGTACATATTCAGAAAACTCTAGTTGAAATGCAAAAGATAGCTACACGGTACCATAATAAGAAAAAAATAACAAGTTCACATATGCAAGAGAATAGATTAAAATTGCAAAGCTAGTTTCAGATCATTTATGAAATGAAAGGTGCAGCAAAGTGAAATACAGTCTTTTCAGTTTTTCTCATTAACCATTTGGTTCTTTAGTCATATAAAAAATTAACCTCTATTTGTTAATCAAATATAACTCCAACTAAAAGTAGTGTTATCTATACAGGTTAATGAGCAGCTGAATATAAATTCTTATAGCCTAGCAGGCATTTTAATTTGTTGGCATTATTCTGTGTTTTGGAGGCAGACAAAAACCAATTTCTTGCTTGTATCTCAACTCATGCAGAGCACGAACAGCTGAAGGATAATACGGACTTCACTTTCCAGTTTTATTTGTTGACATGAGTGAAATGTTATCCCTAAAAATTGAAACAAAGAAAACAACAGAGGATACAAGTAGAAAACTACACTGGATATGCTTAACTGTGTGGCTTTTGTCAGGCCACATCCAAGTTCACTGTCCAGACATTTTCTGTTACCCCAGGCCTGCATGACAAAAGACAACAGCTTAATGCGGGCAACACAAAACCAGCCACAGTTATTACTACAGTTTACAGTTACTCTGACAATCCTAAATTTAATTAGAATTTTTCTACACCACTGACTTCAGAAGAAAAAAAACATTACCAATTGGGATGCACAAAGAAGAGATGCATGGGCTATATGGATGAGGTTATTCACAATGAGGGTCCTGAAATGGTGGAAACTGAACAGTGAAAAGCTGCAAGTCTTTGCCATTCCCTGGTCAGCTTGTTTCTCATTTCTTGCACATCATAAAGCACCCCATACTTCAGCCTGTCGTATTGACCACAGAATTATACTAACCTCATTTTTCAGAAAGTCCTCTGCACAAAGACTAGATGAAAAGCTGTGAAGATTTTACCTTATGAGTCATACATTTAAGACACTTTTCCTTCTATATTTGCATTACCATACATCTTTTTCCATCCTATTTTCTCAAGTCAAAGGGATTGCCCTAACCTTTAATGGCACTGTTTTAGTTCAGGAGGCAACAGATGGAGCAGCTTTCACACGTCCCATACTAAATTATTCTACCTGTACTCCCCAAAGTAGAATACAAAGCATATATTCCTCTTACTGCACTCAGAGTCCACGTTAATCACCTTGTGAAGTTGTTGGATTTTTTGTTTGTGTGGTTTCTTTTCCCCCTTTCTCCCCCACCATCCTCCAAAAGATACAGCTTCTCTTGACTTCATGGTCTCCTCCGGATCCTTTCCATCTCTTTGTAATTTGCTTTAAAAACACACTGCCAGGGTAGTGGCATGTAAACCTGATTCTATCATCTCACAGCAGTGATGCATTTAGTTTTGGAACCAACTCTGAAGTCATATATTTAGTTAGATCTATTTTAGTCTTAAGTACAATAGATCAAGTTAAATAGATCTTCTTTTACTTGTAACAATTTCTACACCAAAAAGAGCTTACTGTCAAAGGCATCTTTAACACAGATTAAAATATAAGACACTAAGAAGAAAGTATACATGTGAAGTACATGCTATAAATCCACTATGGGAAATTTTTTATTTTTTTAAGACAAGTTAAATGAATCAAAGATAAAGCAAAGAACGTGGCAGCACTACCCAATTCAGAGTAAAGCTACTGAAACCAAACTGATGCATACAAATGGCAATGGAACGATGTAAAAGTTGGGAATGTTTACCCAAGTGTTTGTAAGCTTGTCAAAGCTAGGATGTGTTGGTACAGTTTCCATCACTTAACACACCAAGATAACTGTAAGGCACCTTAACAGAATGTTTTTTACATTGCACACTAACGTATGTAGCTGGTAGAAAAGGCAGAGTTAATACTCTTCCTCTTATTTAGAGTAATTTATTATAGTTGTGTTAAGACAATTCGTCTTACCACATATCAGTTGCACTTGATGTACAAATACAGCTTTTTTCCACTGTCCTGCTGAACCGTACTTCTTGAAAGTGAAGAAAAAGGATAGACATACTAATGATTTATATCACTGCAGGAGAGTTAATGCAGTTGAAATAAGATTTGTTAATTATCTGCTTTAAGACCAAAATCATGTTGTAATCCTTTTCTCAGCAGATTTCCCTCGTGAGGTTCATTCATACCCACTTGTTAAAGCCATCTCCATACAGCTGCTATTTTCATTACTTAACAAAGGTTTCCTTCTTCCAAGACAAATCCACATCCTGGATGCTGCTATAACCCCATCCTACAAACTTCTTTCATCTACCAAGACAACTACAGATCTTTAGCACACCAGCTTGTTTCTGTGCAGTGTAGTTGTCATTTCTGTCTTCTGCATGCACACCACTATTGCCAACTCTCTTTAGCACGTGACAAAAGGGAGAGGAAAAAAAAGAAAAGATGCCACGATGACCACTGACTAGAAAGTCCAGTCACATACAATCCTTAATTCCCACTCCTGTCCGCTGAAACGACTGCAACCAAAAGTGAGCCAAGAGTTATCACCTTCTACCAAAGATACTTCGGCCCTTCCTTTGTGCAAAGGCATAAGAAAACACGCAGAGAACTCTGATTGCAAGTGTTCTGCACCACTTACTCCATCAGATTTATACATTTCCCATTAGTTCTCTTCTCTTGATTTCATTTTCAGTTCTCTCATGCTATTCCACTACATTCAGATGTTATTCAAGTGTACCAGAACTCACCTACCTACATTCTTAGCAATGTTTCCTCCACAACACCTTTGAAATAAGGACTGGAGTTATATATCTATATCTATCTACCTAGGTGTTCAATTACTATTATTTTTAAATTACTTTTTTCCTTAATTATTTCTTTCTGACATAATTCATCAGTCCTAGAGCATTTGTGCATTAACTTATTTAAAACACTCCACCTCTTTGGAAGGTTTTAAACATTCCCAGTGCATAGAAGGAAGTGAAACCTCTTCAATGAAATATCTCTTTCTGAAAGTGTTAGTGAAGCAGTGCAATGCTATCTTTTCCCAGTATATTAGACACACTAAATCCTTTCTGCTCCACAATCCTCCAAATCCTTTTCAGTTTTTCGTTAGAAAGGAACAAAAGAAAAGAAACTTAAACCCTTGCATAAGCTATGAACATGTGCATAGAAAACAGGAGGGAAGGGAAATAATTAACAAGTGAGAATTGCTATGAAGGTCCATCTAACTAAACAGCTTATAGGAAAACCTGCAAGGTTTAATACTGAGCCACATAGATTAAAGGCAAAATGTTAATGCCTGTAGAAGTAGAAGACAAAAAGGCCTATGTAAGTTGTCATTATTAAAATGCCTTAGGGAAACTTTCTTATGGTAATTCAAACTGAAAAGGTTAAAACCTTAAATGGTATTATGTTCACCCCATACGCAGTGCTTCCATACAATGAAAGAAGAACATACAACTTACTCTTGCAGAAACACCAGCTGTTGCTACGTGACCCACTAACTCCACAGATATAAGGGAAAAGCCTGAAGAGAAACATGCCACAAAGTACTTAAGCTTCAGGCAATGCTCAACTTTCTAGTAGTGCAGAACACGTGAATACAGCATTTTCTATGAAACCCAACATCAGTAAAAGCCTAAAGCATCAGTTAAACGCTACATGAACTATAGGAATCAGAAGCTCCTCCAGCATCAAGATACTTTCAACTGACTGAGCTTCCAAAACACAAATTGACCTTCCAGAAATTCTATTTCAACACAGTGGAAATGCAAGCTGAGTTAACAGATTGTTTTTAACCCCTTGCCCACATTCTTGTTTCTCCACATACCCATGAATTGTTATGATTTTCAGTCAACATCCTGGCTCTAACACTTCTGAGTATAAAGTAAATTGTGTTACTCAATAACTGAAATGTAGACAAATCTTTACTGGAAGTCTTCTTAAGGTACAACAAAAGTATGTAAATACTTGGAAATTAACAGATTCATACCACACAAAACTGAATACTGGCACAAAAAGAGAATTAATTCCCAGTTACCTGAACTTCTGTAACTGGTAAGCCATGCCGAAGACCAGCAGCATTTTACCACACATTTAGCACTCATCCACTGTAGTTGTTTACATCCTCAAGGCACACCACCAAGCAGGAGACAATACTAAAGTTTCATGTAAGATTTTCTTATGCTATTCCTTATTTCTCTCATACAATCTGTCTTGTTCACCATTTTTCATCATTAGATCTCAAAAGATCTTTTGATCTTGCAGATATCAGCTTACATGCAGCTGCTTCCTATGAAGAGTAGTAAAATACTTAGGGCTGTGAAGGCTGTCTGCTGTTTTTAACATTTTATGTCTCCCACTACACAATCACTAAGTTTAAGCCTCCACAATACAAACACTAACCTACTAGGGAGCTAAAGTCAGTAAAACCATCTAGTCCTTCTGTCAAAACTCGCAGAATTTGAGTTTGTATACAAAGATTGTCAATAAATACTTTTTTAATTAAATAGTCTCTCAGCCACTTGATCTTGAAGGTAGGTATTTCTGACACATCAAGTTTCTTCATCAAAAATCAGATATCAAAAGCAAGTTCTAATTATCTCACTGTGGTTAAGTGCAGGCAGCAGCAAAACAAGGCATGTGCTCCTCTTACAATCATTGAATCACCAAGCTTGGAAGAGCTGCCCCCAAGATCACGTAGTCCAACTGTCCATCTGCCACCAACATTTCCCCAATAAACCACGTCCCTTAGTAGTGGTACTCCACTTTTCCTGAACACCTCCAAGGACAGTGACTTCACCACCCCCTGGCCACCCTGTGCCAGACCACTCTTTCTGACAATGATTCCTAATGATTCCAACCTGAACCTACCCTGGTGCAATATGAGGCCATTCCCTCTCACTCTCTACTGAGAGTTATGAGGGAGAAGAGGCCAACCCCCCCCACCACAACCACCCTTCATGCAGTTACAGACAGCAGTAAGGACTCCCTTAGCCTCCTCTTCTCCAGACTGAACAATCTCAGAGACTCCATAGAAAACTAATGCTTCAGACACCCTGCCAGCTTTGTTGATCTTCGTTGTGCATGCACCAGGGCCTTGATGTCTTTCTTGTAGTGAGGGGCCCAAAACTGAACACAGTACTTGAGGTGATTTTCTTCCACTTCCTCTTGAAAAGCAAAAATGTAGTAAGTCCTCCTTTTTAAGGGTGGGTAGCAACAGGACAAGGGGAAAGGAAGAGAGCAGATTTAGACTATATTTCAGGAGGAAATTCTTTACTGTGAAGGTGTGTGAGACTAGACACTGGATAAGGTTGCCCAGTGAGATTGTGAATGCCCCCTCTCTAGAAGCATTCAAGGCCATGCTACATGGGGCTTTGAGCAACCTGGTCTACAGGGAGGTGTCCCTGCCTATAGCAGCGGGGCTGGAACTAGATGACCTTAAGGGACCCACCCAACCCAAACCATTTTATGATTCTTTAGAGATCTGCTTCTCCTTTGACAAGTTGTAGGTGATAAGATCTTGAACAATTTACTGACACATCAATCTCTGGACAATTACAAAAGGTTCCTAGGACAAAACAAATCATCTGAGATTGTTTTTAACTGAAAATGGTTATGGCCACTATTTTAAGCAGAATTCAATCTTGTACCAGATCAAGCTTCTCTGGGCTAGGATCCAACTCACTTCAGGATTCTAGTCAAGCATAAGGGAATGATATAGAAACAGACAATTCCAGGAAAGTTAAAATGATACATACTTACATATATAAAATTTTGATAATGACATTTCCATCTAGTTACAAAAAAAACCCTTAATTTAGCAAAGGGATTTTTTTTAGAGTTACGCTCTTAGGTGTGACCTTCAAGGAAGCTCTAACCAGTTAGCATTACGGAACTTAATGATGAGATGAAAGAAATAAGATGGTACTCAAATAAGTAAAAAGCTGTCATAAAAAAATAAGTAAGAAGGAATCTATTTTCCATGTCTCTAGAGAATATCATAAGGAGTAACAAGCTCAGATTAGAGCAGAAGAAAGCTTGTTAGACATTCAGGAATTTGTCTAAGATTAGATGAAACAAGCAACTCTCAGACTTGGTTGCTTCTGTCTGGAACAAGGACATGGACTCAATTTTCTGAGGTCACCTCCAACCTTCTCTATCTAGTTACAGTTAGATGCAATTTGAACTTCACATGTGGTAAATCAGTAAACTCTCTGTGAAGTTCTTAAAACAATCCAATTCATTGCACAGGTTTTCCATTAAAATAGGAGAGTTTTTGGCTTTGTTTCTATCATTTATACCTCCACAAAATTAGAAACTAACAAGATCCACGTTCATAGTACCTTGCAATTGTGGCAAAGCTACTGTGACAAAACTGTACAGGTCGAGAAAAGGCAGAAGGAAAGCCTGTGCAACAGTGCTTGGCAGCCAGCAGGCAGTCAGAGCAAAGATGTAGATCACCTCCAAAAAGGTCTGAGACTTGGATGAAAAAAGACAAAGCAGCTATTTCATATATAAATATTAATGATGAATTACTAACGTCTACAGACTAAATTACAGAAATTCCAGTAGCTTCAAGTTTCTTGAGGGGTGAACTCAGGCACCTGTAACTATCTCTAGCACGCTGCCTGTCTGCGTACCTCCTAAGTTCATGATAGAAACAGATTTTTACTAAAGGTATTTACAATAAATAAATAAACAATCAAACAACACATTACCACCACTACCTCTAGAGTAAAACAAATACTGGTTATTTGAACAGGCTGCTCAGAGAAACTGTAGATGCCCCATCCCTGAAGGTACCCAAGGCCAGGCTGAACAGGGCCCTGAGCAGCTTGATCTATTGGGGGGGGGCAACCAGCCCACAGCAGAGGATTGGAACTAGATGATCTTTAAAACCCCTTCCCCAATCCAAGCCATTCTATGATGCTATGATTACTTTCACAGCAATTGTAATTGTTGTCATCAATAAAACTACAATAAATTACCAGCTGCAAACAGCAGCAGAAGCATATATTTACCACTAGCAGGGAAAACACCAACTTTGTAAGGCATTAAAGAGCAACTCCTCTTGCTTTCATGAAAGTCACAATACTCTAATTAACCTCTTCCTCAACCATTAATGTGAAAGTTATTAATGTGAAAATAAATGGTTAAAAGGAAAAAAAAAAAAGGAGCTGGCCCTCAAATTTCCAGGTTTACTCCAAAAAAAAAAAGTTTTTGCAATTAATAGGCTACTCTGAAAAAGTGAAAAGGCTCACTAATTAATTTCTTGACAAAACTCACACAATCAATGATAATTTTAATTATATTACTGGCTTCAAGGCTCATACAAAGAATTTCAAAAAGAACAGTTTCAACACATTTCATCTTATCACGTAAAACCCATTTTCTAAACATTTACCTTAATCTGTGCTAAGTAAATTGCAAGAAAAAGTGACATTTCATACTACAGATACAAAGACCTTGGACAACTGTTACAGAATATTTGTGAAACAAACCCGTGTCTTCCTACAACAACCTAAATCTTGAAATAAAATTTGTTTTCCCTTTTTATTTAAAGGTAAAAACTCAAACACCTGAAATTTGTACCATCCTGACCATACAGAACTCTTGGCAAAAAACAGAGAGGAAGAAAGAAACAAAATTAGGAATGTGGAAATCTAATGCAGGCAAGGGAGTAGAAGGGGGATAGAAGTGCTTGTAAGCTTTGACTAAGAAGTCCAGAGTTTGGGTTGGTTTATATTTGGTGTAGGTGATTCTCCTCAGCCACTCATTTTAGTTAACTCTTAACATGGTTTTCTTTTCAAACTAGTAGCACAGATGAAGTGTAAGAAATAGAAAAGCTGTGCTTCCTTAGGAATTAAGCACCAGCATGCACAGAGGAAAACATTACTACAGTGTAATTTCTGCTACGTTCATTTTTTTTGGTAAAGATATAACAGGGGCTTGAAAATACTTCTATAAAGTTCTTATGTAATAGCAAATGTGCCCAAATTTTTTTTTTTAATTATTGTCCTTTGCTTGGGTCCACAGAGTTTTAGGACAGCTAACTGCATGGGAAAGCGCTTTCAGCAATGCAAATAAGTAGAAATCAGAATTCTCAGCTTCAGTTTTCTACAGCGTGCATCCCTTTGATCAGTACACCTTACATTAAAGCAGTTGTATAGATATCCCTTAATACTAAAAGTTCCAGGGCAAATAAAAAAAATCATAACAGCCCTACAGTACAACAGAAAGCACAGCAATGACAGTAGAAAAGCAAGGTGCCAGGCTGCAGCAAGTGAGGATCTGCTCAAACGCAACAGTCGTGGGCACAGAAATAAAGGAAAGAAGCTGCTTACCTTCCAAAGGCCTCAAGTAGGCTGGGATCTCCAGTGAGATACCTTTACCTCTACTGCCAACCCTTAAAATAAATCTGGGAAGAGGTGGATCCTGGCAACACTCCTTCTGGTCCCTCAGATGAATGCACCTGAGCTCCCCTGGGTTGTCCCTGCCTGCCTGACAGGTGCTCAATCACGGGTTCAAGCTCTGATTTAGCATTTCTGCTACAAGACTCAATTCAGATTATGAGAAATACGCTTGTGCAAAATCTCACGAGACTTGAAGTCTCTTAAAAAGAGATGCAGAAGACAGAAAGTCATTTCACTGTGAGAACGAAAGTAAAACAGCTTTATCCTCACCAGCCTTCCAGTAGACATGGCACTTTATCATTTTTAGATATTTATTCATTTCATAAATTCACCCAAACATTACATCCAGACTTCTCTTCAAGTTTGTACCAGACCAGCACACGCTACAAACGTAATGATGTGATGTTGTTAACAGACAGTTGTTCTCTCTCTGAAACTGACTCATGAGCTCTGGTCCTGGATGTCTTTCAAACTCAGAGCAATAGGCTGGAAAAGAAATCAGCTGTGTGGTGTAAACTGGCTCCACACTTCCAGCACGGTCCAGTTTTCTGGGCTCAGAAACCGACCTCATTCTTCTGTCCCTAACCCCATCCATAGCCCAACACACAGCAGTTGCACATCTTCCCCTGCTGCCTGAATTGGTTTAACACCATCTCCTTTTTCTGAAAAAGTAGCCAAGATCATAAGTGTTATTCTACACTGAAGCTTAAACCATTTCAGTACTACCCATGGTTTGTATCTGACTTCCACTATTTCTTTGTGGCTTTGAACAACTGACAGCTGCCCGTATTCCTACATCATACGAAGCGTAACACTGCTCCAACAGAACTGAAAACAACCACCACTCACAACTCTAGATGTATTCTGGCAAAATCTAGGGTACTCTGGTTCTCATTTTTCTATTCATATTGGGAAGAATAACTTAACAAGACCTTTTCTGATTAAATTTGTTCAGTTAAACACATTGTTCCATCTGAGTTTTGGAATATGTTATATTCTTTTTTTCATTTTCTTTATGCTTTCCTCTTAACTTTCACTTAAAACTTGAACACGAGGTTCAGCTTTCTCCCTCATGTTTTTCAGACCGCTTCATGCTCCAGAACCGCATGCATGGAGAAATGCCTCAGAAGCAGTGCCATGAGTATCTTTTCTTTCTCTCAGCTGTCAGTGTAGCAACAAATGCCAAATACATTTGTACACAGCAAATCTCCCAGACCTGCAATTTGCGAAGAATGAATCCTGAAAGAATTTTTAGGGCACTTAAAAATTATTAATGCATGAGAATTTTTTTTAAGAGCAGAGATTCAAATAAGGGAAAGACTTGCTCTATGGGTACCACTTGCACACAGCACCACCACGACCCCAAGGTTTACTGAAAACCTATTTAAAAACGCTCTTCACATGAAAATTTAGTATTTTGACTAAAGAATGTTACGCTGTTTATAAACAGACACTTCACAAGGCATCTCAGGTTTTCTTTCTTACTACTTCTAGGATAATTAGCCCAAAAACAGGAAAGTGTAAGCTTGCTTAGCACTTACAAAGAGAAGACTTTCCATTTTAGGCCAAGAATGCATAGCTGGGCCTACAGCTGCTGTGCAGAGGGAAAAAAAAAAAAACAAAAAGCAACTTTAAAGAATGGCCTTAGCTATCTTCTCCTGAATAAAAAATAAAATAAGGTAAAGTCAATGGAGCATTGAGATGGGAGCTTTGTGCTCTTTCAGGGCTTTTACACAATATGAAAAGCAATCGGCTGACTGTTAAGTCTTCCTAGAGCTCAGGTACAACCTGCATTTACCAGGAAGCATACATAAACATGCAGGACTGGGATATTAGACTATTAATGTTAAGTCTTGGGACTCATGAACAAAGCTTTTATTTTTGATAAGCACTTCTTCCACGCTTCATATACTGGCAAGTGATCGAGGTACTTCGGGGTGAGGAGGCGTTGCCATGCTTCTTATGTCTGTGCACAGGGACTATACCATATGGGCAGCAAAACCTGCTCCCAGTACTGCTGTCAGCAGCCACCTGCTGATCCCCCACCACAGCACTGAAAACATATATTCCCAGGACAGTACCTCAGTGCTAACACCTTATCTCTTTTAAATCTGAAAGGTGAAGAGGAATACTTGTTCCCACAGATGCTTTTGGGAGGAGGAGATGAGGGTTGGTGGGCAGCACGAGACAGAAGTTGTGATATTAAAATAAACCCTTGACTGAAGGTGCTGTAAGTATTCTCAGCTTAAGAGGTTACAATCACTGCTGAAAAATTTGAGACTACCACCAAACGCTGTCACCTCATTTTTCCAATACAAAACCAAGAATCCTGTAGGAACACCTAAATTCTCAAACAACCCATCATTACATCTTGCATTCATAAAGCAATAAAGCATTCATAAAGCATAATCTTATCTTAAAAGCTAAGTCTAACTTAGAATTATCTTCTCTATTTCTACACTGCATTTTCGTCTAAAGACATTTACTTAGCTCCCGCTCTTCTGAGCAAGCTAGTTGTGTTTAGAATAAAGGTAAGGTTCAGGTTCTTAAGACAGAATTTGCTCTAAATTAGTAAGGTTTCTTTGTAATAGACTTTTAAACGTAAACAGGCTCTCACTCACCGGATTAATCCACTTCCATGACTTTAAGACTGCCTAAACCCAGGCAGCCCCTTATTCTGTTTATATACAATTTCACTCACTTTTTAGCCATTAGAGACTGAGAAGACTTAATACTTCTGAAATTAGGATCTTAAGAGTTGCTAGAATTTGCATCTTCAGTTAGCAACAACAACAAAAATAATACTACAGAATTAGTTGCAGTTTAGTCTGTTTGTTTTGAAGATACTACGCTGGGAGCAATGTAGATTTGCATCCTCTTCATTAGCCAGACAAGGACACCGCAGCCACCAGAACTGGAAGGCTCTTACCCAACAAGATGAAAACATGAAAAGCACTATGGTTCAACCTCAGTATGTTTGACCAGCCTCAGTCCTCAGAGAAGAAAAATAACTGTTAAGCCACTACTTAACAGCAAGGAATATCAAGTTAGCCAACAACTAGTAGAAATATGTTGCTGGACTTATCCTTTCTGGATTTTCCTTCAATGTGATCCAAAGGAATATTGATATGAACACCATGCTCAATATGGCAGACTATTTCAAGGGATACAGACACATAAGTACTCTCAAATACAATTACCAATGACATACTGGAAAAAGCTTCATTAAATTATTTTTTTTTCCCTCAGCTTAGCTGACTAATCTTTAAGAAGGGGGAAGGTGAATTTTCTTGACGAGTTTCTGATCCACCTACTACTTTAAAGCGTTTATTTTTATAAATAGTGATAAAGAGGACATAATTCATCCACACTGTGAGAAGTAACATCAGGAATTAACTGACATTTTCCTACCACATGTTTTCAGACAAACATAAAACTGATGTGCTGGATTACACCCAGAGATCCATTAGTCCAGTTTCCTCTTTGACAAAAAACAGTGTTGGAAGCTTTTGCAAGGGTCCCAAAAGGTCTGTTTCACATCTGTGAACAACTACCCTACCTTTTACAGGACATGAAGGCCACTGACTTCATCCTAGCTATTGTCTACCCTTAAGTCCATTACTTTAAAGTAATGTAAATAAACTCACTATTAATAGTAACTTTTATTTAAAAAACAAAATATTTACTTGTATCAGCTATAAGGACAAACTTCATTTTTCCACAGTAGGTCTGAAAGCTCTGAGTAACCCACAGAGATAACAAACCAAGAGACAGATGTCATAAACTGTCTGCAGTGCACACTCTTTGGAAGCAAAACCTAAATAGAAACAAGGGGTTTTTAGTGATTACTTGGTTTTTGCTTTGGGTAAGGCTTTTTTGTTTAGTAGTTTTACCTTTTAAATGCTTCAGCAGGGTTCCTCTCACATTCCCCGGGTTGCAAGAGGCTTTGAATAGCAGGATCTCTTAGTTTGTCCTCATATCCCTGGATCAGTCCACTGCGGCAGATTTGTGCAACTAAACCTCTAATAAACCCTCCAACACACAGCGTATCAGAGTCCTGGGCTCTGCAGAAATGGAAGGCTAGGGCTTGCCGATGTAAGCCTCTTTGTAGGTTTGCAGGTGAGCTTGGCCAGAGTAACTCAGTACAGAGGGCTGTCTTCCCACTACCGGGCCCTCCTACCAACAATACACCCCAGGCAGCTCCTTTCCCAGAGACAACACCGGTATTATTCCCAGAACTCGCTACAAGAGATGGTTTGTTGGCAGCACTACCACTGCAGTTAGCTTTCTCCTGGAGGCAGTGCTGAAGCTTGTGGAAAACCCACTCCCTACAGTAAAACTGCTTTCCCTGCAGCAAGCTGGTTTGAGCCATTTTACAAAGCTTCTTCTCTTGGACTTGTCATAAGCAGCAGCAGACCTTCAACATCTTAGCGCAGGGAGGCACAGTTTCATCTTGCACAAGAAGATCTTCTGCACAGAACTTGACAACACTTAAAATAATCAGTTTACCTTCCACATAACACTCAACAGCATCTTCTCGCAAAAGGTGTTACTCCATGCGGATGCTTTATTACAAGCAGTGAAACACAATCACAGCTCAGCTGACATCATGAAGCAGCATCTGATACCAACGCTCAACAATACTTCTCCTATGGCTCAGAAGTCCATACAGCTCCATGGCTACATCTGTAGTTTATGCAGTTGTGCACGATCCCAGTATACAGTGGAGACACTACATCTGGAAAAACTGAAGAGGAGCCAGCTTTTCAGTGTATACTAAATGCCTTTCAACTCTAGGCATTAATCTCTCCGGATATAAATCCAGAAAAAGCTGTCCATAACAAAATGTTCCTGCTGGGAATTTTATACAGAAAACAATTCTTCTTCAGAGTATTATATACATATCCCAAACATGTGGATATGCACGACTTACTGAGAAACAGTCACTTTGAACAACGAGGAACTTCGCAGACTTCGCATATCTGGGCAAGCGTCTCCGAAGTGCTTTGGATTATGGTTTCTTAGGCAGTGGAGATGAAAGGGAAGAAAGTGTTTACAACTTCTCATTTCAGCACATTCGTAAGCGTCTTCTTCAGGAACCTGGATTCTTACTGAACCTGTTCTCAGGTATCTTAATCGCAAGATGTCAGAAGAGACAACATCTTCCCCTAGAGCTCTGAAATAAAGAAGACAGCACTTTTAACCCTGCATGCAAGTCGTAATTCAGTCAGCTGCAAAGCATACAACAAAGAGTGAAGTCAGTGGTTCTTATCTTCAGTTTTGCCTGTGCTATCCATCTAAAAAGGTGCTTTAAAAGGAAAAAAAGTGTTGTTTCAAGGAACGATTGGCTGTATATAAGAACAAAACAATAGACAGCTGTGCCAGTAGCCTCAGAATCACAGCACAACGAGCCCTGCACTCCCTCCCTAGGAGAGCCGAGCGCAGCCTTTATCTCCGCACTCTTTCTCCCACGGCTGCAGCGCCGAGCCCTCCCTCCGCGCAGCCTTCCAGCCGCTGCCCACGGCTTTCTCGGGAACTTTATCCCACAGGCGAGCTCTGCCCACGGCTCCTCGCACACCTCTTTGTTCGCCGCCCGCCTGCAGCAGGACGCTGCTCCTGTCAGCCCCGGCTGCTCCACGCCCGACCTCAGCCCGTGCCGCGTTGTCCGGCACCGTGCAGCACCCCGACCGGGCACGGCTCCCGCCTCACGCCGGCGATCCCGAAGCCGAGCGAGCAGCCCTCCCCCCCCCCAACTCCCCTCCCCCAGTACGGCTCCGCACAAAGCCCCCTGCCGCAGCCGCCCTCCGCTGTCACCCCGCTGCCCACCTCGGCCAGGTACCGCCCAACGGCGGCCAGCCGCCCCAGCGGTGGCCGGGCTGGGGGCCTCCCCGCGGCCGCTCGCTCACCTCCCGCCGCCGTCGCCGCTCACAACCTCCCGGCGGCGCGGAGGCGGCGCGCCCCTCCTCTTCCTCCAGCCCTCTGGGCTCCCGCCCCCGGGCTCCGCCGTGCCAGGCCCGCGGCCAGCCCGCTCCGCGCCGCCTCAACCCGCCCGTGCTCTCCTCCGCGACTCCTCGACCCCTTCCGCCGGGCCCCGCCCCTCCGCGTTGCCCCCGCCCCTCCGCGTTGCCCCCGCCCCTGCCCGCCTCACGCCCCTCCCTCCGCCCGCCTGCCAGCCCGACATCTGGCGGCATTAGTCCTGGGCGGAGGGAGACGCCCCGCGGGCGCTTCACCGCCGCTCCGTTTTGTCCCGCCGCCGCTGCCGCGCAGGGGAGCTCAGTTTCCCGGACCCCCGGCGGCGGGGCCCTGCAGGGGGCGGCAGCGCGGCTCTCGGGCGCCGGGGCGCGGCCGCGGGGTTTGTCCCGAGGGGAATTGTGGAGGGGCGGGGGAGCGGAGAAACTTGACAAATAAAGGTTCTCGGCAAACGGTTCCGTGGCTGGTTGTTTCACTTAAGCGCAGCGCGATGTGTAGATTATGTGTGCCATCTCTCTAATGCGCGACTTCAGCTTTCTTACTGCTCTTAACCTAGAGAACTGTAGGCCCGATAGCTATTTTCCCTTCGCCTCACTACTGCCTGGTCCCGTTCCACCCAAACCAGCCCGTCCCGGCCAGAGTTCTGCTACACGCACTGAGTGCAGCCTCAGAAAACATGCTGCAATTCCAAGCAATTTCCCCCTTGTTCCTCACGCTTCTCACACTGAAAATCACATTTTTCCAGGCAGGGCTTAGCAGCACTCCAGCCTGGGGCAGATGGACCAGTGCGGACCTTTCCTTGCCCATCCATGACACAACTGCCTTCCTGCACCCTCCTTCAGTTTGCAGTCTCCCAAAAGCCTCTCTGAGATCCTTTTGACAAGGCTGGAAACATCACTGGGCTCAGCAGTCCTTCACAGTGCAACCTAGATGCAGGGGGAAAGTGGGAGTTCACCCCTTACTTGGCCGCCTGAGTGCAAGGACGGGAAGCGTTTCCATTAGAATTTCACCTCTGGCCGCCTTATTGGTGATACAGCTCTTTCCTATTAGCTTTCTGATCAGGAGTTTTATGGCTGGTAAAGAGAGCCTCCCCTCTGTATGGTTTGTACACCAGGCAGTTGAAGCACCACTTTTACACAGAGTACATCCATGCAATATGGCACACTCATTTACTGCCCTCCAAGGAGTGTCCTGAGATTCTCTGTAGGACTAAAATAAAAAAAAATGAATAAATTCATTTGGCATACTGAAGAGCTTAGAAAAACAAGTCTGCCTACTTCTGGAAACCAGTAGAACAAGTTTGAAGAACCTTTGGAAGCACTGAATTACAAATTTGCAAAGCACTGGGGAGTGGGGGAGAAACACAAATAAGAATAGTAGTCAGAAAAAGTGTTGGTTTTGTTGTTTTTATATATTTATATATACATATGTATATATGTATCTGTTTTCTTTTTTAAACCACATACTTTAGACAAATAGTCTTCTCTAAGCCTTTTTCTTTCCTAGCAGCACCTCCTTGTAAGAGCCTTTGAACTGCTAAATCTCTCTCTCCCCCTCCACCTCCCCTTTGTTTTTCTCTTAACAGTAAATGAATAGTGATAGATAGTATTTGGAATGATGAAATTGTAGTTGTGATCAGCTGAGTTGTCTGGAGACCAAAAAAAAGCAAAGGAAACCTACCAAAAAAATCCAAAAAACAGAAAACAAACCACACACACATTGAGAGTCACATCTTAGACACAGGTACTAGACTGTTAGGTGGTCAGCGAAAGAAAAAGGAAAAATGAGAATCTGGACAGTGATGAAACCCAAGGGAAAATGGAATTCTCACTTTTCGAATGAGCAGGATGCAAACAAAGACCAATTTATGTGAAAAGTTGCTTTTAGACTCCACAACATCCAACATGAACAATAAAAATAATAGTGTGGTTTGCTAAAATTAGACATTTAAATGTAATCAAGATTGCCTTTTAGACAAGGACCAGAAAATACTAATCTTTCCATGCTAATATATAAATTCTGCAACTGAATAGATGACAGTAATTTGATTTTAGTGTGGAACAGAGACACACAGTGACCATTCCCACAGAAATTACTTCTGTATCGTACATTTGAGCAAAACTTCCATTCAGAAGATCAGATATACAGCTATCATGAATGGAGATTACTTGTGGGAATGGCAAGGGGAAAGAAGACAGGAGGCAGAAAGGAGCAGAAATCAAAACCAGCAAAAACGCAGTAGGCCTAGAATGCATTTGTACCCTTATCAGTGGGAGGACTTTTAGTTTTTCAAAAGATAACAAAATATTGCAAGGTCGGAAGTATGACCTGCATGCTTCTTTCTAAATGGTTGCATATATGACCTAAAGATGAAGGATCGTGGTGGCCTTGCATTGACTGCCTGAGTTACTTAGGAAACAAAAATCATACAAACACTTACGGTGATAAATAAATAAAACACAGGGAAAAAAATCCTAAAAAATGTTGGAAATGTTAAAAAACTGAGGTTGCCGTGAAGAAAGAGGCACAGCTGCTAAGGCTGGGAGATTTCATCTGTACATTAAAGAGTAAGACCCTGAAGTCAACCTTCAAAAGCAAGGAAGGTATTTTGTTATCAACTGGATTTGCATAACACCTCTTATTTCTAATGCGACAGCCTCCACGACATCATCCTGGTGAATTATTATAGCTAAGAGTCAGATATTGCTGATACAGTTGTGCAATGTTGTAGTTAATGAGACGGGATAAGAACCAAACTTTGTTTTGTGGTTTTGTATAACTCAGCTTGACATAGATAGCAAACCAACCACGATATAATTGGGTGCAACCTTGCAGACTCCAAGACTGACAGATAAGACCTAAAGCAGACACAAAGAAGACGGAACATATCAAAATCTCCCATCTGAAAAAAATATACACTTCTTGTAGCTTCATTGGTCTGAGGCTGTAATAACCTGTCTGCTTAAGTGAGGATGTAGTTCAGGACTTGATCTTAAGATACAATTGGAGGTTTCTGCTATGCATTTTCAGGCATAATTTTACAGTTACAAATACTAGTTAACGCTGAGAAAATAAGATGAAACTTAAAAAATGAAACAAAAAACTTCTTACTTTTTGAAGTCTATGCTGGAAAATCTAAGGGGTTGATTAAACAAAAAGTCGTTGTGCATTCTGAATAACTTGCACTATCTTTTCTCAGAATGGCAGAAAAGACCACTAATGTGTTAGCGGTTACAATATGATGCTATTCAGATAGGAAGGTTTGTTTTAAGATGATAGCCATTTCTGATAGGCCAGAGAATGCAATCGATCATGATGGCAAAGGTAGGACCAAGGCTGATTGAATTTAAAGTCATCAAAACCTGAGTAATGGCGTTCACATAAAAACATTTGCATGGTAGGTAGCTCGGAGCAGTGTTATCGGTTTGGCTGCTTTCTGGCTTGTGTATGACTCACAGCCAGCCCTGGTCCCGCTGTCTAGGTGCTGCATGTCCTGTCAAGTCAGTGCTAGGTCTGCACGAGAAGGGAGTGGAGCTGCAGATCCCAGGAGCTTGAAAGCTTTTGGTAGACATGGATTCACATTCCCAAATAAACAGTTTTTAAGGGTGAGCCTGAGGCAGTTGTCAACTCACAGCAGTCATTTTAAAACTACTTTTCTAACTGTAACTTACTGATTTTCATGCATAACTATGAATTGTTAAATTAAGATACTTCTTCTGACAGGTGAAATTAGTGAATTTGATGGTAAAGAAAGATAGTGCAGACACAGGAACATTAACATAAAAGCACATTATAATTTTCCAAGTGTATAGTGGAAGCCTTATCATGTGGAATAATTAGGGAAAGTCATGACTACCTAATTTAGTGATACTGACATATAGATCCCAGTTCAAAAGCCTGCTCAGGGTGAGATATTCTTTAGGCCTCATGATATCACACAGAATTCCCCCTCAGAGCAATCTGGCAGTCCTGTATGCAAGGGAGCTCATGCTTAACCTGAGACCTACTGTCATGTTTGTGAATTCCCTTCAGTTTGTGCTGGCAAAGCACACTTTGCCTGACTGTGTGGAAATTGACCCCAAGAAGTGCTTTATGAGGTCTCAGGCTGAATTGAAGCTGACCACACAGTTCCCTTGATGCTTCTTTTTGCCTTTTTTTTTTTTTTTTTTTAAAGAGGAACATAACGCTATTCATAATGCCATTTTATTCTAGCTATCAGGGACTTTCCCTCATCACTGTGGTTTTCTATAGACGAAGGCAATAGCGTTATTTTACATAAGAATATAGTTAGGAAGTATAATAGTTCCTTTCAGTTCCTTCCTCATTACCCAGTAATTTGGCTAGAGGTACTATCTATCCCATCTATTGAAATGGGATCTCTGTGAATAAAGGATGCAAGAATGATGGAGCTGAAGCAAAATTAAACAAAAGATCCTGGATATGATAATGCAGTAGCTCAAACACTTGAACAGGAAGGAAAGAGATGTATCCTCATTCCTTCTGAAAAAGAAGTTGTTCCCACTTCCAGGCTGACAGCATTAATTTGTAGGTTATTATAGAACTCCTTCTACAATATATGCTAGTTGCTGTTGGGTGGAAAATTGGCTCCTGTGCTTTGGATTGACAAAGGTAATTTGCCTTTTATATGGCTCAGCATTCTTACCCTCTTTAAAGTACAGCATCTATCCTGCAGCTACAAATAGGGCAAGAAGGAAGCTCTCATACATGCATTCTTACCCTTTGGGAATGTGTGTGTGTGCATGGAATAAATACCCCAGTGATGGTGAATGTAACTCAATAGAACCAGGACAGACTGAAATGCCTTGCTGCTGTGAAACTGTGGATGGAAAGTGAAGAGGGGTGTTGGACTAGATGATCTCCAGAAGTCGCTTCCAACCTCCACGATTCTCTGACACTATGACACTATTAGTGCTCATCACCAGTATGCTGTTGGAAAAAAAGAGGCAGCTAAACAAAGCTGAACTCCAAAATGATGGCCTTGAAAATCTAAGAAATGCATGCTAATGTAGTGGCCTATGTCTTTCTAACCTTGAGTGTTGCTGTGTGTGCAGGGATTGCAATACGCTGCAGCTTCCTCCTGCTCTAGAGTAGCATGTTAACCAGTATTTCTGTAGTGTGAATTATGGTATAACATTACCGTTCTGTTTAATAAGAGTTGACAACACATGACGCCAGTCAAACTTAATTGTTAAGTATAATATTCTGGAAAACAGGTGCTGCAGTAGATAACTAGTTCTGTTGGATGAAAATGTATGAGGATCTGCAAAGAATTTAAATGTCATTAAATGATGACATGAAAACTTCTGTGGAGTGGAAGGAAAAAAAATCTGCCAGCAGTAAGCCATAATAAAGCTAAATCTAGAAAATGACCTTATTTGTGAGTTGGAAGAGAAATATATTTATCAGAATATCATTGAATGTGCATGAAAAAATTGAACAGATGTCTAAGAATAAGAATTAATGCTTAAATGAAGAATCAGAATTCCTACATACAATAACAGAAGAATTTATACAGAATCAACATTTTATATTAACTTAGTGAAATCTAATCAAGTATTGTTTGATTTATGTTGGAAATATTTAAGTTGTAAGCATTAGGAATGTGTGTGTAAATAGCTTGTGCTCTTTCTGTATGTTGCTTATGTAATCTCACTACTTTCATCAGCACCTGAGTACTTGTCCTGACCCGTTCTTTGATCTTGAGCAACTCCTGTAACCTTATCTGCTTCTGTTTCCCCATTGGTACAACAAGGATAGTAAATCTTTCCTATTGGCTTTCTTATGCCTGGTCTAACTGCATGCAAAAGCAACATGTACCAAAATATTTTGTACTACTTCAGTGACACCAGGTAGCGATGCTCTAACTGGCCAAGTCTGACAGATGTGTTGTTGAATCAGTGTGAGCTATCCAGACTAAATCATAAGTAGTAAAATAACCCAAATCCTTTTCACTGTATAGGCTCTTGCAGACCTCTGCCCTAAGCCCATAGTAGCTCATATGCTCCTTGTGTGAGAAGTCATGCTGATACACTGTATAGCTGATTTAACTCATTTCTCTCTCAGTGTAGTTTACTCAGTCTCAAGACCATTTCTTGGTATTTGTGAATTCATGCATTTTAAACACTATTCTGTAATCCCTGTGGAGACAAACTGCCCATTCGACAGAATATCCCAGGTCACTAAGCACTTGCTGCATTATGAAGCACTTCTGCTGTCTTGCCAAATTTGAAGTACTCCATAAGTCATCACTTTAGGAGTAAGAAGATCACAGGATTTAATTTCACCTGCCCTTTTAAGCTTTGCCTAGCTGGCTCCACCTGAAGTAGGACGGACATTCTCCCATTCAGTTCTGTGGCTGAGGGATTACCAGCTGTCAAATTCATGCTTAGTTGGTCTATAAGCTCAGTTTCCAGAGTTTTCTGTGTTAGGGAAAATATGGAATGTAGTCATGCCATTTTTTTTCCCTTAGCACAAGGCATGCTTAAAGCAACAAGTACAGACGTTGCTTTCTCATGAGTGGACTTAAGTACCAGAGCATGTACAACTGACACATATGGAGCAGCAGACTCCAAACTGCTTGGTGGCTTTTGCTGGCAGCTCTGCCCCTTCCTCCGTAGCTGCACTGAGGTCTTTTTGAAGAACCATACCTGCTGCTCGTAGAATTATGTTTATGCTCATGAAGTTTATAAATATACATTATCAATAAACGTCATCCAATAAACCTCTTTTGTTTTGTTTTTTTCTACAGCCCAGGCCTCTACAGTGTTATGAACACTCACAGAATTAAAGTATTCATGAAGAATTGTAGCCAAGATGGATAAAGATATAAGAGATTTTGATGCAACTTTGCTGTATCTACGAAATCACTTGATTAGCCCTTTTCTAACACATTTCTGAACATTTGCTTAGATTAATTACAGATCTTCTAGATCCAGAAAAGGAAGCTAAAATATATTCTTAGGAATGTACTGTTAGACTTTGAAAATAAAATGAGTGAAATTAAAATTACTTGAAAAAAAGCATTTGCATTTAATATGGAAGTCAATTTTATTTTGATTGTGAATCTACTTCTATAAGCAAAATTTTATTCACTTTCCCTAAATAAGTCTTCCAGACAACTTTAAGGGATTTTTAAGGAATCTAAAATCATTCCTTTTATAAAGCAAATGAAAAGGAAAAAAATCAAATTATAATTTTCATGTGACACTGTAAAAGGTTTTGGAACATTCTATGCGTATTTAAAGAGAAGGTTATGTCCAATCAAACAACTTTTCTACTTTCTTTGTCCCAGCATGACAAATATCAGAGTTTTGTGGGCTAACGTACCCACAAAACACAGCACTTAGATGGCTTACATGTAACTTCACAAGCTGAAAATAACACGGGAGAATTTCAGCAAGTACATAATGCTGAGAAGAAAGTTGTCATTAAATTGATTCAGGGCAGATACAAACTCTAGATACTAGTAGCATTTTTGGAGAAGCCCACAAAAATTGTTCTACAAATGCCAGCAGACATGTAGATAGTACAAGGGAAGTTGCATATAGAGCTTCAGTAAACACTACGATATGAAATAACAAATACAAAGCAGTAATCAGAACAGATTATTTTTTTCTGTTCCTGTGGAGTGTGTGGGAAGCCACCACAACCTAAATAAGAGTGAAGCTAATAACCCCAATAGCTTCTACAATATCCTTTTTAACTGTAAGTGGCAATGTACTCTGAAACTGAGAGATGCAGACCACTCTAAAAAGTATTGTGCAGTTCTTTGGGAACCTGGAGAGCAGATGTGAAAAAAGGCCTTGAGGTGCTTCTACTATCTATCTGAGTAGAAGGATGCCTTACTGAGCATGTCACTTCAATATTAGTTCCTGCTATTCAGTGTATATTACCAAGTACCTTGCTTTTTTTCCTTTGCATTAGCATGCTGTAGAAATGCTTACTGAAGTCAAAATCCAGGCCATATCTTCAAAGCTCTAAGGGTTTGAGTACAGGTTGTTTCCATGAGTGCCTCATCTTCATAAAATCCTGTTAATACTCTTACGGAGCAGACAAGGAAATTGAAACCTGTGAGGAGCAGTGAAGATCTGGCTCTGCAGCAAATGGTTTATAACCGTGAAATACTCTGTCCTGTCCAAAAAAAAAAAAAAAAAAGATTAATATGTATTTAGATGAGGAGCAAGGCTTGCTTTTTTATCTTAGCTTTCTCTCAAAAGCAGGTCTGGTCAGAAATGAAGAAAGAGGAAACAACTAAAGTTGAGGTTAAAAAGAGAAAAAAAAAACAAACCCCGAAACATTTGAAGATACAATTCTGAACATTAGTACTCATTGATGTTAAAGATGGCCTATTAAATTCAGCAGAATACCAGCTGACCTCCTTATGACTGATTTCCTGAGACCCTTATCTTGCAGGTAGAACTGGAAAAAAGGGTAAAAAAAGCTTAAAGCCTTTTGTATTATATAGGCATAAACAGCAGACAATGGGCAAAAGATAAATTGTCTTTACTTTGCAGGCTCTGGTGAGTCTCAGCAAGAACACTCCAGTAGCTTTGTGCTGGTTATCGACACATTAAGAGGAGATACAGAGGACATTAAAGCTGAGGATTTAGCAGAAGAAAGAAATAATAGAAGGATTTAAATGGATTAAGTGGGCGATGGGACTCAGGCAGAGGGAGGTGGAGATAACTTTAGCTATCTAGTAAACGAGAAGTGGGAGAGATGATAAATGGAGTCCTGAAGCCTCCACAGATTAAATTATCCGGGTGGGAGGCAGGTGTGAATTACTGGGGAAGTGCAAACACTAAAGGTTTTTTTTATTATTATTATTTGCTGATATAAGTTCCCATTTACATGACATGGTCACAGTAGTGCAACTGCATGGAGCTGTGTGCACCCATACAAGTGTTATCTAAGGATTGCAAGGCAATTCTTAGTACAAGAAATGGAACTTCCATCGTTTCACTAGAGACTTAGAAATGAAACAGGAAAGCAGAGAAAGATCCGTCTCGACAAATGTATGAAAAGGGCATTAATCACCATGGTAAAGACTTGCTGTAAGGGCAAAGATTGAAACTAGTCTGAAGAGAACCATATAGCAAATAGACATTCTGCAAATGTTGGTAGAAATCAATTACATGAGTTATTTCTGTATTCTTAACATCAACAGTTTTGCAGTCTCACTGCTATGAGTCTCATTTTGAAATACTCTTGCAGTTATTTTCGGATCTATCTGTATTTCTCAAGTGCTAAGCATCTGTGTGGTAGATGTGAGTCCATTATAATATCTACGATGTTTTGTTTCAGTTTTCTAGTATATTTTCCTATATATTTTTCCCTAACCAAGAGATTAATCACTATTACTCTTAGAGTAAATAAAAATGAATAGGTTAAGATTTTTTTTTTTCAGAAGTTGAGTCAAATTCTATCAAGAATAGAAAATAAAAATTCAATGACTTCCCAATTTAAAATGATTGTGTCCCTCCATTCATCTTGTGCTAACTTCTAGTAGATTTTTTCCCTAGTTTTTTCAAGCATCCCCAGTTTCAGACATTACTAAAAGCCCATGAAGTTTTAGTAAAACAGTAACTTGGACACACAATCTACTTTGCAACTCCTTAGTGAACAGAGCAGCTATTTTCAAATGTTAGCCTCATCTGGGTATTCTCTTACACTATATTCAGAGCACTAAGTTCAATGAGAGAAGATTAAGTGTTTTACTACTCATTCAGTTTTATTATTGGAGGCAATAGCATTCATGTGTATGAACTGCTAGACATAGACCAAAGTCAGGTGTGAGGAGTAAAAAAAAGCAGCCTTGACAGAAACAATTGTCCCAGCTTTATCATCCAGGAAGACTGTATACATTCATTTAGTAGAAATGTTCTTTATTGCCGATTTTCATACTTTCTTCTTTTCTCCATTTGATCTATTCACTTGCATGGTGTTGGGCACATTCTCTAGCACTTTGACTGCATTCTCTTGGGGTTATAACCACCAGCTCCACTGCTAGTTAGCTTGTTTTTCTAGTTGCTCATTCAGACCCACCCACACCATGAAGAGTAAATCGCTCCAAAGGAAATCAATTTATATTTAACCAGGACATTTAATTATTCCATGGTATTAAGTCCTTACTGAGTGCCGCTGATTAGATAGATAAATTGGATGCTCAGATAGTAGATGGCTGCTACTGGAAAGGCAAGATTTGTTTGCAGTGTATGCACAGACAATTCTGAAACTGCTTGTTATATCAAGGGCGATTTGCACTGGTACTTCCAAAGAGAAATTGCTAAGTTTTAACTGCACATCCTTTACTAAAAGCTTTAAGCCAAGCTGAAGAGCGTAAAGTAGTATAAACTTTTAGTAAGCACAGCATCACCAGATGCTGACTGACAGCTTCAATATTACCTCTGTAAATGCATAATTGGGTAATTCAGCTTTGAGAACCATTGTTAGCTCTGTTAAAATTATAATCAACTCAGGTTATCAGATTCCTAAACTCCTTGAAAGAAATGTCTGTTTTTACATACAACATTTGAGTAGGAGAAGAGATAATGGGAATTAGGACAATACAAAGCAAGTGTTTTAAGATCACGGATCCAGATTTTCCCTTAACATAGCTGAGGCCTGAGAAGGAGCAGTTTCCTGCTCTGGAAGAGGACAAGACTCCAATGTGAAATCAGTCCTCACCATGTCTGTGGCTTCCCCAGAGCAGGGAAGGCACAGCAGCAGCAGCCCTGATGGGTATGGAGTCAGAAAAATGCGTGTATATAATTATGTTCATGTTCTGATTATAGAGCCAGATGACTCAAACACATGTTGATGCTCCTAGGAGCATAGAAAATTTAGACCTCACGCAAGAAGAGGTGCATGACAATTGTCAGCATGCTGGTTTGTAAGCAAGGCACACTGTCACCTGTATGAAATCTGCTTCATTAAGAATAGCATCAGGGTGACATTTACATTTAATCCTAATGGCTGCATAATTATTAATTACAGTAGCTACAGAAGTTAAATCCCAAGGAAGCAGGAATTTGTCATACTCTTCACAACTGCCATGTACTTTCAGAGCACTTCACCCAGGGAAATAAAACCATTTAGGCATTATCTTTGGAAAACTCATCAGGGATATAGAGATTTTGCCACTGTTAGCAAATACCCTTCTATGCTAGGCTTTAAAAAATAAAGATCATTCATTTGAAATGTTATCACTTAATTCTAAACACAACTTGAGCTATCAAGATATTGAATGTATATCACAAAGACTTTTTTCAACGTTGGATCAAATCCTGTTTTGTACAAATCATGATTCATGGTCAGTAACTATTAAAGAATATTATGCTCTGTTATTAATAGTATCTATGCCATTTTAAATTATATCGACTTTCTCCTACTTAAGTTTATTTCAAATATTCAATTTAAATTGGACAATGAAATAAAACTAAAATGTTTCCGATCAGTTTCAGATTTGAGCTGTGCTCACTGCAACTGAAAAACAGTATATTAGCAAGTCAAGATAGAAAAATTGAAATTGCCAACCATGCAAAGTAATTTTCACAGAGGGTTTTGAAAAATGATTGAATACTTTGAAGAGTTCCTGAAGCATTTCAAATTCGTCAATATTTACACACACTATTGCTATTTCTTTATTCTTTTTCCTGCATTAAATTGATTATATACTTAGCTAGAAGCTGAAGCAAAGCGGTTGGTAATTCATTGTTTTTTCCATGATGAAGTAATGAGCCAGATATGAGATAAAAAGATAAAAGTGAATGAAAAATAGATTAAGCTACATTAATTGTTCTCAGTTCAGTGGTCTAAAAAACATATAAAGAAGCACCATAATGATATTTTTAAAAGACTTTACATTAAAATTGTTATTTTAAAATTTTAATTTTGAAGAATGGCAGCTGTATTCTGAAGCTGTATTATTCAGCTAACTTTTAGACTTCCACTTACTTATATTAAGAACCATATCTTAGTAGTCTGTGTGCTTTAATCCACGTTCGTGTAACTGTGAATAGTCTCACCATTCTATTGTACTGTCACTGTTTTAGAAGCTGAATGTAAGAATCTGGATTTGTACTCTAAATAACAGTGTGCATATTCACACGTGTAGTTGTTAACATCTATCATATACAAGCACATATGTATATTTGTGTTGGAGCTATATGTGGACAGAGGCTTAATGTATGCTTTTCCACCCCACAGAAATAGTTGTCTCACTGCAAGGGCCCAGATTACTCTGTGAAATGATATCTGTATGGAAGATACTCTGAAACACAGAGAGAGATACCTATACATAAATGTGGTTGTAGATTTTTTTTTTTAATATTTAGCTATGCAAAAATACTATGAATCTTTACTGAAATGTAAAGCTCTTTAAAACCTCATTTAATATCAGATTTCTTCTGCCGCAGTCTGTTAACAGTAGAAATAAGAAAACTTTACAAACTGCAGGGTGGTTATGAATGATTACTCTGTAATGCACTCATATAAGTAAAATTGAGAAATGCACACGAACCAGCACTGAGAGAACATCCCTTGACATAGTAAATAAATGCTGGGAGGCAAAAAAAATATCCCTAAGGAAAATGGTAAGAGCGTGCACATCAGTCAGGCATCGTATAGCCTTGCAGTTTCAAGGACAAGGAATTTTTAAATTACTTCTATTTTCTTAAAAGATACTAAGGCAGCTGTGGGAGAGATAAGCAAGTATTTTAATGGGCTATAGAGAATACAGACAGGAAAATCTGTTTTCTTCTTGTTTTCCTTACGGTCATTAAATGATCAGTAGGACTGCTACAAGGGTATCTGGGGAAGAGCGGAGTACTGATATCCTGAAGGTCTTCTGAATCAGAAAATTGAGACAGGAGAAAAGTCAGCAAGCTTTGACAGGGAGATACGAGACCTGCACTGAAGAACATAGATGGATTTGGAAAGCTTTGCATTAAAAGTGAAAAAGCTGTGATTAATGGTAAGAAACAAGGTCATGAAAGGGTAAATTTAATAACACAAGTTATGTGCTCTGTAAAGAGTGCTGGAACATGAAGGACAGTATGTTGAAAATTTTTTTAATTAAGCACACACACAAAATAAAAGCCCTCTAAATCAATCACTATTTCTAGGAGGCAAGAAAGAGCACCGAGCTGTGTGAATGTGTGAACAGAATCTTGGGTATCAGCTGTGCAGATTTGTCTGGGGAAATACTTTGACAGATGCCAAGTAGGCCTACTACTCCTTATGTTCATCTCAAAGGCAACCAAAAAAATTAAGTTGCTTGGTTGTATCCAAGAAAAATTAAAAATCCTGATATGCAAAGCTCAGATTTTATGTTTTTCCCAGGATGGGAGTGAGGTACTGGGAGGAGGAGGGGACAGGGAAGGACTTCGGTCTGATTCAGATGGAACTCACACTACTTCTGTCAATTCAGAATAGTTTTCCTCCCATGCAAAGACTTCTTCTCTCACCTTTGTTGTATACTTATCTGCAGTTAAAACACTGTTCCCACTCTTCATGCCGTTTAAACTTGTCAACATCTACAGACATGGGCAGAAACATTACTTCACATTAGCCAAGGGTCTTAGTCCATCACCTTTACTGCTCTAAAATAGCAGTCTGACAATGACTAGCAAATATACCTGTTCTTATGCAAAATCATATCAGAACAGAATTCTGTCTGGATGATAAGCTATCACTCAGTCTTCTCAGGAGAGTTAAAAGGATTTGTATTCATACTGAGAAGAGGCTCATTTGTGATTTAGATGGCTGATGAGCCTCTTCTCAGTATGAAGAGGGAATACTGAGAGCATTTGGCGTTAGCTGGTCAAATCTCTGCATCTCCCTGATTCTCAGAGCAGCATTCCCCCCACCCCCTCCCCTGTGAACCCTGTCCTGACATAACATGGCAAAATTGTGATAAAAAGCAGCTAGAGGTTGCTGACTGAAGAACTCCAGTCATGACAAGAAGAGACTGGACTGGAAACCAGATGGGACTAAGATCAGACAAGATGTTCTAGTAATGGCAGCAGACCTGACAGTTCCCATAAAATACACCATAAATCTATTAGAGTTATATGGATTGGGCTGTAGTAATAAGACATTAATCATCTTTGAATCCAACAGAACAAGGATCCTCTACAATTGGAACATATATTTATACCTCTTTCAGGGTCTGCTGTGGAACAAAACTACCCTTAGATGATGTTAATGCAGCCTGTTGTGATAAAAGTACTGGTAAAAAAACAGTCCCACATCTGATCTCACATCCAGCATTAGTTCTGTCAGCAGACTGTTGACTTTGCACTTCTAGGATGCAATGAAAGCTGTTTGCCACTTTCAAAATGGATTGTTAAGGTATCTAAAGACAACAGTTGCTGTTTAACCCCCACACTTCTCAGGCTACAGATATAAAAAGACGTACATGTATAAAATCACATCTCAGTTACCTTGATGTTTCAGATCTTAAGTTCTACTAATCTAATGGCATAGCTCTTCTTCTTCCTGCTTCCCATTCTTTGAAAAAGAACTTCTTATAACTTTTCTTGCCATGGCAGACAGAGCTCGAATTTGTAAATCTATCGCTTCAGATCAGATCAGTAGTTATAGATAATATGCATTAGCAGATACAGAGATGAATAGATTAACCAAGTAGCTACTGAATTATATTAAAGCAACAGAAGGATAAAACATTGTTTCCTGCAGCTTTGCTTTATTAGAGAGTGCAATAATCAAAGGTTCACACATCAACTAAATAATCATGTTTCTCCTATTTCAGCTATCAGGGGTTCAGTTCACACTATAACCCTTCCCTTCAGCTCAGACACATCTTTTCCTTTTCCTTTTTTTTTTTTTAATAAAAATACTGCCATCTACCTCCACAGAACTGGCAAGAATTTTGCATTTTTAGGGCTATTATCATTCAATCAGATCTGATTTAAAGTGGTTAATGGATTCACAAGTATTGAACAGAAGACAGGCAGACACGCATGAAAATGCTTGATTGCGCAAGGTTTTTTTCATAGGAGTATTCATTAAAAAGAAAAAAAAACATACTCATGAAAAGTCCTCCTTTTCAAGGAAAATAGCAAAGCATATTTCCCAGTTCC
The DNA here is from genome assembly GCF_038088225.1 of Cyrtonyx montezumae. Classification (NCBI taxonomy): domain Eukaryota; kingdom Metazoa; phylum Chordata; class Aves; order Galliformes; family Odontophoridae; genus Cyrtonyx; species Cyrtonyx montezumae. The sequence goes on along the minus strand of NW_027071936.1, from coordinate 31,544,908 downwards.
AATATAAATAAGATGTCAGAAGATAAGGCTAAAGAAGCGTGTGATTTCATAACAGCAGATGATCATTCAGGTATACTGAATCCATAGCAATAGGTGGAAGACCAATGGAAGTATTTAAAGGAACATGTTAAGAATTACTCTCAAATCAGGTTTTTAATGTGACTTACTGGCATGTCAAAGAGTTCTAAGAAATACGCTTAGATTTTTACATCCGCAGAATTTAAAGATCGTGCTTAAATCTTTTGCTTACCTTTCCCCTGCAGAATGCAATACACTCATTGTACAGGATGTAATTTGAGCCTTTATTGTAACTGTTATGTCTCTGACACTGTCATTAGACATTCCAGCTTTTTTAAAAATAGTAACCTTTTTTTTTAAATCTAATGAGTACATCATATAATGACATTATGTGAAATACAATAGTGAAACGAGCTTTCTAAATCATTTTAATGGTTAGCTGTCATAAGCCAGATCTTACAAGTACAATTATATGCAGTGGTTTTTAAGGAGCAGAGGATGAGTAAAGACTATCTGTCAAGGAAAAACCCTTTTTCCTAAGGAAAATTCCCAAACAACTAAATTATAAGTAATTCATGGAAATAATTATGCTTTTTCTGCTCTGACCCTTTGCATAATACGGGGCAAAGAATTTCAGCCAGAATATTTTGTATCAATTTTGTTACATTTAATTGAATCATCGAAATAAAAGGAAAGAAAACTTTTCTTCCAAAACATCTACAATCAACATTACTAGTTGCTTGGGTGTTATGAGTTTTCTTGCTGGGACAGGTGACCTAATATAATACAGGATAAATAGGTTTTTCCAGGATGTGAATACTTGGGGAATAAAAGAAAATTCCCTTATTTGCATTTTTCCTATCTTGTTCCTGCAACAATATAAAGTTTCACTTTCTCTATTAGGTGACTGTAGGCATTCCCAGACATATGACACAAATTAAGATTACATGCTCATATATGCTCTAGAATTATGTATTTCCACTATTTGAGATGCTCAGTACCTTCCTGGAGCATGCAGAAAAGCCTTCTGGAAAAGTAATCTAGAAGAGAAAGTATTGTGAGGATCTAAAAGTCCAAAGTAAAACAATGAATTGTTTCCCTACCTACAGAAGTAATTCCTAAACATGACTAAGAGACAAAGTTTGATTTTATTAATCTATCTGGCAATTATTTGCTTTATGTTCTACAGGTGGTTCCACTGGAACTAAGTATTATTTACTCAGTGCTAACAGGATGGGCTTTTAGATCTTACATTTATGCAATAAATAAATAAGTGATAGAAAAAAATAGAAGAGTTGCAACTGAATGCAGTTTGGCTTTTTCAGTAACAGCAGAAATTAGTGAAGCATATTTTCATATGCTGTGCCCTTCTGAATGGTTTCCAACTTTAAAGATTATATTGTACAGCTCATGTGAAAAGACCAGATTAAAGCCCCATTTCAACATTTCTTGTTCTTGGTCAGTCAACATGTCAAAGAAAAATATTTCAAAAGAAGAACGTTTTATCCATGCTGTCTAAAGCTTTCTAAAAATGGTGTAGAATTTAAAAGACAAGCGAACCTAAAGTAGGACTGAAAAAATTATTTTGCCTGTTAGTTACATACTTGATCTTCTGTTTCCATTAATCCCAAAAACTTATTTAAAATTCCATGTTTCTAAAGATGTGGCCTTTCATTCTCAGAAATGCCTGGTGGAAACATAAATTAGGACATTTTTAAATAAACATCTGCCCTCTAAGGAAATTACTACATTTAAAAGACAAACTTCTTGAACCAAAAAGTAGTAATTTCACAGCTAGAAGTTGCTGAGGTACCTAAAAATAAATAAATAAAACATTGTGAATTTTTCACATGCATCACCCAGTAGGTTGAAGATAGTTCATGTATCATAAGATCACAATGTATTGCTTTTAATTCTTGCATCTAAATAGTGAAATCAGAAAATTAAAAAGAATTATGTTAATTATATCTCAGAATAATAGAAGGCATGATATCCTCCTTCTCAGACTCAGCGGAACCGTAAAAGCAATGGGGTGTACAAGAAGGAGACTCCTCTTGTATGCATTACTGGATCTCAGGAAGATTGAGCCCTTGAGTTGGTGTAGCTCTGTACACCCTTCCCTTGTAGACACCAAAAGCATCAGGTTATCTCTTTCCTAATAGAAGTAGGTAAAGAAAAGCATGATTTAGCTGAAGACTGGCTGGATGAGATAGCCAAAATTAGCATCTCAGCCCTCATTCCCCACTCTCTTGCTGTAGGCTGTCCCCTAGCCTGCAGTTTCATTTCGCCCATGCTGGCTGCCTTGCAGCATCTTTTTTTAGCAGCAGCATGACTGGTGCCTTTGCAGCCCTGCTGCATGGTGCAGCGCTCAGCAGAGGCTGGTGGAAGTCACAGCTAGGTCCACATCTACACCTACAGCACTGGCATCACCAGCCATAGGTAAGAGCTTCCTTTCTACAATTTAGCTGCCTTAAATTCTGATAAGTAGCAGCTTTCCATAAGCTGACATACTGCGCATAAAACAAGGTCTTTCAGGGGAAAGAGTAGTGGCAAAGAAAACACAGTTGTGCTATTCAAAACATGTGAGGAATGAAGTACAATGATCTGTTCCTCCCACTCCTAGCAGGATTTCATCAGAACTGCAGCCAGCTCAAGGCATTGATCTTGGGCTGCCATCTTCTTGGAAGGTAGTCTAAAGAGTAGATAATTCATTTCCAGAAGAATTAAAGTCTGTTTCAAACCTCTGCGCTCTCCACTATTCAAGCACCTTTAACTTTTTTTTTGGCACTCTTCACTTCCTAGAGCCACATAATCAAAACAAGCTCATTCAAACATTTTCCCCTGAGGAATGCTGAGTGTTCATTACAGATGCTATCATGCAGTTTTACCTTCTACTGAAATGCAATAGTGCACCACATGTATTGGTGCACAAGCAATTAAAATTGTCATTCACTTGTTAGCCTGCCTAATGAGTGAAAAAAAGGGCCAAGTCGTGACTGAAGTGCTATGGCAGGAATGTCCACTTGTCTTACACTTATTGGAAAGTTCTGGTCAATGACAACCAGTTATTTAGCACCCTGCTTCACTACTCGCAGCAGAGAATACAACAGCCTTCAAACTGCAATTTAAGCATTGAGCATCCCATATATGTTTTTCAGCCTATCTGACATGATGGCTAACAACCACTTTCCATTTACCTACTTTCTACAGGACAAATATTTCAAATACAGATAAATGCATATATTCACTTGAGTAACTTCAAGTGTAACATTAAAAAAATGCAGAACATACAAGACTATTGAAAGAGCAGATAGGGAATGCATCCACATCAAGGCTCCAAAGCTGTTTTGATCATGAACATACAAACCCTTCCTTTTGCTCATGTACGACACTGAGTCAGCTCCACTGGATGAAAGAATTCATATGCTGTTTACAGGAATAACATCCCAAATTTTTATGAGTACAGGTCTTGATAGCTATACTTTGAAGACCACAAAATATTTAATTTCTAAATTTCCATGGCTCCTTTCTGAAAGGATACCTCATGTTGCTCAATTAGTAATGTTTTGCATTAAGTAACTCTTGAAAGAAAAATAATATTTGCAATCCATTTTCTGTATTTTTTCTTTGTACTACTCAACCATCTGTATTTACAATCAAGATATTTTCTCACAGATTTTTTATCATGTCTTATAGCTTATTTAAATGAGCAAATGATGATATTCACCTCAGAATCTTAGCTCATTTCTACGGTAGCTAGCAGAATCATACTTATGTAAGACTTTAAATAGTACTTTTTGTGATTCATCAACTCATGACTTCCATATATCATTACTGCTTAGAACAGTTTATGACAATAAAGATTTCATTCTACATTAGGAAATACAAGTGAAAGAATAAAAAAAGAGGAAAAGTCTTAAAGCTACATATCCTACATATTTTCAGAACAGAAGATTGGAAGATCTCCAGTAGAATCTTGATTTAATTCAAATACTGGAGACCACACGACTGCAGCCGATATTTCTTTCATACAAATGAAAGTCTGGCCTTGAAAAAACATCTAAGGAGACTTTTTTCCCTTAAAAATACAAATAAATAAGCTTTTGTAACTTGTGATTATTTTCCTCATTAGTCAGTCTTACACTTTAAAGTAATCAAAGCCATAACTTCTCCTTTGATGCTTTTGAACGAGAAAAGAAGATAATAAAAACAATTTGATAATGTACTTGTCAACATTTTTCTTAATGTGGTTTGAATCTGCCTTCAGCATACTCTGAGATGAGATCCAAAGAGTCACTACTCAGATCTGCAGAATTTAAACAATGTATGAATACCCAAAAGCTTTTCCTTGTGCCAATAAACATGACTTTCAAAAAGGCAAACTGCACTTAGCTATACACTTGGAAGACATACAAGGTTTCAAGCAGAAAAATTGGATAGAAGGATTTATCAGTCTAAGCATCAAGAATACTGTACAGTGATGGGAATTTGATTACAAGTTCTTTCTTGAATCATCATAATGCAGGAAGTCAGACAGTAGTTTCTCCAAAAGTTTCACAAAGTAATTTATAGTAACACTTCTCAAGGTGTTCTTTTATGATAAGAAGAAACAGCATACCAAAAATATTACAAAATAGTAACTTATACATACTCAGCAGATACAATCCCTTCTCCACCTACTTAACGTTTAGCTATACTATACCTTCAACCACAAACTTCGACCTCTGAAGCCTTCCAATCCAATCTGATACCTTCTTTACCACAACTCTTATCCTTCATGTGCTTCTTACAGGTACAGGTATCACACAAACTAGTAGTGAACCCAGGGCTGGGATGAAATTCCCCCCTGGGCTAAGAGCTTGTGTAGGGTTTCAGGTGTTTCTGCTTGGGGAATTACATCCTATTAGTGCCCTCAGGACACTTAGAATCGAAGCTTCATAGAATGGGGAAGGTGGTCTTATAATTATGTGAATCATTTAAACTTGAAGAGATTTGTTTTAGTTGTGTAGGAGCCACTAAAAAGCAGGCAGCTGAGGAAATGTGGGTGAGAAGTAAAATGCAGATCATGTATGCAGTGTTAACTTTGTGTCTCATCCTATGTTTATCACACTACAAGCAGTGGCTCATTGGAGATCTGAGAAAACTCCAGATGGTCACTGAGGAAAGAGTTTGCCCCCTAAAAAGATTTTGGACGTTTTTTGACGTTTCTGTTTTTTGTTTTGACCCAGTGATAATAAGGGGACTATGAGGTCTTGAGGCGTGTAAGGCAGTTCAAAATTGAAAACACCATCTTATTTCTTTTTATGTATTTATTTATCACTAGTTCTGATGAAAAGCTCTTTGTACTCCCACAGAGTAAGTAGAATCACAGAATATCCCAAGTTGGAAAGGACCTACAAGGATCATTGAGTCCATCTCGTGGTTCCACTCAAAATTCAAACCCTATGTCTTAGAGCGGCGTCCAAATGCTTCTTAAACTCTGAGCTTGGGGCTGTGACCACTGCTCTGGAGCATTTGGAGGCACTCTTTACTTTTGCCATAGTATAGAACGAAATTCCCTTTCAAACTTTCCATAGATTTAAATAATATTATTTTGGAAGTCACTAACTGAATTTTACTGGGCAACAGAAATGCTCTTGACCTCCCTTTGTTTACTGAATTGTAGCTAAACTTTGTGAAAGAACAAAAAAATCTACAAGCCGTTACAGCATAATTTCAAATGGAATAAATGGTAGACGTACTCACTTAAACTTTAAACTTCTAAGCTTCCTTAAATAAGATACTGTCCCTATAATCTTTCAGGGAGGTTATTTCTTGCTTTGGTAGTGGCTGTTTATCTGGTAACGTTAACAAAGATTTGATCTTTCATCTGATTTTAATTACACTTGACATTTTTTTTTTTAAATTCCACACTGTTGTTGTAAGACAGTTTTACTGTAGACTCTGCTTAGTGATATTTTTCCCTGATGAAAACATCACAGTTAGGGGTCTAATAAGGTCAAATTTTTCCTGCTGCAGCTCTGGAAGTTCAAGAACTTCCCATCACATTTGTTTGTATTTTGTTTTCAGAAAGATTTTCCATAGAAAAGAATACAGACCTTAAAATTAACTCATGATATGTAGCCAAATAAACCTTCAGGGATTGTTTTACAAAAAAAAAGAAAAAAAAAGTTATTTTTATTTTACTTTTCCTAGTTATTAGCAGAATCGATACAACTGTAATATTTTTAGGTTAATTTATTTCTATACTCCAGTTTCCTCTTTAGTTTCAGAGGACCATAGAATAAAATAGTGTGCAGCTGGAAAAGATGATGTGAATTATCGAATCAAGTATCATATTACAAATAATCCCATCATTTATCTTCAATCCTGTTTAATGTGGTGAGGTGTATTTATGTGCAGATGCAAGGGTGCACAGAGGGATTTGTGCAGACTCTGTGATACTAAATCTTCGAAGTTGCTCAGTATTTTCAACAAACTTAGGAGCACCTGGGAATATTCATTTCTTCTCAAGGTCCTATGAGGGTACTCTACTGTGTGTGTAATATAGACAGAACTTATGTTTTTGTTAAAGGAGATTTTTGCATCTGCTTTCCAAAGCAAATGCATTTTCATTTCACTGGATGTTCTATATTAGATATATAGAAAATTCTGCAGCATCTAAATTAAGGTTTCAAGAATGTGAAGTCCCTGTTCTTGTTCATTGAAAATGCTCATTGTTAATTATTTAAACGGTAATGCATGCTGTCAGACCATGTTTTGGGGTTAAGCAGCTTAAAACACCATATATGAACAATTGTCAATGAATAACGAAAAACTGAGTTCTTGTCTCAAGCAAGTGCTTATCTTGATCTTAAAAGTAGATCTGAAGGTGCACCAGGGGACTTGTGGATGGTGACTGGGAGTGCTGCTGTTTTGGTGTTGGGTTGCCAGCCCCCTACTTCAGAGCACTGGATGAGGTGCCAAATTATCTGTATGGCCAACATATGGCCAGAGTGAGACATCTGAGGAAGATGCAAAGCAGCCTCTGTGCTGAGCAGGGAAAAGCTTTAGTTAGTTTGATACAAAATGCTGGCAAGCTTAATCCTCTCCTCTCTTCCTGTCTTCCTGTCTACATAACTTTGGGAATTTTAGAGGGTCTAAAATTGCTTTCACAGCTGGAGCCTCAAACGAATGGAGATCCACCTCCTATTTGGCAATAAGCTGTAATTACTGAGATACAGTTTAGACTGTCATGCAGGAGGTGGGAAATGATCCTTATTTTTCAGGTTGGAGAAAGGAGAAAATAGACTGAGATCTGTGGGCTGTGGCTGAAGGCATGTATCCAGAGGGGACAGCCTGGAGTGTGGTCTCTGATTCCAAGACTCTTTTATGCATCTTTAGCTAAAAACAACAACAGAATGCACACACAAAGCCCTGCTGTATAGATGTGTATTTCTAAATAAATGGACAGATAGGTCCTATCTCCTATGTATTTCATTCTCATAGTCTGTCACAGAGAATGAGATATTTTCCCTTGCATTGTCATCCACTTGAAACGTTAAGACCCTGAGCCAAGCCAGTCATTTAGGATCTGTCTAAAGCTGTTTGAGCTCCTTGTGTAAAGACAAATATCCCAGGGAGATGTGTTTTGCTTAGCTTAGGCAATTACCTTTGGGTGGAAAAAGCCAAATGGATGCACTTCCCTTCCTGCCCTCCTATTAACTCTGAGAAGAAGTCAGAAATCCATCAGGAGCCCTTCGCCAGCTGATGGATCCCCTCTCTAGAGACTGTTGCTATCTCAGCTACTACTCTCCACTTCCTTTTTACATGTGCTTGTGTGTTTTGTTTTTTATTTTTTTTCTCTCTCTCGTTTATTTATTTATTTAATTAATTTGTTTTATTTTTCTGCCTTTCAGAACATTTTTGAAAGCGATTTCCTAGCAGCATGACATCTTTGTGAACTGCAGGGAGATCTTCAGCAGTTTCCCTTTACATTCATAAGTGTCTGGCACATCTCAGCTAGATCTGAAACTAGGCTTAGGTAGTGATATTCTGTATAAAATTCTGTTTTCTGTGGCTCATTTGTATGTTCCCATTTAGGTAAGTAAGCTTTATTTTCAGCTGAGGTTATGCAAGAGTGTTGTGATGACATGCAATTTAGAAACAAAGCCTTCACGATAAAGGCATTATCCATTATAAATCCACTTTGAATCTCATTTTTCCTAAGTTTATCTAGCTGATTGGAATAGTTAAAAGCTTAGCATGACATACTGCTATGTACGAAGTCTTCAGAAATTTCCATCATTCCAGTTGGTGAACAGAAGTGGCATTTAATGTTTAACCTTGCCCATTTCATCATTTAGAAATTTAAAATGAATCCTTTGGATATTCACTAATCAATATTAGAATTGTACATTTTTGCACAAGATTAAAAAGTTTAAAAAATATTATATTTGTCAGAAACTTGTAAAGGACAATGGGATCAGCTTTGAAAAGCTGTGTCTGAATGCTATACTAGACATGCTGCTGTGTAAAGTGATGATGACTGTACCTCTAAAGAGAGCACTGTGTAGTCAATACTTTTCTGTTGCCTTGGAAAATCCTATTAAAACAAGGCAGTTGTTGAAACTTAACTAAAGATAGAAGTGAATTCTATGACCATAATACATCTGTTTTATTGTATCTAGAAATAATAATGAAGAATAATCCTCAGTTACAATAGTTTTGTATAATGATAATATGGACTGCAATGCTGAGAGATTTCTGTATATTTATGTTATTTCAATATTTACATTTACTCATGGTACCTATGCTTAGGAATACAAAATTCTCAGAGAAAAGAACAAAGAACGATTTGTTCATTATTTGGATACATCCTACAAAAAAAAAACAAAAACCCACAACAACACAACCCTGTATGCATGGTTATCTATAGATGACTGTAAAGGGCTGACCAGCATATTTTTAAACTGAAGTCACAATGTATTCCTGAATTTCAGCACTTCATGACTTCCAAAATGCTAATAACGATTTAGACAAGAAAAAATACTCACTGTGACAAGAAATAATGGGCTGAAACTGGAATGAGTCACAGCAGGCACCAAGAGAAGTTTAGCATTAGTGAAGTTTTGGAAGCAGGTCACCTCATCAGAACTATACTCCTCATCACTAAATGTCTTGGAGGAGACATTGGATAAACACCTGAGATAACAGAGACGAATCTAATTGACCTTCATCACATGGTCGAAGAGACCTCTGAAATGCAATTCTAGCATTATACAGAGAAAAACACACAGCTGCTTGCTACTCATGATTTTTAGGTCCATATTTGAATCCAGATTTCCACGTGGTGTAAAAAATGTTCAGATACACTGTTAGGCAGGGTATCATCCCAGACGAAGCCACAAGTCTCAGATTCTCCTTGTTACAGACTGAATTTAAGTAGCCTGGATTCAGCCTGCTAGTTGGTAGATTTAGTTTCAGTATTAAAAAAAGTGTCACGAGTTAGTTAAAATTAACTTGGAATAGTTTACATTTGAGATTCTCTGTTTTTCTTGCTATAATGAACTGATCAAAGATGCATACTGCTTTGACATGTGAGTCACCAACTGGAAAGTTTAGAATTAGCCAAAATGTATATGACTGCATGCACCTTTGAATTCAGCTTGAAGTAGAAAGGCAAAGAAAGTCTGAGTGATTTCTGACATGAATTGGTAATCTCAAGCTGCAAAAATGTACTGTGGTAAGAAAATCATTGTCTCAAAATGAGCACTCACCCATACCTGTAATCCCAATGAATTAAACAACAGTCCATGTACAGGTAGAATGTGCAGAGAGTAAGGACAGAAGAATCAAGCTGCCTCATTTCTCTTCATTTATTTATTTTTTGGACAGAAAAACCACACACAGTTTATGGAGACATTACGTGTGTTAGTAATATTTAATAAGTGCCTGGATGAAAATAGTTTTGTTGTATCTCTTCTGAAGAGACCAAAAATCCAACCAGTTAACCTTGATCTTAATAAAACTCCATTCTTATTAAAAAAGTTTAGGAGTTTGTTAGTTTTATTTTTATTAGTAAACTGTGAAGGCTATATCAGAGCTAACTAACAATTGTATAATTCTCTTCACTGCTGCCTACGTGCTTTCAAAGGAGAGTGGGAAGTTATTTGAAATAAAACCAAGCAGAACGTTAGAATGCTTTGGAAACAGCAAACATGCATCAGTTGCATAAATTTCCCTTAATAATAACGATTTGAGTGTATCAGCCCAATTGTGAACTGCAGGCAGTTAGCCAGCCAGTGACAGTTACTAACTCAGCTCCATGATGTATTGGCACCTTGCCTAATTATATTTTTGATAACAAGCTGTAGACATAATTAGAAGTGCATGTGCAATATAAAGAGATAGCAGGTTTGTTTCACACCCTCATATAAATGGGAGCATAATTAGGTGCAGGATGCTGCTACATACCATGCTGCGTGGCTGATTTCAAAAGCTCTGCATTATAGGTTGTCTGACTGACTCTGGAAAATTGTGTTCAATCCCCAGGCTCTCAGAAACATAATTTCCTTTTTTTATACGGGAAATTTTAGCAATAACTGAGGGGAATTTTTACCCATTTGGGAAATTATACCATTTTACTTGGCAGGGAAATATGATTGCATTGGCGTCTTACAGGAAGAAATAGTGAGCTATGAAGAATGTAAATGTCTTTAACCATTCAGATGTCACCAAAGGGAAAGTCTAATCAATGAATATTTATTCATTCTTCAAACTTTAGCCTCAGTGTCACAGCACTATCTGCTTGAAACCACCTTGGGTACCAGTTTTGGGTAATCAGCCTTGCTTTGTCAGTGGATATTACCAGTTGTTCAAGATAGCGCCAAGCTTAATTGCTAATCCAGACTGTTTTGTGGTTCAAATAAATATGCATCCTGGAGACTGGTTAGTTAAATGTACAGAGTGGCTATGAGGTGTCATTTCTCCTGAGAGGAGAGTGGCAAGGGATATTGCTTTTCTTTTTATTTTGTGGGTTTTTTTTTAACAAAACAAAAACAAACAAAAATAAAACAAACAAAAAAACCTGACAGGTGCAGTGCTGCAGACAATAGCTTTTGAGATGGTTTTTATCTTTTCAGTCACAAGTGTTTTGGGAAAGTACCTGGGAAATTACTCCTTGCAACTTGGAGGTAATGGCTGCCTGCAGAATAGGATTGGGAATGGGTCTTTTCTTTAGTGGGAAAAAAAGGAGGAAAATAATATCCTCTGTTTAGAGAGAGAAAAAAAGAAAGGATTTATTAAAACAAATCTCCATAGCTATTAGCACTTTGCACCAAAGTTAGAGTGACTTGTCCAGTGACTGTGACAATTCACAGAATTAGAGCATCCAGTCCTTGATCTGTCGAATTACACTGACACAAACTTCCTTGATACTGATATGTAATAATCCTTTTCAGCATGGAGATTTAACCAGAAATGACAGCTTTCAAATCTTAGAATGTAATTATCTGAGCCCAGAAATAATCTATGGGGAAAAAAGTATCGAATCCCTACCAAAGGTATTTGGAAGCAAGAGTTAGAAAGCAATTTCACATAGCTAAATTTCACACAAAAATGCCTTATCATGTATTGTGCAGTTTCATATGACCTGTGCATATTGCATATGCAGTAGATGCATGAGTCAAAAGCAAATCGCCTCACTAGCATGTTTCCTGCTATGCCAGTAGAAAAGATGTAATGAAAAGACAGGCTGCTATAAATGAACCTTTTCCCAGAGGATGTAAGGATGAGTTATGATGGAAAATTACCATCATATCTATCATATAATAAAAGTTGCATCCCAAATATATTTGTCTTTTTCGGGTCATGTAGGTCTATTCCATTCTTATATGGATGTTTCTAGCACAATGCGGTAGCATGAAATGATGAAATTAAGCTCAGCAAATCTATGCTTCCTAAAATCTTTATGCACGATAGTGGGGGCCTCATTCTATTTGGAAATGATTCATTTCTGAGCATTTGTTTTTCCCTCCTTTGTCACAATATTCAAACAGGCTCCAGAACCAGGCAGAAGTGTTGGAACAATCCCGTTGCTCTTGGTGCTGAACTAACACAGATGGATCCCAGCCATGCCAGCATGAGCACATACAAGATAGCTCATACAACTATTTGAGCTCTTTCTGCAAACACATGGAGGCAGATGCAGTGGTGGTAGCAGTAGTGATGTCAGTGGAACGATGTCAACTTGCAACAGCAGAGAATTTGCAAAACCCTTCAGTCGATGCTTTGCAATAGCTCTGTTAGTTCTATTTTCAGCTCGCGTGGCCTTGCTATTTCTTATTTTCCTAGGACATCCTTATGGTTACTGTACTGCTGGAGAAAGTGTTAGCTAGCAAACTTACAATGCATTTTTGACCACGCATTCAGCAATTCTTTAAGATTATTTTTATGGTGAAATATGAGCAGAGCTTCCTTTTTATATTTGTGTTGCTAGCTTCTGTGGGAATGCATAGCATTTTATAAAGGAGATTAATGCCTTGGGACACTGTGTATGAGAACTCAAGCTGACAGATATTTAAATAAGTTAACAGAAAAATAGGTTCAAAAATATTGCCAGGCATAGAGTTTATGCTATAATATTCCTGCATTGCTTATATTATTTTTATTATGTCGGACTTTTCCTGGCATGAGTTCTAGGAGGATCCTTCCCCTCAAGTTACATTAGTCCTACAAAGTTACAAGCTGCAGATCTTCACCTGTATTTTTCCAGCTCCAGGTTTTTTTATTCTGATCCAAAGAGTACCAGAAAACCTAAAAAAGCTGAATACAGGATAAGCTTTCTTACAAGATAAACATATTAGCAATGTTTCCTGCTCCCCCAATCAAGTATGCTATGCATTTCTGGATGCCTCCCACAATTATGTTATTTTGGCTCCTGACTTCCAGTCTTATTCTTGTCTGCCAGAACCCCTAAAATAAATGCCCTTAACTAGATACAATACACATATATACAAGTATCAGAACTAAGGTGCTACCTGAGTATATTAAAATGTGCTTACCATAATCTCTGTGTAGATCTGATTTCACTTTATTCTAATAGTCAAATTTTTAACTGGAATTTGACACTTAGTGTCTTGGAAGAAAAGATTTTTTTGTTTTTATTTACCTGTGGCAATTGATTATTTAGAAACAGAGAGATTGTCATGAAGAATCAGTATACAAAAAAAAAAAAAACAACAACAACAGATACATGAGTGTGAGGAAGACATTTTAGAGGGATTATGCTTGCCTGAGTTTCTCATAAGTTTCTCATATACGTCTTTACCCACTTCCCTTACTTCATATATTCCTATTACTATGTCCTTTGTTAAATTCTTCTAAGTCAAACACTCGTAAGAGTTTTCAAGTCATTTTGAACAATGATTTTTCCCAGGCCATTGGCCATTCTTATTGCCCTTCTCTGTAAGTCTCACATGTTTTATCTGCAACCCCTTTTCTAAAATCACCTAATGGACATTATAATCATCTTTTCTTAGCAGAAGCTCTACTATGAATTCTGATATAATTATTTTTCCCTGTGTACTTCATCTGATCCCTTTGTACTATTATTTCACTTTGCAAGTCCCTTCCTTAAACTAAAGTTTCTTAAACCTTCTGTCATCAGCAGGTAGTCTTACTTCACTGCCCACATTCCATTAACATGATTGGTAAATATAGTATGCATTGAATCTAATACTGAGCCTTGTAATATTTTTAAGAAGGAAACCTGAAACACTGCTTCTTTGTTTTGTACCAGACTTCTGATTACTGACAATGCTTTGCCTTTAATGTGGTAAACTCTTCAAGATGGGAGTTTTTGGTAAACCTGAGTAGACTGTGTCAACCCATTTTATTTATGAATAGCTTAATTTTTCTACTTTGAAGCTTCTGATGAAAAGTGAGATATTTTTTTACTTGCAAAAACCATTGGTTTAACACACTCCTTGTAGTGGAGATGCTAAGTCATGGCTTAAACCAATGATTCAGCACCTGGTGGGAAGGCAAGGCCAGCCCAGGGGAGCTTAGGTGCATGCAATGTGCTTGAATGACCAGAAGCTCCACCCCTCTCCAGACCTCATTTATGGGGTGGCAGAGGAGGCAAAGGCAAATCTTCATCAGAAGATCTCTGCCTATCTAAGGGCCCTACAGGCCTTCTGAAGATAAGCAGCTTCTTTTCCTTATCTTTGTGCCCACTGCTGTTGTCCCTGAGCAGATCCTTACTTGCTGCGGCCTGGGATCTTGCTGCTCTCCTGTTTTGTGCTTTGTCACATTACACTCCTTTTATGGCACTAGACAATTTATTATTCTGTTTATAAGTAATAATTCAATATTTTCATTGTGTGAATGCAACATTTATCATTCTAACGCTTTTGACTGTGACTGAATTCTTTTTTTTTTAAACTTCAGCTGTCTACCAGACCTCAGAAATGGTAATTGCTTTTAGTGAAGGATTGCAAGAATCTCATCATGTTTATTTCTGAGCTCTTTTTGAATTCATGAATGTATGACACCTGGGTAGCCTGAGTGATAGCAGAAGTCAACTTGAGAAAATAAAAATGATACTTGTCTGTAAATTGGCCTTGCAAAATGCCGCCATCTCAGTAGTTCTGAAGACTAGGCTTTTAGAAACCTTGCAGTTCAAACTTTTGTTATGCTAGCATTTGCCACGTGATTGTAGCTGTTACACTAGCCTTTATTCTAACTAATAATCCAGTAGTACATGTATTGTTATATAACTTATGTACATACTCATTGTCAGGTTTATGTGTGTATATATATCTGAAGAAAAAGACAAATAGAAGGAAGAGCACATTCTATATATTCCATCTCCATTTCTGAAATACTGGTCTTCTGTGGAAAAGCACAAATATTTGTTTCCATTTCAGGGATAAAAATATCTTGACATCTTTCTGGAAAGAAGTTTTCATTCTTGAAGATAAAAAACAAGAATCTGCTGTCAAATAACACATTTCCCATTTTCTATAGTGCTAAGTGCTTAGTTTAAGAAAGCCTTTCTAGAGACATAGATTTTTTTGAAGTAAAAGATTGATATAAGGTCATAATTGTACCTTGTACATTGATTTGTACACAAGGAATAATGTAAGGATTTTCCTGCTAATTAAAAATGTGTGGTTGGTTTTCTGTCACTAAGCTTCATTATATTCACAAGTATGGTTGAACTCAGTGCTCTCTGTAGCTTCCTTCCAACTGAACTGTTCTATTCTAGCTCAAGTTCTCCATCCCTTTCTTTGTGTTCCATTGCAGGAGTTGGGTTTGCCACGGTTCATACTCCGCGGGGGAAAGTGTCTGAGAACAGCATCACCATGCCCACCAGCAAGCAGTAATAGTGTCATGCACTGATATCTGATGTTCAGAGAAGGGCAACAAAACTGGTGAGGGGCCTGGAGCACAAGTCTTATGAGGAGCGGCTGAGGGAGCTGGGATTGTTTAGTCTGGAGAAGAGGAGGCTCAGAGGAGACCTTATTGCACTCTACCACTTCCTGAAGGGGGGTTGTGGTGAGGAGGGGGTAGGCCTCTTCTCCCTGATAAGTAATGACAGGACGAGAGGGAATGGCCACAAGTTGCGCCAGGGAAGATTTAGATTAGACCTCAGGAAGCATTTCTTTTCTGAAAGAGTGGTCAGGCACTGGAATGGCCTGCCTAGGGAGGTGGTTGAGGCACCATCCCTAGCGCTGTTCAAGAAGCGTTTAGATGAGGTGCTAAAGGACTTAATTTAGTAGTTGGGTAGAGATAGTGATAGGAGGATGGTTGGACTAGATGATCTTATAGGTCCTTTCCAACCTTATGAACTTATGAACTTATGAACTTATCTCAGTGATGCATTCATCCTTCATTTCAAGTATTTTAATTTTTTTGAAGTTCAGAGGTGACTTTGAATGAGATCAATGAGCCCAGAAGACCTGAGAGAAGCTATTGAGGGGGAAAGTTTAAGATAATTCTAGCTAGTGGTTGTGCTTATATAAAACAAAAAGAAAAACAAATAAAAAAAAGCAAATATGTCACAGGCAAAGTGAAAATGATGGAAAACCAAAGAATGCAGGAACGCAGGTATATACTTGAAGATATACTCTGTGGAAGGCAGTTAAAAGTAAGGCTTAAATTAGTGAATGACAGTTTTGTTTTGTTTTTTTTCCTCAAAGGAAAGGACATTTCCACTACATGACTCCATTAGGTTTCCATTTTCTTCTCAAAAATACTGCCAGGGTAAGTCTAGATGCTCACATTGAGTGAGGCCAGAGTTACGATGAAGAAGACAGGCAAGATCATTGTTTCAGCTTCTTCCTGTTCTGGAATCAATAAAATGTTGAAATACTAAAACTTGCTGGGTCTTACATTCTAATTTCACTCTTTTCCAGAGGAGGTGTTTGCATATAGTCAAGCAGATGTCTGCATGTACACATAGTATGATCTCTTGTGGTGTTGAGAAGGTCACATTTTTCTCGTCTTTACAAGACAGAACTTCCAAGCCTCCCATATATTTCCAGAGCTCTAAAAACTCCTGTTTTACCTGTGGATTGCTCTGTGGCTGCCCTTTTGTATGGAAGAGATAATTAATTGTACTACTTACTCAAGAATGAACTCTTGGCAAAGTGTCTAGATGTGAAGAGGAAACAGTCTTTTGCTGTTATCTGGGAAGTGCATTCAAGAGATGTCTCTGAAAAAAACAACACAGCACACAACCAGCAGCAGCCTGAAGCCAGAGGTTTTGGTGCCAAAAAAAATTACAGTTTGTTCAACAAGGTCAGTACAAGGCTGAGTTTAAGTGCTCTCTAAACTTGGATAGTTTAAACAAAGATGCTGTAAAGCTTTACATTTCAGAGCAGAAATCAAAAGTCAGTAGATGAAGACTGTTAGGTTTTTAACACTTTGCAATAAAGCTTGTGGACTGTTTAGATTTTTTACCAAAGATTAACAGCCTGGATTGTGTAACAACTGGAGTTAAAATGAATGTGGAGATCTTCTGTCTTTACCTCATCTGAATTAGAACTAATATTAATGATCATGATAAATTACCATTAAATAAATAGTGCTATTTCTGCTGAAGTTGGACTCGATGATCTTTAAATGTCTACACCAGCTGAACTATACTTTCTTCAGGTCAGGTTGAGAAGCTGTTTTATTTCCTTTCAGTCATTTTGATTTTGTTAAAGCATAGCATATTTCAGCTGATTGGATTTCTGTTTTAATGAAGAATGCTAAAGGAGATCAGTGCTTTTCAGAGTGCTTTTTGTGGTGTCCTGACTACAGGAGAGTGTAGCAGAAATGTGAGGGCTGAAGTCGTCTGCTAGTCTCCTGTGGGGGCAGTTTGTTCCCTGACACATAACCAGCCCATGTGAGATGGGGCCAATGGAGTCCACATATCTGCTCCAGTTCCAGCTGTTGTCTCTGCATGCAGCCCAACCCATGGCAGCAATAGGAAGGGTAGAGAAGGGAATCTGACAGAAGCCACAACATCCTGGCAAAGAAAGTCTTCTAAGGCACTCCAGCTGCTTTATGTATGCTAACTAGGCCACACTCAAATTGGATGCAGGTGTCCAGGATTTTTTCTGTATAAAGCACTGGAAAACATACATCCGAAAGTGCACAATTTTGATACTGAGACATCTGTACTTTAGTAACAGCAAAAATCCTCAGCTGGGATTTGAGAACTCAGTAGCAGACACTGCACACTGACACATTAAATGGGATTTGCAGTTTAGGAGATAAAAACGAAAGAAAGATCAAGAGTGGGGAAAATACGGTGAGTATTCTCTCAATATAGATAGGCAACTGAGCCCCAGAGATATTGGGCTAGATTTCCAGAAGGCACGTAGGAATGTTATGAGGAAATCAGGACTGCTCAAACTGAAGACAAAGAGACTTTATTTGGGCAAATATTGGTACTCAGTTTCCTGGAAAATCCAGGAAATTGTCCATTAAATCCATTATTGTCCATTAAATTGTCTTCAATTGGGCAACCTGATCTGGAGGAAGCTGAAATCATTAGTTACTTTTGACAGTCCTACTTATGGAAATAAAAAACCTCCTGCAATATTCAAGAACCAAACTTTCATCCCCAAGTGTACCACTAGTTCCTTAAACATGGATCGTTCTTCATCCCTGCCACAAAGCGGTTCACTGTGTCAAAGCAAGCAAAGTTCAGTTCATTTTTTTCCTTTAATTTCAGGGTGCCTAAAGTGTTGATGTACAGCTACATAAAACTAGAATACAATCCTAAGCTGCTTTTTTCCTGTAACCACAGGGCCATGAGATTGAAGACTTGCTCCTGCGTGCAACCACAACACAGTGAGCTCCCAGAGGAAATGAATGAATGAGAAAATATAACAATGCTTTAAATAGACTGTGCATATATTCTTAGGTCTCGCACTTCATAACTTTCCTGGTAAGAACCATACAATCTTGGAGTACCACTGCTTTCTCTTTGTCTTGTCTATGATGCCCTGAAGCTACGTAAAAAGTTTCAGCTTTAAAATTGAATGGTGCTTAAGGAGAATTGAAAAGAAATGAGTCTCAAAAGATGGATGCTTTGTGTCATCCCAGGGCCTTTAACCCTTTCTGTTATGTGGTTGCCCAGCATTTGGCAGACTGGGATCTCTGTATTCCTTTTGTAATGAACCCATTGCACAGGGTAATCTGTAGGAACAAGTAACAGGAGAGATGAGAACCCCCTCTGTAACAAGATGCAGTTGTTACTCCATGTTTCAGAGCTCCTCAGAATTGCTCCTTTCTGAGGAGCAATTCTCTGTTGGCTCAGAGAAAGTCCTGTCTGTAGGACTATGACCCTTGAGTTTATTCTTGGAAAAAGGCAACAGTGATTTAATTATTTTGTTTTGTTTTTTTTTTACATCATCTTTGTGGGTTTATTTGCTGAGCCATAGGTACAAGCCTGGACTATGGTTTTATATTATTGTTATGAGGGCTGCCTGCTTTTAGTTTCCAGGCTTCAGTCTTTAGCAGTGAACAAGTCCATTAGAAGTGCCTTCAAGGAGGCAGTCACAAGACATTTCTAGGGTTTATGAATGCACTCAGTGTCTGAACATACTCCTTGGCTTCTATATAATAAACCTGAAGAAAAATAAAAGCGCAGTGTTACTATAGTAACCGAAATTCATGTGTACTGGGTAGATAGCTTCCTTTATGAATGACAGATGCAGGACACTGGTAAATTAGCCTTCCAACACTGTCTGGTTGTGTGTATGCCATGCTGTAACTTGCTGTTAATGATACTTCATAGAAAAAAAAATACAGTGTAGAGTGGGTGGTTTCTGAATTTGAGTTCACACAACTTAAAGCACTGTTTGTTTAAAAGAGAAAAAAAGTACCATTTAGACTTACCCATGGCAACTACAGCTGACATAAATATAAATCTATTTTTAAGCCATAATTTTTAAGCCTGTGACATATGCTTATCTGGTTACACTCAGTAATAATCATCCATGCTCTGTGACTGTCCATATCCAAATAATACATGAGCTGTTGTAAAGTTTGCCTGTGTGGTCATGTAAATGAGAGGGACCCCAGAAGTAAAGCTGGGCCAGCTCCAGGGGTGTTCACTCCTCCAGCAATTGAAGGAGAAGAAATCAGTGGCATCTTTGTAACATGACAGAGCATACCCCAGTACCCCTCTCTTTCTTATATGTCTTCCAGTAGCTGTTGTATTGGATATAACGTGACAAGGTTTTGACTAGGAATTATGTTGTTGTTTTATTTTAAAATTTTAACACAGTTAATTTTTTATGTTTGTTTTCCAGCAACTGGTATGAGACACCTTCTTGTGGCAATAATATGTACATATTTACTTTTCTAAGCATAATAAAGAAAAAATACACACATGTAAAAGCGAATTATAATCAAATAGCATTCTCTCATACTATTATGTCAGGTCATAATATAGATAGTATTTTAAGTAATTAAAATTCCTGCCATTTGCAATGCCAGATTCAATTTAAATCACAGAAATACACAGGTTTTTTGTGCTATAGTGTAGAAATTTGTATTACAAATTTGACTTTAAACATACATGAAGAAAATTATTACTATTATTTATACATGCTATGAAAAACATTAATCCTCTTTTTCAAGCACTTTTAAATTGTTTCTCCCCTTAATGGAACACAATGAAGTCTTAGTGCTCTGTATTTAAGAGAGCCTAGGCAAAATAAGACCTTGTTCTTATATAAATACACAAATGCTTAACTTTCTGCTTGTGAGTATACCCATAGGATCATGAGAAACTACTCATGAATGTAAAACTAACCATGGATAGATGAGTTTATGGGACAGGTCCTTGCCATTAAGATAAATGAAGTAATAAAAAAGATTCGCCAAAGGAATTATTGTTAAAATCTCCTCAATCTGAGCCATAAAAGCAATAATGAAATTAAAAATTGATTATGTTTTTAAGGAATTAAGAATTGACTGTTACACTTGTGGAAATATATGTAAATGTGTGTATACGTTTAATAAATTCCAGTCTAATTAAAAGGCTTCATAAAGAGCATAATTAAGTTCAGAATTAATGTTGATTGTATTTGCTACCTAAACTACTAAGATAAGTAGAATTCTCTATCTGTGCAGTAAATAGTTAAGGTGGAAAAATATAGTTTGTCTTAGGTGCTGAATTAGCAGTACAAAGAAAATTGATAGGAGGAGGGAAGTACATTGCTTTTATATATCACAATAGTTTTCAATAATTGCAGTAATTTTCTGTCTGTCTTACAAATGCCAACTGAAATCTGTGCAGCAAATGAAACATAATGGAAGATAATTTAAAATGCAATGCATATAATAATCATTGCTCAAATACGTAGCATAATTATATGGACAAGAAGCATGTTTCATTGTAGCATGTAATCTGTCAAAAGGAAGACAAGCTGTATAATATAGGTGACATCATTTCTTACCAAGAGACTCAGATACTTGAATCTTTCTGTACAGCAGCAATACCAATGTCAGAAGGGCTGTATATGTAACAGAAAATTTGCTAAATGTTTTAAATTCTAGAAAGCCCAAGATAGCCTTGAATGTCAGTGTTGAGGAGGTTAAATGTGTCCTATATCCAGCTGTTAAGAGACAAGATATTGTTGTTCAACTCCTAAAACAGCCTTTTTCTCAAAAACAGAGAATGTTTTTTTTTATAAGGACATGTTGTGACAGAACAAGGGGAAATGATTTTAAACTGGAAGAGGGTAGGTTTAGTCTAGATACTAGGAAGAAATTCTTTACCATGAAGATGGTGAGACTCTGGAGCGGGTTGCCCTGTGAGACTGTGAATGCTTCCTCCCTGGAAAGATTTGATGCCAAGCTGGATGTGGCTTTGAGCAACCCAGTCTAGTGGGAAGCGTCCCTGCCTATAGCAGGGAGGTTGGAACTAATTGATCTTAAGGGTCCCTTCCATCCCAAACCATTCTGTGATTCCATGAACATACTATACTTATTCATCACATTAATGAAGCTGCTGGCATTTCACCTTTGCCTAAATGTGTTATCTGCCTAAATACATGAAACTTTGCCATGCTTACTCTTTCCCATCAAATTCTTATTAGACTGGATGCATCAGAAACCCTTTATAGCTAAGTAACTGTGAAACATAGTGCAGAAAAAAAGCAGCCACCTGTGTGTGAAATGGATCGTTTTCGTGGGAAAACCAGGGTATGGATGTCCAACAAGAGACTGTTACAGTTCTATTTTTTTTTTACAATGACTGTTACTTTGGATTCCTATGTCAAAATTAAAATGGCAAATCAGACAACATTCCC
The DNA here is from genome assembly GCF_038088225.1 of Cyrtonyx montezumae. Classification (NCBI taxonomy): domain Eukaryota; kingdom Metazoa; phylum Chordata; class Aves; order Galliformes; family Odontophoridae; genus Cyrtonyx; species Cyrtonyx montezumae. Next base: position 31,523,087 of record NW_027071936.1, on the reverse strand, counting down.
ATTCCCATTATCACATGCAAAACTCCTTAGGAGTGTCAGTCCTAAACCATTCCCAAGCACTGAGCTTGTCAAAAAATTTCTGTTGGGTAGTTTAATGTACTGTGCAATAGTGGTTCCTGAAAAATGAGGGCTTTTAATATCCAAAAGAGCAGAATTTGCCAAGTCATTTTCTCTTAAAGGGGTTGTTTTTACTGTCATTTTAGGCAGTCTGTTTTTGCTACAGACATAGTAATTGTCTGAAATGGAGTGTGAGGAAGAAACTGATGGGGGAGTCTCAATTCAGGAATAATTAGTTTAGAATGAGACAAGTCTCATAAAGAATTTTCTGCACCAATAAAAATTTTTGATTGTATTTGAATTATTGAAAACAGAATGGGAGCTTACTTTTTGTTACTGAATCCATTGTACTATTATCTGTTCAGTAAATGCTGCCATTTCTTACCACACAAAAGAGTTTTGAAACAGCAGTATGCTGGCTGGTACTACTGCACTTTTTTCTGATTAAAATACAAAGGGCATATATTTGGTGTTATGTCTGGAGAAGTTTGAAGCCTGCATAATTCCATTAGTTCCTTGAGTTAATGGCAAACATATCCCCAGCAACCCAAACAACATCATAAATAAGAAGAGAATATGTATTATTGTGTTTTTGTCTTTTTGTGATGTAAAAGTTAAACTCTTGCCAAATATGAATCCCTACTGCTTGAGCCTGTGAAGCAGAGGTCTGAAGTCACAAAAGCTTTGACTACTCAGCAGCTGTATGAAACTTCCGGTGCTTGAAATCAGAATTTAAAAGCTGTCAATTACTCTCATTTCCTACAAGAAATATGTGATATCTACAACTCAGGGACAGGAAATAATCTGTTAGAGGGTATTTTTCGCTATGGTCTTTCAGCAGGAACAAAAATTACCTTCAGAAAAAGGAAATTTCAGTATTTCAATCAAATCCACGTGACCACAACAGATTAGAGAAAGTAGGTTATTTGTTAAGAATTGTGCCTGTTTCTACACGGACATATGCTGAATACAGGAACTATGTAAAGTGTTGTCACACAGAGAAACAACTAATTCTGCAGTATGAATTCTCTCCATGTCTGACTGCTGGCTATTCTGCAGTGTGTAAACAGAAAAATGAAATGTTCTATATTACCAAAATGTTTACAAAAACTGCAAAATTCAACTCATACATAGTGCAAGAACTAGAGATTTTAATGGGCACTGTGCTAATAAAACATTCTAGAGAAACATTTCTTCTCTTCCCTACTGTACCTATTTGGGATTAATTATGGGTACAGCCATCTGCACCGGACCAACTTCATTCAAACCAAAGAACCAAGAGGACATGCTGATGTTCTAACTGTATGGGAGAGCAAGTCCACTACATACTCTTTTGTTCTTGCATTTTTAATGTCTAATGTCACTTGAGTACTTTTTTTAGGCACAGTTGTAAGAGAATGGTTAAGCAGTAAGAAATATGAAATCATAGTCAAATGTAGATGTTCTTTATGGCAATCCTGTAAGCGAATCTAAGGTATGATGTCTTACTAGTATTGAAACCCACTGGCAATAGCAGTTACTGTTTTTGATTACTAATGATCATTGCCAGTTGAATTTTGTTTTGGGTTTCAACCTCTTTCTGTCCCAACTCCTGAAACAATAAAACATTAACTGAATATCTTCCTCTTTCTTCCTTCTGCCTTCAAGTCCATTATTTCTATTTCTGCACAGTCTTTTTTGCCAACCAAGCTGCCTCTTCCCTTCATCCTTCTCTCTTATGTATAGTTTCATGGGCTATGAGTGAGCAGATGTTACAAATTGCAGGTAAAAATGATAGAAAAATGAGGGAGAGAGTCATAAGTGTAATCATTTGTCTGAAGGGAAGAAGCATGACTGAAGTCTATATGGTAGGCACTGGGCTGGGTTGCTGGTCTCCTGACTGTAGCACTTCCACCAAAAATCTGTGACATCTTTAATGAGGCTTCTTTGTGCTCGTTTTTCTTCTTGAGAAGTTGCACTTTGTTTCACTTGTTTAATTGGGTGGTGACAGGAACTCTCTCTTACTACACTTTTATTTATCTTAGGGCAGTTAGCCCCTAATACGCTTTGTTTGGAAATCTCATCGCTACTGTATAATATAACTGAAATATTCATCCTCAGAAATAGATGTGTTATTTGGTTCAGTTAAGGGACAGTAACTGCTGTATATTGTACTGAAATTTCAACCTATGAAGATCAATGGTCATCAAGAGAACTGAGGCCTCAGGCAAACTCTGACACCTGGCATGATTTATAGGATCATGGATTTTACTGTGTATTAAAGAAATGAAATTCTTGAATTACTACTATCCTTTAGTAATTCTTAAGTTGAGAATACAGTGGCTTAATGATATCTAAATTCTTGGTATATGGCCCTAGATATATTAGTTCATTATTGGCCTTAAAATCTACATTAACACTGTAGGTCAAAGAGTTAAATAAAGTGTTGTTGCCCCTTGAAATGGGACCTATAGGCCTCAAATCTGTTATAAAATAACTCTTATAACACAGATTTTTTGTCAGATTTCTAGCAGGCTGTATAGATGACTTGCAAGTTCTGTTGTCACTTACCTAGCACTTTTCATTTTGGAGGCTGCTTTGAAAAACTTGGCTACCCATTAACTTGTAGAACCCTTGTGCAAGAATGCAGGCCATGCACAATCCTTTGACTCCATACTCATACAAAATCTGATGTTTGGAAAGAGATGGAAAATAGATTTTGAGTAATGTAAAGATAATGTAGCAATGTGGTGACCAGACATGTTCTATGCTTACACTAGACTTCCTTGACTTCAAGATCTTGTAGATGAATCAAGCAGAAATAATGACTGTCTAATAGATTAATGTAATTGACAGAAAAAGAATAGGTGGGTTTAAATTGACTCGTCTATAATTTGTTGGCCAAAGGGAACAGTAGGCTAAAATGACAGGCCCCCAGGTAGGAGTTTCCCCACACTGGATGGATGTACAACAGTTGCTCTGTTGCCAGGCATCCTAAAATTTCTCATAAAGAAAAACAGTGCAAGGTGATTTCCAAGCTGAGATCGAGAAATTAATTCAGCTTCATTGAACCGTCTCTTCCTAGTACCTTAGTCTACCCATAAGGATTGTGAAGTGCTAGGTCTTGTTTCTTCCAGCTAAAGAGGGTTGAGATCACACAAGTCACTTCCACAATCCTCAGTCACCCCAAGGGGAGCTTATTACCATTTCTTCACTTGTTACAGTGACTGTGGAGCATCATCCCTAATGACAAAACATATGCCATCTATTTATTGAGGCTAGGGACAAAATACACTGTAATTTTAAATATCCTCACAGATATTTGCAAGTACTGTGACTGGCATCTTATTGGATTTCTCCCTTTGACTGGCAGTGGATAAACCTGCCTAAACCAGTTGTTAAGTATGATCTTACTCAGTGTGATTCTCTGAGGATTCTTAATGCAGCATCCAGCAATTCATTGTACTTACAAAGAAAGGAACATTTAGAAAAATAATTCAAAAGCAGTCTTATTTAATCATAAGCTTCTTTAGTGACTCTGAGGCAAAAATCTTTTGCATTATTTGTAAAATTCACTGGTGTATATAGTCTTTGTGAATGAAGCAAAGCTGGTATGAATGTCTGTACAATTTTATTCAAAATTGAATACAGATCGAGCAATTATTTCAGCAGTATTCCTCAACCAATGTGATCATGTTCAAGGTGAGAAAACAGGTCAATACCTACCCTGGAAAAGTCCATTATTCTCTGTGATGTTCACAATGGTATTGTGGATTTATAAGAACACCTTTGCTGAATGTGTAACGATGGTCAGAAAGCCAGATGGGCTATCTGAGAAACGAGTGTTGTTACATTTGATAAAACTTTGGCACATAACCATTTTTCAGACAGCATTATAATTTCAGTCATGCCCTGTGACTGGAAAAAAAAGGAGAATTTTAAACAGCTGCAGAAATGAGCATGATTAAGGACACAGGGGTCTTCTATGTTAGAAGTAATTTAAAATATTAATTATATTTGGAGAGGAGAAATATAAACTAAGGAACTAAAGGATATCAAGAAAGTGAGTCATGAGCTTCTATTTTGATTATTAGGATACCATTAAATTTAAGCAATTTATTTAGAAGAGATATGGGAAGTATTTCCTTAAATAGCATATCACCGTACTACATAATACTCTAGTGTCTGGAAGCTGGACAAGTACTTAAGCAGTGCTAAATTAATTATCATTTGATTTTATTAGGAATGACTGTTGCTTTAACTTATGCCCCATTAAAACAATACTACTCAAGCCACCAATCATCACACTGCAAGCCTAGGTTGTTTTTCAAAGTAAGAAAAACCAACCAATCAACCAACCAACTAACAAAACAAACAAACAAACAAACAAACAAAAAACCCACAAAAGAACTACCGTCAAAAATAACCAAAAGCAAAAATCCTACAACAAAAAATCCTAACCTCACCAGTTTCTTCTAGTTTTCTAGTTTGGCTTAACAGTGAGGAGGTGAGGAGTTGGTATTCAAAATGCACATTGCAGATAGATGAGATAAGTTAGTATATCTGTATTAGTATCTAAACTTTGATATGAAACTTCTTTCTTACGTGACTGTTTCGAACTGGACTGATGTGAATAGGTCTTTCACCTTTGCTTTAGGGACGGGATTAGGATCTACTTTGGGAAGCGGATATTTCCTTTGATCTTCCTCTAGCACTGATCCCATGACTGTTACAGTCAAAGTCCCCAGGCTCTAAATGTGCCTTACTCTGTGACAGTTCATTAGACTCCCTTTGGCTTAACACTTAAGATTCACTTCTGTTTCTGATTCATTGGGGAAGGTGCTCACAGGTAAATGGGCAGTGTTTTTCATCTTAAAACTTGGAGCTGTAAAGAAGCACGAAGACTCAATGTTATAGATGAAGTGCATCATAAAGTGAATTACATGAGTGTAAAACCAGTGAAAGTAATAGTCTCTCTTAATCACAAGATCACTAGATCTGCTTTCCCTCTCCAATCAGGGGAAGGCTATGGGTGATACCAACAGGTAGTCAGTTGAAATATTTAGTCAGATAAGACACTAGCATCTCTGCTATAGGAATCTAGTTTAATAACATCTGCATGAGATTTTATTTCACTTGGATTAAAAGATGAATATGATTTGTTAGAAGGTCTCTAAGGAATGTCTTCATAACTCCATGTTTGCCACTTAAATGGGAGTGTGGAATGCTCATATTAATACAACTGAATATATGTATGGCTAGAAAAATGATTTTTACCAAAACTGACCATGCAGAAGTAAGCGTTTCCTACTGGGGAGCTTTAACTGGTCATAGACTTGGAAAAGAAGCATTGGGAGTTGATGTGCCTAGAGTCACCTAACATGTAGATTTGTCCACTGCTGGGACATAGGGCAGATCACCAAATAGTTTGGTTCTGCCTCTAACTGCTGTGATTTATTCTGTACAATGGCTTCATATTGGCAATGACGTAACTGGACTTCATTTTCTTCAGCTGTCTTCTCTGTCAGTAATTTTGGATAGATACTATAGTGACCTGATTTTGAGCAGACAGACTCTGTTCATTTTAATTAGAGTTGAATTTTTTTTCAAGGGGGTTGTAATTTCCTATTTTAATTTCTTGGAATTTTGAAATTACCAATTATCTTATAAGTCTGACTCCTCTCCTTAACTGTTTCTTTCTTTTTCAAAAAAATTTATACACTCATTGCCATTTTTATTTCTAAATGAATTGAATCTAGCTTCCACATAAGTTAAAAAAAGAAAAATAGAACTGGAACAGACAAGCCTTCCTCAAACCTATCTCTATAGAGAATCTCACAGAAACTAATACTACATGGAGATAATTTATTACTTAGATATTAGTGCTCTGCATTTTCTGATATCTTTGATGTTATTTATAGCCTTGTTACTGAATCAGGGATGTAAATAACAAGATTATTTTGATTTATTTTCAATTTCACCTTAGTGTCTCCTGACTACAAGATCATCACTTCAAAACATAGCATAATTACATAAAAATAATTAATCTCCAGCTGACATTTCTTAAGTACAAGTGAAAAGGAAAAGGTATCTGACTGCTAGCTCTTTGCTTTTTTGATTTTAGCAGTGTCTGGAGTCTAGGCTGTCCTCTGGAATAATTATATATTGCCTTGGGGCTATTGTAAATTATGCCCACCTGCCTGTATCTTCTGGGACTATTCACATTTGGAGAAGCTGTGAAGGATAGGTAGAGGTTTGGCTACGACCCCTTCTGCCTGGCTCCACTCTCTGCTGGTACACCAGTGAGGTGAAGTAGGAAGATCTCGTGTACCCAGTAGGAAACTGGCTACATTAACACTGCAGCTCATTTGCGTTACTAGATCATTGAAAAATAGGCCACAGTGAGCTAACGTTATCCAAATGTTCCATTCTTCTGAGAGCATATTACTGTTAAAGACTAGGTAAATAATGGTAAATAACATCTTTTTTAGTATCCAGAGCATAGAAACACAATATCTGAAATTCATTAAGTCATCTGATCTCAGTACTGCTTAAAGACAGCCAAATGAAAAGAGTTGATGGCAATGTCAGAGGTGGAAGATCTCAAGTGGCCCATCTGGCTAGTCCTGTGCTGTTTGCTTAGCAGAAGCCATGTGAGCAACCAGATTTCCACTGCTCTTGTACCACTCAGCAGACTGGCATGTAGAAGAAAACATTGGGTTTCACAATGTTACAGGGTACAAATATTCGCAAGGATCACTGTGTATCCTGAAAGCTACAAAGTTCTTTTCTGTGAAACTTCCTTCCTGCTCTACTGGAACAGTACAACAGGAAGAGCTGCAGGTTTCAGGTGAAGCTGCTGGGAAAATTACTATAGAGGAGTCTGGAGGGTGTAAAACAAGGTCTTCTGGTGACTTCATTTTCAGAATGCCTAGTTTTTTTATAATTTCTTTTCCTCATTAAAAGAAAACAAACAACTTCTGAGAGCAGAAAAATAATAACAATCAGTATTAAATTTTGGTCTGACTGATAACTGTCAGTACGTATTTTTATTCCTTTTCTGCAAGGATCAATTTTATTTTATTCAATAAAAATTGAAGAATAAATTCAGGAATAAAATTATGGAGAAAAATTCCTTCGAATTAAGTAGGAGTAGGCCTTCACCCTGGAGAAATGAAGGCAATCTGAATGACCACACAAATACTCATGCTAACAAATGTTAATTCATCTCAGGAATGAGAACCTGGGAGAAGGACTGCTTCATTCAAAAGCAGTGATTTGCTGTCTTTTTTTTTAAAGTGCCACATTTATTATGTATTACGATTTTCATGCCATGCGGAGTACATCATCTGTTGATGTTCTTCCAGGGGTTGCCTGAAATTACCAGGTTGTCTGTCAAACTGTTTTCTTTTATAGTAAGAATGCAGATTACTAGAGTTGAGAGTCATCCAAGAGATAAATAAACTTAATTAATTAGTCTTGTCTGTTTGTTTGCAGGTAGCCCATAAATTAATATTCACTGATGACTACCATGATCTTTTAATCAATTGTTCATGAGCAAATATAATGTGACTATTAAGTTATTTACAGCTGAATTATAACTTGAGTTATGCAGCTGTGATTATCAGATAAGATGCTTTCTTTTTTCTGGTATTCTGGCGATATGAATTAAGTATATTATCACAAGATTTGGAAAAATGTATTGCAAATATAAATGATGGCATGGAAGAAAGGAATATAAAATGCTTCTGTTATGAAAAGTTATTTTATGATAGAAAAATAGCTGATTGCTTGACCAATAAATGTTAATAAACACATAGTTTTTAGTGGAAGTCCAGCTCTTCTATGAAAATCATTCACTGCCTATAAAGTTTTATTTTATTCATTTCAACAGTGAGTTGTTGAAGTTTATCACAGGAAACACAAAAGCTAGGGAAGGCTACACCACTTATTTGTTAATTTTTCTGAGTAAAATGTTAATGTCCCAGTTGATATAATTAACAGGAACATCTTAGGATTTTAAAGTATCTCCAGTTTGCATGGTTTTACTTACATCTTTTCCTCTCCACATTCACAGAAAGTAAACAGCTTGAGATGTGTTCAGTGTTATATCCAAATTATCAACAGAATTTTTGAACAACCACTTTAACAGAGCTCAGGTAAGAGATTATGGGAATCTTTCTTCCGCTATGCTTTGCAGTCAAGCATCTCCTAATGCATCTTTGGTAATCTATTTATCACCACAATCACTGAAATAAAATAAATGTGGTTTTATGATGAGCATATGCTCAACAGCTTGTCTTGCTGTCTAAGTAAAATCTCTCTTCTTGGAATTTTATACTCTTCTGTAGCTAAAAGACTGAAGCATGCAGTAAAGGCAGGATCTGTTATTTGTACTAAGTCAAGATTTTGTTCAAAATCTCATAATAATATATATATATTATTAATATATATATAATTGGTGTTAGTCTTATTATAATGTCTGTTCTTGCCTTCATTTTCTGTTATCCTTGATGTGACATATCTCATTGAATAATATTTTGCTGGCATTAATGAGAACACTATCCGGAATTCTAAAGCTGCTGCTTTTGTCACAGCTCCTCTTGCAATATTAATGACTGTTAAAAATAACTAGTTCTGCTTTATCTGTTTCCTCTGTGTCGCCTCCTGTGTGCGCTGGCTGCATTTTTATTTGTGTCTGTGGCAGACTCCATAGGTTTTCTATAGTGATTAAATCACTGATTGAATATTCCTCTGCTTCAAATGAAAACCTCAGTTGCTCACTGCTGAGTGTCTGATGGAGGATTTTCTTTCATTATTTATGAAAACAATCACACTGGTGTTTTCCGCTCTCTTTTCTCTGGTAAAAGAGTCATTTTGTTCCTCCAGGCTGAGAATAAGCATTGGTAAATTGAAGTTTAATATAAGTAGAAAGGATTGTCATTTGCTTTGTTTGCAAATGTGGGCAGCTGAGCTTTTCCAGCACCAAGGTCACCAGAGAATGATTTTGCAGCCAGTCTACAGAAACCCTTCTAGCCCATCTAGCCCTGGATGTGCCAGCAGTGCCCTGGTCACATCTGGGCTGGGGCAGGACCATGTCACATGGCTTTGTTACCTTGTGCCATGCGCCGTGTCCCATGGCCATGCAGAGTGGTGTTACCGGAGACAAGGTTTCCAGGTTCAACCTCCAGAAACAGTCATAAGTGCTAGGGTGCCATTCAGTGACAAGTAAATAAACTGAAGCTAAGGCTCTCCTAGCATCCTGTATCTTAACAGTGTACAGAAGAGCAACCAGAATTCACCAGAAAGTATGGATGAAATGCATACAAATGAGTGAGTTTAAAAGTCATTTTGATAGCACACAGTACTGCTTGCAGAACTAAACCGCAAGCCTCACTGTAATCCTGACCCTCTGAAAACCTTTGGAAGGGAGCACACCACCACGGAAAGAGGTTCACTGTGGCAGAACTGCTGTGGGTTATCATCTTCATGTTAGGGATGCCATAACACTAGAGCAGCTCAAGTAATAGAGGATGTACCATTTTGCATTTTCACAGTATCCTTTAAGTCTTTCTGCAGCTCTCATTTCACAGCTCTAATATTTTGTGGTATGCATTACTGCTGAAAAAGAATATATTTAGGAACAATGTCTTCTTTACTTTGCTACTTCAGCCAGAAACATGCTGGCTGGCCTCAGTGTACATTCCTAATCTACAGCTGCAGAAGTCTGCAGAATGACTTGAACATTTCATTTGCTTATTCAGACTAAAGCCTGAAGTCATTTATTCACCCCTTATATCTTTTTTTTCCTCCTTCAAAATACCCTTCCTATAATTCTGCTAGTATAGATTTTTATTTTTTTTTAATTTATCTGATAGAGTTTTTGCTTCATGATGAAGCAAAGGAAGCCTTCAGCAGCATATGCAGTTCATTAAGCTCTTTAACTCAGTCTGCTATCATGCTACATACAGCTTCACATTGCCATTTGTGGAACAATCACTGCTGAGACAAACTGAAAGAGGAGAGGGAAGAGCAAGCTAAGGTCTGAAATTGGTGGCAGAAGACAAGATGGAATATAAATAGATATGAGTCACAACTGTGACATCACTATCAGAGAAGTGTGTTATTCTTCTTTGTTGCAGAAAACTCCACAGTTGCACATAGGAAGTGAATTCACAGCAAACAGAAATCTATTATTGGAAAACAAAACAAGAAGTCCCACCAACACACACACACACACAAAAGATTGTTTCTCCATTATACAGGTGGTTCTCATATTATTTATAAATATATCAGATGTTGTGTGCATATTATACATACATATATACATATATGTGTGTGTATATATATATATATATAAACTCCTTAATTTATAAGCTCCTTAGTCCCATTCACTACAGCAAATTTATACCAGCTGGGGATGGAAACAGTACAACCATTTGGGGGGCACAGATGCTGAAAAAGAGCACACTGCAATTTAAATGGGGGTGGTCTCAGAAAAGAAAATGGTATTAATCTACCACAGGCACTGAATGTATAAACATGAGGCACAGACAGGAAAAATGCTCCGCATGCTGAAGAAGCTCAAGTTTATGTAAGAAATTTTAATTAGAGAGAGCACAAATTCAATGTTTCAGTAGGCTACAATTGCAATTTTAGAATTTTCTTGCTTCAGCAATTCCAAATATAGTGCTCGAGACATCCAGTTTCTCTATAATAAGCCTATGTTGAAAGTTAGTGATGAATACACATAGTAAAGCCACAGAACATCTAGGAACAGAGCCTATTAGTCAGCATTTCACTCTGCCACTCCACATCTCTTTCTTGTCTCTTCTACGCTCTGTCTCTGTGTCAGAGCCTCCATGCAATCATTCAGACAATTCCAAATAAATGTTACTGTGAAAGGGGAAGGCAGCTGAACTGTGGTGCCTGCATCCACATCAAGGCGAGGTGAGTGAATGAGTGTCTATAACTGGCTTTTCTCTGGGGAGGTGCTGGACAGGTAGTGGTGTTACTGATCTGCTGAAAGCTTCACTTGTGTGGTGTACTACAGAGCAGAATCCTTTTGTAAGGACTGAGAATTTCCACATCTGTGTATTAATGCACTGTGTTACAAATCCTTATGTGCCTAGGACAAAGGGAGCTTCAGATTGTTACCATGCCTTAAAGTAAAAACCGAGCACTCCAATAGTCATGAAATGATTTCTGTATTAAAAGCACATGTTCAGGTCCATGTGAGCATGCATCTTGCCTGATTCTCAGCTCCACTAAACTTGCATTGCACACTTCAGCAGCAGAAAGCCCCCATGAGAGCTCTGCAGGGCCATATGAGGTTGTTCCCTGACACAGGAATCTGCTGCAGGCTCACAGCCAGCCTCTGCACCAAGCTCACTTCTGCGTGGAGTGGTGGAGGCAGGAGAAGAGATGCAGCTGAAGCTTCTGTGCAAACCAGTAAGCATTTTTTTCTTTTTTTGCTATTTGTCCCTGGGAGCTAGTGCTTTTGACATAGTTAAATCAGCCCAGCTTTGGCCTGTAGACAAAAAATGTAATGAGGGGAACAAATTACTTTGCCTTCAGCTTCCTAATGGTGAAGTTGAATATGGAAGCTGAACGTGGAAAAGATGGAGCCAGTCTTTTCTCAAGCATACTCCGCTAAAGTGAAGCAAATGGTCATGATGCAGCAAAGGCAGAAGATGTCAGAAGAACAAATTGTACTGTAACAAAAATGAAGCACTGCAAGCAGTCATTCAGAGAGGATGTGGTATTTCCATCCCTGCAGGCCTTCAGAACTCCTCTGGACAGGACCTCAGTGCCCTGACCAAACTTCAGAGTAAGCTTGGAGAAGAGATTGGTCCAGTAAACTTTCAGAAATTTCTGCTGACCTCAATTATTCCAGAATTCTGTTATTTTAATCCAGTATAAATCCACATGTCCTTTTGTCTGACAGAGTCAAGCCCTGTTATCTGCATTAAAGTGAATGATATTGCTCATCATCTGCCAGGCAGAGGAAAAGAAAGAACAGTGTACCAAAGAGACGATTGCTTTCTTGCAGTTACATGCTTCCATGGTATGGTAACTTTCCGCCTCATTTCAGGAACAATAAATGTTGTTACAAAAGTAGTCTGCTTACCCACAACCAGCATGTCAACACCATATTTAATTTATATTGCTCTGAATGTAGCATTTCATCTTAATGAGTTCTTCTCCCTCAAAGGTTCTTTCATACTTAATGGGAGAAATGATTTTGAACCATTTCCATTTTCTGTCTGTGACCGCTGGCTGTCAGTGTCTGCTGTAGCTTAAATGATGTGGGACAAGGTAAATTTAAATTCAACCCAGCAAATGGCTGTCATCAACACATTACCACCTCAAAGTCGTTTAGAGGATTCAGAGTAGCATGACAACAGCAAGCAACGTTCCGAACAGAAATCAAGAAGAAACCAAGTTAAAAATATCACATTTTATAAAGCCATTACATGTGTCCATGCATAGGTCACCCCATCTTTTTGTGCACCAGCTCTGCTAACAGAGGAGAGGGGTTTTAAATGTGTTATGGTCCTGAATGCCCCTTACTAGCTGCGGCACTCTGGCTACCAGCTTTACACCCGCTTTCCATACTGATTGTGTTCTTGTAATGTGTAAGCTCTGTGTGGTTACTTCTGCAGAAGACTAAACCTGCAGAAGACTGTGAGTCCTTTAGAGAACTCAGCAATTAAAAAATTTGTATACATTTTTGGGAGGGGGACACTTCTTGTTTGATTAATCAGCACAGTAGAGATACAACATCAGGCGCTATTATTCTGTCCCAGACTAATGCAGTTGTGTAAATGTACTACAAAGAAATCATTTTTCACATCAATTGCATAGACTGAGGAAGATGGTAAAGTTCTTGTTAAACAATTCACATTTCCATCTGGAATGGTTCGTATAGTGTCCAACATAGCTCGAAACAATTTAAGCATTGTTGGTTTTTTTTCCCTTGACACAAGACAATACATGTCCAAAGTAAAAATGCTGGAAGAAGTTTAAAAGCCTACTTAATATGGACTGTTCCTGTCAAAGTCTTCCAGGGCCTTCAGCTTCTCACATACGTATGAGTTAGAGTGCATATTTGTGTAACCTTGCCTCTGGTTCCTGGCCCTTCCCTTGCACCTTGGGAACGCTCCATGAAAGGTTTTGGACCTCTCAGTGTTATCTGGACATGGAACTGCCAGTGCACACAACCAGAGTTCAGTTCTGCCTCTGGGTAATGTTGAAGGTTACAGTGGAGCCTCAGCACTGTGTATTTAGCAGCAAGCATGCTATTTCAAGATATACTTCTTATCTTGGCCATGCAAACTATCTTGACGCTCATATGCAGTATATACAGGCATGGGCATGCTCTGGATCTCTCCTAAGTTTAGAGTTTGGCAGACTTTCAAGGTGAACTATGTTTAGAATTTCTGCCTCCAATAACAATTCCTTTCCCCTCTATTCCCTACTTTTGTACCTTTTGAGACATATTTATACTTTGGTCTGTAATACCCATTGACTAAACGCATAGTGCATTCTTGGTATATTTTCTAGCAAATTTAATGTTCAGATATTTAATTACAACTGCTGTTACAACCACAAGTATAAGTGTCTCACTGAGATCTTTTCCTGATGCTTCATCCATTAATCCTTATCAAGGTCCAAAAGGTCCTTGAAACAACAGTTTTTAACTTTGAATTTCCAGTTAGTCTAGCTTAAGTAGGACAATTCTGCAAGTCTGGATTGTTTTGGTCAATATTGCTGCTCATGTACAAACAGTACGCAAAGTTTCATGTCCTGCTGAAGTCCATGACTGTTCTGTGCTTTCCCTGAGTGTCACAGCTATTTTCTGATCTAGTTGCAGTAAGAAGCATTTAGCCCAGTGAGAACTGATGAGGAAGCATCTTCAACTCATTTCATAGCACAGATTCTGATTCCTCTGGCTGCTCAGTTGATTCTCTCATGTCACACTTTTCCATTCCCTGTGACTTGAGCTATTCCCTCAGGTTGGAGTTGAATGATAGTACTGATGGTTTTACATGTTTTCATTGAAAATAATGCAGTTTACAAGTATCTTTTGCATCAAAAAATGTTTTGTTTAATTAATTATTTAAACTCCATTTGAAGGTCTAGTATTTAGCAGCCCTGCTTGCAGCAGGAGAGTTGGATCCTGACGCTCTTTGAGGTCCCTTCCAACACAAGTCTTTCAGTGATTCTGTGACTCTAAGGGACAGCTTTATGGCTTTGACTTCAATTACAGACTTTCAGGGAAGCTTTATTCATCTACTTCTATAGCAGCCTGGAAATACTTCCTATGTCTGTTTTTTTCCTAGGAATACAGGTAATAACCACTGGGAAAGCCCATGCATGCCAGAGGAGAGTTTTGGGCATGTTTCTGAGGAGCCTCTGCCCCGCCTGCTGGGACTGGCAGTGCTCTGTCACTCATCGCCCCATATCTCATCAGAGTGCAAACTTTCAAAACGAGTGTGCACAGACAGTGGCTCTTGTTTCAGTCTTGTGGATAACACTCACATAGGCTGAAGCAGTTCTGCACCAAAGCCTCTGCTTGGTGTGTGCACAAAAAAATTGTCACCTTCTCCCTTTTCTTCTCTGCAGGATGTTCTCTTTAGGGAATAAGAACTAAGAATGTGCCAGCAGGCTGCTGTTGTGTGCTTTGGACACGTTGCTTAGCCTGAGGTACCTGAGAAGGGTGCCAAACCCTTACTAATGCTCATCTCAGATTAGATACTGTTAGCATGAAATAGCTGATTAAAGCTATACCTCATTCCTCTTTCATTCAACATTTCCTTCCCTGAGGAAAGAAGTCTGTACTGATATACACCTCAATGGTGAACAACTCTTAGATATCTTAAGACATATAGTTCATTTTTCTTCTCTCATCTCTTTTTTTTTTTCCTTCAACCTCCCGCAGCTGCATGGAACCCCACAATATGTCTATCTCTTATCCGCTTCCACAGGGATCCAGGTGACCTTTTAACACCTACTGCAGTGTTAACATCTCACAGCAAAGCAGAGGGGAGGGGGTGGGGGGAGGGAGGAATTTAACATAGCAAACAGCTCAGGCTAGAAGTCTGAAGTTAGCTTTTTTTTTTCTTCTACTGTCATTAGTTTATCTTTCTGCTTTCCTTTCTCTCAGTCATAACAAGATGGCCATATGCAGAGTTTCCATTTTGTTTCTTTAATTCTTTTTTAAATTATAACAAAAATTGATTCTCAAACTGCTGATGCCCAAGGTCAAAATGTCAAACTCAGAGCTGATAGAAGCCAACACAGGGATTCCCAGGCCAAATTCAAAATGTTCTATACCCGGTCTGCTTATTCCCTTGATATGTTCCTAACTCTTCCACTGTGCCACTAAACAGAGTACAAATACAGAAAGGTTGTGAGAGATATTTATACAGCAAACTGTCATACATATTTAGTCTGTATTTCAAGTTTGGTATGGAAGTGGGATTTAGTTGTCTCTGCAATTCCATTGTTTTACTGGCCATTTGAAAATTAAACAAGGTTTTCTGAAGTGGTTTAAGGACATACTCAGATTTTGCAGACCACTGAACTGCTTTCAGTATATTGCCACCTCAAAAGATGTTTGTTCTTTATTGAATGTTTGGCCCTAGTGCAAAAGACTTGCCTACTGTCCAGGTTGGCATTTCCTTCTACCCAGGTTCCAGCTGGTCCTGGTCCCAGTCTGTTGTGCACTTGCAAGGAAACACAAACCAACACGTTCTCAGTCTGGGTCACAGAGAAAAAGTTCACTTGCTTTCAGCTGATGCAGGAAGTGGAGCTTCTGCTTCCCTCAAGCAGTATGCTTCCTTGCATAAAAAGGAAAGGTTTGCAAGATGGAGTGTTATTTGAGAAGGCCTGCTCTGTGAGCACCACCAGCACTGCTGAGAAAGGAAGCAGCTAGATAGTACACTCAGCATCTGATAAGCTTCCCAGTCCAATCAGCATCTGAGAGTTTCTTTAGCTCCTGCCCTCATTCCTTGTCAAGAAATGACCTTGATGAGACAGAGGAAGTGCAGACATCATGCTTGCTACTGAAAAGCTGTGGCTGATGGTGGCGCAGAGGGCATGCTGTGCATGTTTCAGGGAGAGGACAAAGGATTTATTTTCCTATGTCTCTAGCCCAGAAGTTTTACAACTAAGAAATTAAATGAATACTTCCCAAAATGGAAAAAATAAAATATCTGGCCCACAGAGAAAGAATCACATAATCTTTCAAGTTATTTTTTACAGTAGTCAATTATTCAAATAACACCCAATAAAAATGCAACGCTAGATTGTTTTGGGTGGTGGGAAAAGGTTTAGTTTAGAATAACATTAAACAATTGAAACACAGTGAAATATAAGTATCTGGACTACAATTATATTTTGTGCACTGCATCTAAACCAAAGACCAATTGCTGCTCTTGTAGTTCTGGATGCTAAATGTGTGTATATTTTCACAATAAATGCAGAACTGAGTAATTTTAGTAGTCAGTGAAGATCTGAAGATACAGAAAAATTTACCAGAGTGACAACATACATTTTAAATCTTCTTAGTCAGTTAAATTATAAGGAATTGACACAAGTGGTTATCTCTAAAGTTTCTCCTTCTTTAAGGAGAAAGACTCTGTATATAAAACAAGAATCTCTTCATGAGTCTTCCAGTTCTTCAAAGATAGCACAAAGTCTTGCTACCACAAAGCACAAGCACCTGGAAATGAAATGTAAAAAGGGCCATTGAATTCTGCCTAGGTCCAGAACATAACATTCTGGAAACTCTTTTTCATCTGTGAAGCATCTCTGGTTTAAGGATAGCTTATACACTCTATGTGTAGCACCCACTCTAATAGAGTTGCTTTTTGAGGGAGACTACATTTTGGGCCTTCGCATTGTACTCCATAGATATGAGTTCTTATTGCTGGGCTACTAAGTCATGCTTACTCAGTTGAGAAAAAGGACCAAAGGCAAGAAGTAATACACTTAAATTATAGTAGCTGAGATTAAAGATTTGAAATCCTTTCAAAAGATGAAGTTGGTAAATTGCCACAGGAACTTTTTTATTTCCAAAAGTGTTTCCAGCAGTGGTTCCAACTCACATTTGATATTTGGTACTGCCCCAGGGTGGGTCATGAGAAAGTGTGGAGAAGCGGTTGCGCTAGTGACTTCTAAAAGATATCTCAAGGAATATGTCAGTGTAAAGTTTGTGGTGTGCCTTTTCCCTGTTGTTTGCAGGGTCTTTAATATATAGTCCCTCCAAAATGTTTTTACCTTACAGTTATTTTACTGACATTACAAAGGTACAAAGTAAATTGTTTGAAACAACGAATTGGGCTTTCGGATTTGATGATAAATGGTTCCTCTTCTCTTTAGTATCATCTCACCATGTTTACATTTTCATGTTGTATACAGAGAGATTACAATTCTAAATAGACTCAAGTGTTATTTCTGAAAAATACATTAATTTTCCCGGAAAGTGATTCTCATCTAAGGTGCAATTTTTGAAAATGATTTTCATAAAATGGCATTTTTCCATACAGAAACTTGATGCAACTTGATAACTTGGTTGATATATGTTGTCAAATTACCACCTAATATTTACTTACTACTGAGTTCAGATGAAATAAAAACTGTAAGCTAGAGGTAAAAGCTCTCTTTCTAATCACTCCTCTATTTTCCAGAAGACAAACTGAAAGCAAAGCACGCTTCAGAGCTGGACAGGAGATTTTTCTATTAAAAATATCTCTAAAGACATGTAAAGATGACACCATCCATCCTGTAAGAACACATCCTGACATTTCCAGTTTTACCATAAAACTCATTTAAGGGAAGTGGATATGAATGAAAGTAAAGAACCTGCTGACAGGTGAAAGCATTAACTACAGCTTACACAAGGTTTGCTGTGTTGGGTCATGGAGAGAGAAGGGCTGTGCCTCTTCCTTTCAGCATGAAAACATTTACCAAACTTTCATCAGATTTCAGTTCTCTGCCTTACATGGGTGGAACTTCACTGGCTTCAGTTCAGTTATTACTGGTTTAGATACTGTTATGCTTTTGGAGACCCTCCAAATCCAGTTTAAATCACCACATTTTTCATGGCTTCTGCTCAAAACCATTAACTGGCATCTATTCAGTTGAAATTTGGTCAAACTTTGACATCACCTTAGCACACGTGTGAATTTGCAAAACATGAGTGTTGAATGATATATGTCCTCATCATTTCCATTACTTCCTATGGGTAGAAAAGTAGCAAGCCAAATCTGTGTACATGTCAAAATAAATGTTTAAAGTCAATTTATATTTACTACTATATGCTTTTTTTTTTTCAGACTATGATATGGTCTTTATATATTTCAGGACATAGGAGTATTGTGCTTTTCTCCTGGGAGTTATTATTGACCAAATACAGATCAGAAGATACTTAGCAAGTAACTTTTGTCTTTTGCAGTTTTTATCCAGTGAGCAATGTTCAGCTACCTGGAGTTTAGCAGCAACAATGACTCTGAACAGTAGATTATTCAGACTTCAGAGCTCAACAAGTGGAGAACATCTGACAGAAAGAGCGATCGTGTCTGTAAATAGAATGGAGGTGAGGCTGCTGAAATGTACTGGAGGAGCCTACCTTCTTGATTTCTCTGACTATTTATGCTAACATCAAACATACACATCATTAAATATGTGACACAATATAATATAAATCTTACATAATATCTTATAAAATAAGAGAAAACCCTGTACGTTTGGAAGATTACACCCAGTCATTTATTCAGCTTATAAGCAGCTTATTTTTCTAGAATAACTTGAGAGTCTGTACTGAAGGTCCATTAGTTTCATGGATCAGAAGATTCTTGGATATTTCTTGCAAAAGTATGAAAAGAACAAAGAATCCCAGAATAATGATTCTTTATGTTTTCTGTTACTGGAATAAGAGATTTTCTACTATATCACATGAAATATATAATGTTATACAGTCAGAAAAAAAAATAGAACCTATTAATTACATTTCTGCTTTGATTGAATATAGTCAACATTTTGTCAATTTGAATGAAAAGCAAGAGTTACACCTCCATGAATCTCTTAGGCTTATTTCAGAATGAAATACCTTGGTTGCATGCTGATGAGGTCCCTGCCTAAAGTACTTCATCTGTTAAATGAACAGACTATTTCTCATGACACAGTATCTGCAATAGATCTTAAAGCATAAATTGCTCTTGAAGAGTTTGTGGAAGAATGATGATACTTGCTTTTCTGGTGACTTACTTCTTTCTCCCAGTGCTTCCACACAAACAAGTTTTCTTATTGCAGTAGCCTGTGTCTGGCTCGACCTCATTTGTGCCGAGCTTAGCACTCACACCTTTTCCACAGAGGCTGCACTACCAGCGGTACTGGGACAAGAAGACAAAGCTATCTGGCTGTTGATAGCTTGCAAGCAATGCCGAAGCAAGCAGTAGCAGCTGCTGTAGTACAGACCTCAGTAGGAGGATCTGCAGGAAGGCTCTGGAGGAGAAGCTGCAGCTGAGGACAGCGAGGCTGTAAGCAGGCATGAAACACTAATGGAGTCCAGAAATGTGACTCAAGGGAAGCAGAGGTGGGAGAGGTTCTATTAGAGAGCAAAAAAACCCACAAACCCCAAAGAGTAACAACATACAAAAAAAAAAAAAAAAAAAAAAAAAGAAAACAAACAAACAAAAACAAACAAAAGAATGATGGGTGTTCAGTATCTTAAATGGCTGACCAAGTGATGGGGTTGCCTGAAGACTCTGGGGATAAGTTCAGAACCTGCAAACCATAACAATTTTCTTATTTAATGCCTGGCTAGTTGCTTGTTTAACTTGCTGTATGATTGCTAATTTAGATTTTTTTCTTCTTCTGTAGGGTTGTTTGAAAAGCTTCAGAATACCTCAGCCTTGTTTGAAGAAGAGGATTTATCACAGGGCTTTCCCTGAAGCACTCCAGTTCTCCACATGGTGCTAATAATCCATCTACACCATGCAACCTTCCAAAATACTTCAGAAGCAACTATCATTAATGTAGTAGTGTCTACAAAGAAATCTATTTTCTTTTCTTCTCCTATTTCTTTTTTTTTTTTTTCCAACTCTAGCTGTAAAGATAGAGCAGTAATTTTGCAGTTGGGGTTACAAATTTAACACTAAGCTTTAATCTATAATATAATATATGGAAGTGTGTTTTCAATATATGTGAGGCAGGACTGTTTTTATCAGGGGAAGTATTCTTCTGTCATGGGGATTTTGTTTGTCTATTGGTTCAGCTGAAGGAAAAGTCTGTTAATTTTGAAAGCTTTAAACTGTGGCCTAAGCAAAGCTTCACGTGTTGAGGAAAAGTTTTGTGCTTCTGCTAACCACTCTCCCACATAATTAAAAGTTCAAATAATTTCAGGAAAAATATAAAACTTGAGCTAGAGAGCTTTGAAAGGAGAACATAATAACAAGGTACAGTGGGAGATGGTCTTTCACATCTGCTCTGCAAGAAAATGGATTTGTGCCTTGCTTATACCAGCAGCTAGCTTTCAAAAGCTGAGTGTGTTGACTTCCCCTCCAGAAGCCAAAGAAATGCACTTAACTTTCAAGCTACTAAGAACCCATAATGGAAGTCCTGTCTCTCTAATGGAATTCTTGGTGCTCTTGAAAGTATAACTTAGCTACCCATAATGCTGCTCTGCTTTTATGTTAAAGTAAGTTAAGATGTTCTATTTTAATACTGAAATTCCTTCTGCTTAGTCATTTGTGTCCACTATTAAACAACAATATCAGTTTTGTATGACTGCTTTTCCCTGGACTCGTGGGTAATCACATGGCTTTTGCACATTCTATTTTAGTAACAAGAGATATGGCTGTAGGCAATCTGGACATTTTACTCTTTATATACTAAGTTCAAATCCATTATGTTTTATCCTATGCCTGGGAAAGTTCTTGGTTGTGTCAAATCTTTGCTTCATCAGTTGAAGAGTGTGTGCCTGGCATGCTGGGGAGGGCTGGGGGAAGGGGGGACAGCTGAGAAACATGTGGTTGCAAACCACCTTTTTGCTTCTCTTGTTCTCAAAAACTGCAATAGCCATAAGTTTGGAGCACCTCCCAGGGCTTCTTGAAATTGCATCCAGCTGCAGTGGCTGCTAATGGGAACAGTCCATCATAGCGGTCAGCAATATCAACACTGCTCCAAGCCACAGTCCAAAAATGCTTGGGCTGTCAGCTGGATCGTGGCTGTCTCCAGTGGCTGTAGGTAACATTATTACTCCAAACATATTGCTGAATATTATGCAATTGAAATAAAAATGTAAAGAGCACCTTGTATTAGTAAACCCTGCAAGGTGATGCAGAATGACAAAATTAATCATAATCATAATGCTGTAAAGAGATCTCACTTCATAGAGGGACTTCAAACAGTGTTTACAGTGCACTTCAGAGTTTATTCTTAGTGGGATTAAGTTCATCAAAGTGATATGTATATGACAGAAAGCAGCAAGCAATCTAATGCATGCTGCATCAATAACAATTAAATAACATTGGATTATTCAATTATTTTCAAGAATAAATTAATAGTCAGGGAGCAGTCACACATTAAGTCATTTAAAGTCTTGAAATAACAGCTTCTTAGTCCACTGCAAACATGGTATTGTTTTTGCTAAACTGTTGCTGTAAAATGGAAACAGTAACAGAAATATTGTGATAACTCAGGAAAGAGATACTGCGTAAATGCTAACTTGAGCTGCACAAGAGCAAATTGGAAAGGCATAGGTTGTTGGAGCGCCAGCAGCTAAACCTGGCACAGGATCTGAATTCAAGATGTTACAGCATGAAA
The DNA here is from genome assembly GCF_038088225.1 of Cyrtonyx montezumae. NCBI lineage: Eukaryota > Metazoa > Chordata > Aves > Galliformes > Odontophoridae > Cyrtonyx > Cyrtonyx montezumae. The sequence continues at coordinate 31,501,217 of NW_027071936.1, read as the reverse complement.
GGTCAAACACATCCAATAGCTTTTCAAAGGACTTGTTCTTTATGAGATATGAGAGTTTGGACCCTCTTTCCCATCATTGCCTTCTCCCTCATGTCCCAGGAATATTAAGAAATGCACAAAACAAATGACTACTGTAGGAAGATGAGGAGCCGTATGTATGCCTTCTTACTGTAGGAAGCCATTGTAACAGCCATGTCCAACCCGCAGCCCAGAGCCCACATGCAGCCCAGTATGGCTGGCATGGCAGCTGCCCCCTGCCCTGTGCTATAGAGGCAGTGGCACTTCAGAGTGCAGAGTGGCCCCCAGCATGCACCCATTGCTCAGCAACACCCAAAACACCAGTGTGCTATTGACACTGTGTTGTCTGAAACCAAGACATGGGGAGGACAGTGCTGGCAGTTGCAGACTCAAGTGATGTCAAGTAACTGTACATATTTGATACACTGGCTATACACACTGCTCTGAACAGATAAGAGTATGCAGCCTTGCTTTCTGTTTTGATAAAAGAATTTGAGAATAGGTTTCAAGATTGACAAAAAAATCATGAATTTTGTTTGCAACATTATTTTTGGTTGACATAAGTACATTACCAGCAAATTTTCAAATTGAATGTATAGAGTTGCAGTCATATTAAACTCAATCACTATCTGATCATATCTCTTTGCCAGACTTTCATAAGAGCTCTCTTACTAGAGAGAAATATCCTTCACTTCACAGTGACTACTTATTCATGTCATCAACTTTTGGCAGTACACACATTTGTGAAAGGTCAAGGATGAAGTACAGGAAGAGTAAAATTTCGTCAAAAATCTCTGATGAACACCTTGAGAGCTCACTGAGAACTGCAGCCACTGCCATCAAATCACCCTGAGGCATTAGCTTAAAAAAAACCCACAAATAAACAAACAAAAAAACAACCAGGGCCAAATATCCCACTAATGTTTTTGTTCCTCTCTTTTTTAATGTTTTAAGAAAAATGTTAAAAAATAAAATGTAATGTTACTTGTATATTAACAATATTGTATATTTTACAAGGGATGTGCTGAAAGTAATGGCTCCTGTTTTATGATGTGCACCCACAACATCAGAGGCTGATGTTGGTGGTATGGCAGCAGAGGCTGAACCTTCTCACCAATATTCTGTTCTATGCTGTTAACATTTAACAGATGGCAGCAGAAGGGCAGTCTGACAGAATGGCATCTGACATAGAAGTGTGTATGAAGCAAAGGTGTGTCTTTAAACTCCTCTGTGCAGAAAAAAATGGCTCACATTGACATTCACTGATGCTCACTGAATATTTATGGAGAGCAAACAAGTGGATGTGAGCACAGTGAGGCAGTGGGTGGTGTGTTTCAGCAGTGGTGACAGTGGGTCAGCTCCTCTGGTGAAGATTTTTATGAATGCAGCATGCAGGCTCCTGTTCATCACTGTGAAAATGCACAACTTATGGTAGGGTACCTGAGAATTTGCTCTGTCACATAGTGTGCTCTTTTGTATTGGTTGTAGTTTCCATGGAAATAAATAGGAGACATTGCTTTTTAAGCAGCTTAATATAGGAGACACAAGACAATTCCTCTTTACTCAGTGTAGCCCAGGCACAGCAATAGGTTGGATACCCATGCATTATAATGAGATGATGATCTGTACTGTTGCTTCTCTCCTAGTGTAAAATCTAGGGATAAAATCATGATTCCTTTAAGGTCAATGGGAAAGTAGCTGAAGAAACGATGGATCAGGATTTTCATAATTGACTTCTACATGCCAAAACTTGGTAACATCTCTTAACAATCCCCAATAGGTCTTTAGTCTTATTATTCCCCAGTGTGCAGAGATTCCTAAAGATCACGGGTTTCTCTTCTTTATCTACAACTTTAAAGGCATCTGTTTATAACAGGCCCTACCCCTGTAATCCCACCCCTGCTAATTTTTCTGTATAGGGTGACTGGTCATCTGCTTTCCATGTGATACTTGTCAAAAGGCAGAACTAATGTACCCTGAAGTAACAAGGGCTGGTTAAGCCCCCAGCCTTTTCCTACCTCACTTCACTAAAAAAAATCAATCTAATTTAAAATTATTCCTCCTCCACATTCATTACTCATCCCACCAGATCTCTGGATCATAGGTTTTCTGCCTCCAAAATCTTGGCTGAAGGGTGTACTGGAAAGCATATGGTTGAGTATGAAGACAGTGAAGAATTCAGCTCTGTAATGAATTATTTCCCACTGGTAGACTTGACAGATACTTTTCCCAACTACTACTGCATTGAGATGCATTTGAAAAGTACTTTTGATCATCAGAATTTGTAAGTGATTAAAAGAAAACAACCTAACAACACACTGATTTATGTACAGAACTCTCTTTGTGACAACAGAAGTAGAAATACAATAATATAATCAACAGACCCTGAGATAAAACAAACTAATCATGGTTATGAATGTTACACTTGGCCCTCACATGTTTCAGGATATGGAGAGAAACACTGAGGTGGCAGTTTAGGCAAACTCCATGTGATATCTTCTGCAAAAAACAGATGATTTCCTCAAAAAGCCTCAGCAATAGTGAGCAGCCTTCACTGAGCTGTGAGATAGCATGCAGTTTTCTGAATACTCAGTATGTTTCATGTGGGTGATCCCAAGGCTCACTCTACTATTAAAGTTTCCAGGATTGTGCAATTGTCCACCTTAATAAACTAACAGCCTAACCTCATCTCTCACATTTGCCAGAGGGAGAAAACAGATCAGATACAATGGGTAGAATGAGCACAGATGTTGCTTGTGTGTAAACAACTTTGTTTCATCAAGTACAAAATAATTGTTAGTAACCATTGCCACTTCTGGGAAGGAATCACAAGTCTTTGTGAATAACCAGTGCCTCTTTCCTCAATCTAATAGGGCTGCACTGAATTATTTTATATTATCAGAAAGCTTTGATAGCAGTGGAAAAAAAGCACAGAAATGATTGGCCAAGAGGAAAGAAAGGTTGATAAGCAACTTTTGGGAGTTGTCCCTGATATTCTAGATAGCTTCCCATCCAAGTTGTGCCTGTTGTGAAAGGTGAACTTCAAACAGTCTCCCTGTATCTTAGATAAATGCCTGCCTTAATCACCATGGGACAGGCTTACTGGTTTTCATGCTCCCATTCTACTGCTCATATTTTTTTCACAAGATGCTTTTGGAAGGTAAAGTAGGAGAATGTATGAAACTTTGAAAAAAAATCCAGCTGAGAGAAAATGTCTTACATCTAATATCCAGGGATGAGAGCATGAAGATAATATCTGAAAATAATATCAAGAAAATATCTGAAGGAGTGTATCTTCTTTGATCTACATATTTCTGTGTCCTTTTTGTGTTTGTGCTTCTTCAGTAAAAGGGGTTGGAGATACTCTGAATGTTGTTTTTTTTTTTTTTAAATATTTACACTACAAATACAACATGAAAGCATTTATTTGAGACTACAGCCATTCCAGGAATACCAGATTCATCTTGGTTTACCTAAATTGTAGGCTTTAAGACCAATGGGTTTGACCAGATTATGTTTCAATCTTCAGCATTTCTTCAATGTGAAATCTGACTGACAGCAGATTTTAGCCCGTTTTTAAAAATGTTTATATTATCAAACACTCATCGAGAAGTAGAGCAAAGTTCTGCTCTTGCTGATGCACCTCATTTCATGGAGTTTTCCATAAAATGAAAAGAAATCTAATGAATAAACAGCTTCAGTGCTTCATCTCTGAATTAGTATCAGAAGGGACAGCCATATTCTAACTAAAAATTAGTTTTTTATTTTTTTTCTCCTCAACCTTGTTTTCTTAACTACTTTGTTCTGCCCAGCTTTGTGAGATGTTTGTTTCCTGTACCTCCTCCAACTAGCTTCAGGGCTCAGTAGGCCTGACCAGTCTTTCCACTTTTTCTTGCTCTGACATCACACTCCCTGTCACTGCAACCTGTTTTTCTCTGTGTCTTGCAAATCACTCACACTACTGATTCCTGAGATACAGGCCTCTCTAAGAAAGTGAAGGACAACCAAAAGTAAGTTGACTCTAGACTTTTACCTCAAGTTAAAGAGCTGAGGAGTGATCTTACCATTCTTGAACTACAGTCAGAGATCAGGTCAGGAGTTGAAGGTGTTTGTGTATTTTTACCTCTCTAGGTGATTCTGTACTTGAAATATTGAAGAGCAGAATGACATGCTGATGCTACGTATGAAAGAACCATGACAGGCTGATGAATGAAAGGACTGAGGGAGACATATATTCCATCTACATCGATACCATGTCACTGTGTAAAACCCAAAGTGGTTACTCTGAAGAATAAAGTAATAGGGAATTAGACCACAAATGAGACTCTGAAGACCTCTATAGGACATATGAAGGGCAGAGAATGCAGAGGCTATTGCAGAAAGGAAAAATCACAAGAGGAACAGAGTCCAGAGGTGCTGCTCTCGCAAAAGGGTCTCCAAAAGTGAGAGCTGATTTTAAATGCTCTCAGAGAAACATATGATTCCTGAAATGGATCAAATCATTAGCCGCCTAGAAGAGGCTTCACATGGAGCAGAAATTAGAGGAAACCAAAGTGGTAATGGTATTTTAATGTCCCCAGTCCATTTTTCTTGTGAAGTACAAGAATCTGTCACTTGTATTGTTAAATGCACTAAAAGTTAAAGTTTCTACTTCTTTTCCTGCAAAAAAAGGTGATTCATAGATTTCTGCTGTGCCAAGACAAACTCCTTTATTCTTTCCCATCAAGCTTTTCACCATTCTTGCTGTGAAATCTTCAGAAAACTGGAAAGTTATTAGAACTTTCAGAATACATCCATTTCTATTCCTCCTGTAAACTTTATCATTGCATTTTCTTTGTTACTAAAAAAAATAAATGAAAACAATTACAGAAAAGACAATGTAACACTTCAGAAAGTGAAAAGGAGTGTATTTCCCACATACTCTATAGGAAATATCAACCACTGCAGATCTCAGTTACTGAGAGGCATATAATGTTCTCCTGACTGCAACATCTGTCTGTGCTAAGAGAAGCAGGAAGAAATCATATCTTCCTGGTCACAGGTGATCAAATGTATGAAATCTATACCAACTTACTACTATATATAACAGTAGTATATACAGTGAAACAAGTATATAGTATGTAGTATCAGAGAACAAAATGCTGTAAAATGAGATTTCAAGTCAATAAAATATTTTCACAGTATGCTGAATTTCATATTTCCAAATATACAGATTTTCTTTTTTTTTCCATCACTTTAAATATAGAGCGGAGAAAAAATGGAGTACTATAAAGTATAACAATAAATAGGGTGCTCCACATAGTAATGTGACATGCCAGATTCATCATCCATAAATGCATAACTAGCTATTTCCTGAGGATTATGTACCCAGACTACTGTTTAACTAATGTCCTGGTTTCTGTGAAAAAAAAAAAAAAAGCAGCTAATTTAATCAATTCTCTCTCCCCTTGCTAAGTAAGATAAATGTTCTGTAGAGAAGGACTGAGCTTTCTGAAGACATACATGCTTGTGGGTGTGTATATCTATGTGTTTACATATAGTGATGTGGCTAGCCATAAGATTGCCTCCTACAGAATCAGTCATGCAAGAGGATAAAGAGTCTGATATGAAATAAAGCTGAGGTTGTACATTATTTTAACATTAGAAATAAGAAAATGTTGTATTATGGGTTGTATGAATGTCATGACCAGACCACCAATCCTTAAAGTCTCAGCTACAGTTGACAATGGATTGCATAAATGACAAAATATTCCCTGGGAAAGAAAAAGCAAGCTACTTTCTGCCATTCCAGATGAGCTCTTTAATTGTTGGCCCTAGGGCCAATCTTTTGCTTTCAGCCTTTGCCTTTTACTGAGACTGCCATTTTGTGTAAATGGTTAAATATCTCAGGTGAGAAAGAGACAACCCATAGCTTAACTAGTGGGTAGTCATCAGAGTCATCAGGCAGCTGGAGAAGAATTCAGATCAGGGAGGGTAAGGGAGTGAGTATGTGTTTTCCACACGCTTTTTGAAGAAGCTTGAATTTTTACAGATTATCGGATCTAGACCTAGAGGATATTCCTCTCTGAGCAAGTCACCCCAGAAAAGCCTCTTGTTTCACTCACAGTTAAAAGGGAGAATGACACCCAAGGCCCTTCTGCAACTGATTTAGGACAGTCTGTATGTCTGAGTAGACATAACAGTAGTTAGAATGTTTTGCTTTTTTCTTAGAATAGAAATTCCCTGCTGGAGCTGAGAAATATGTCTGTCACGAAATGTCTTTTTCTGAAAAATTAAATGCAATTGCTATTGGCCAACATCTCTGAAGATGTGCAGAACAACAATTAAACTTTACAAATTCTTTATACCTATTTTGTTATAGCATAAATATGCGGGGTAGGGGAGTGGCACTCTATTTCTCTTGTTTCATGAGGAATACATTTTTATAATACACCTATGCATAGGATGATGCATTAAGCTACAATTTTTTAGGATTATAAATATTTGTATACTGTAATACAGGTATTTACAGCATTTTTCGAATGCTGTCCTTCACATTATTTTTTGTCCCAGATTATGGATCATTATCTAGTGCCTCTAAGCAAATCATTTGTCATAATAAACCCTCTGCTATCAATTTATTATAGATGCTAGGAACAAGCTGCCCTAGTAACCTTGTACTAAAAGCCTTAGCTATTTTGTTCAAGGTTTCCCATCAGCAGTGCCTTTCACAATTTCTATTCACATCTCACCTATCAAGCTGCTACCTAATGTTTTATTTGTTTGCTTTTTGCCTTTTTTTGTTTGTTTGTTTGTTAGACTTGCACTTATTTAAGCTCCTTCAACGTACTTTCCTATGCTTGTGTATGAATACTGTTCTCAGGAATTGCATTGAAAAAAAGAATGTATTTATACTCTAAAATAGCCACCCATATGTATTGTCAGAACTAGGAGGTCACTAAAGCAAGATGTTTGAAGACAGGTTTGTGCAGCACAGACCTACCGTACATTCGTGGCCTTTGCTAACTCTATTAGATGTTTGTAGATCCTGGGATCTTAAAGCTTTTCCCTGCCCTGATTCTGGAGAAATTAAACCACAGACCAGCACTTGGAGAGAAGCTGTAGTATCTTCAGCCTGGTCTCACAGCCACCCAGCTGAGGGACCAGGGCTGCAGGATGTCACAAGTTCATGGCACGAGCTGCAAGATCAGTCACACTTTTTTCATGGTTCACAATTATGAGTTTTAATTCCCTTTCCATGTTTCTGGAAGAAGGTTTGCTGAGGATGTCAGCTCTTTTATTGGACTTTAACTTGTTTCACCTCTCTCGTGCAGCTTATTTCTGTCTGCAGGTGGTTAGAATAAACTCAATTATTTTAACTCTGTACAAATATACTTGTGATAGCATTTATTCTTCACAAACCACATAATCACTCATGGTGGCTATGATTATACATCAGAAGACATATCTATCAATTTCTGAGAGGTATTGTGGGTGCCAAACTCAGCCCATGTGGCAGATTCTCTCATGGGAGTTGCCAACTACGTACACAAGACTACTCCCTTTTTGAAGGCTTCAAGCAGAACTTCACAGATGCATTGAAAGACAAAAAATACTTAACAGGAAAAATCTACCTGTAGATAAGAATAAAATCAAGGAAAATATTTAGGTTGGTAGAGAACTCTGAAGATCATCTGGCCCGACTACACGTACAAAACAGAACCAACTTCAAAGTTAGATCACATAGAAAAGTTCTCATTTCTACATGTTCATCAAATCAGACATAAATTAAAGTGTGAAGCCTTTGAAAGGAAATACCCTTTTCCATCTTCCATCAAAGGTTTATCCCCATCTTATTCTCATCACCTGCCAGAGTACAGGCAGAGATTTTCTCCCAGCATGAATCAGCTATTCTCCTTTCTCTCAATCCTGTTAGTGCTTTTCTGTGGCACCATGCTGGCATTTGCACCTGTGTTCAATTTAAAAGTAATAAATGTTCCCTTTGCTTAGAGAATGACATTTAATTCATCTGTGGCAAAGCCTTCTGTGTCCCTGTAAGAAATTCTTATAATGGTGCTGCTATATCCTCCTTGTCTAGAGTGCCTTTGCTGATTGCTATCCACTGTTGAAAAGTGTTGTTAGTCTCATTGCTCACATCTTAGTTCCAATTAATTTTCACGGTAAAAGAGGATGGTTGTCCTGCTTCTGTGAGGCTCCAGACCAAGCTCTATGTGACCTAGATTTCTGGATTTTCCTTGTAAGTCTAGGTATTTGAGGCTATAATAAGAATTCATTTCTTCAAAGCATCTATTAAAAAATGCCAATTTGTCAGATTTGCAAGCATTTGAAATAGCAGTGCTCTTCAGACAGTGAGGAATTACACTTAATAATTAGCATTTAACTCTGCAAGAAGTGGTGGGTTACACACCTAATATTCTTGGAGCTCAGGGGAACTTTGTGTTTCAGCTTAGCAAGTTGATATCTCCAGCAGATTAAGAAAAGCATGCCAGCTGGTAATCAGAGCTCTGAGCACCAGTCGCAGCAACATCTGCTCTCCTTATCGAACACTTCTCATGTAATCACCCTTGGATTTCTCTTGGTTTAGAAAAGATTCAAACAAAATATATAGAAGTCAGTGTATTGCAACCTCCTGCGTGGGCCGATGTATTCTCAAGAAGTTGTTGATTTACTTCAGGTCACCAAAGATTTCTTTAAAAGTCCTGACGAAGATGAAAGCGTGTTTCATGTCTTTTCAGTTGTGTAGCCTTGCTAGTGATAAGCAGAAGAACTGAAAGGGATCCTCATCAAGGAAAGTGTGTGTTTTGTCTGCTGTTTGCTATTTCATGCATCCTGGTGCTATTTTTATTGCCAGAATGGGTGAGCTGTTGCATTGCAGGACTTTCTATTTAACTTTTTTTTCTTTTAATCTTAAATCTTTCACTTGTGAAATGACTACTAATGGTTTTAGGGTAGCACTGAGACCAAGTGCAAGCCAGGGAGTAAGGATATAGAAAACAATGGAAGTTCAGGGAAGATTTAAGCAAATCTTCAAAGTGGGCTTATAGTTGTATCACCTTCAAATATTTTACTTTTTGCTGACCTTAAACTCATCAGCCAAATACGGATAATTGCAGAGATATAAAGGCATGAGCAAATAGAGTGGTAGCAAACTTTCATGTGTAGAATCGCTTCCATAGATGGTGAGGTTTTGTGATAATAAATCTCTGGTGAATTCACAAGTTTATGTTTCTATTAGGGCAATGCAGAAGAAATAGAAAGAGAAAAGAATCTTTGGAACTGAAATGGTTTATTATATCTCCAAAATCAAAACACTTTGAAACGAATGCTAAGGAATTCTGAAGGGATCAAGCATTTTAGATTTTTTTTCTTTTTGTAAAAAAAAAAAAAAAGGCACAGCATATTCATGCGTATGTGACTGCTGTAGTCATTCTGAACAGCATTTGGATGGAAGACTTCTGGAAACAAGTTATTCTCATGCACAGGTGATATATTGCTATGTCCTGGCCTAATGCATCTGCCCATGTAACCTCACTAACATGCTCTGAGTTAACAAACTGTTCAGTGCATACATGAACATGCTTATATAACTAGTGCATTATTTGCCCTTTGTCTGTGAAACAGCTCTGAGCTCATGCTGCATGGAAAGCGGTGCTCAATCAACATATGGGTGAATGTGATATAGATGAAAGGCTAAATTTAGAATAAATCAAGGAAATATTTGTTGCTGACAGGCTACACTGTGAATTGAACTAGAAATACCTGTATGTCTGATACATACCTGCATCTGTCCTGAGATTACTGTTCCATCCACAGCAATTAATTGTATTTGAGATTGGGCATGGTTAAAGTGTGGTTAAAAAAAACTCTTCAAAAACCATATTTTTTCTTTTTCCTCAGGAAAGGGAAAAGGTGCTTTCACTAGAGGCATTACATCAGTGCTGCTAAATGTGATACGCTAATGAGTCACGTATGGCAACCTTTCTCTGGGCAGCAGACATTAAACAGACGCTTCTCGTGCCTTCATTAGCTGTGGTTTCCCGATTAGCCAAAGGTACGTGAAAGTATCACATATCTGAGACATGGCCAAACCACACCAGTTCCGTTCTTAAAGTGTTCCTCAAAAGCCATACTGATGTTACATGGAAACAGTGTGCTTATATCGAAGCAAAGATGCTGCAACAATGCAGTGAATGGAAATAAAGTACAGTCACATTCTTTTGTGGTCAGCATCATTTTGTGAGACCAAAGCTTTCTGAGGAGAATGGCTTCTGTTTTCAGGTGGTGTTGTTCATGTGCATGGGCCACAATACTCAACTGCACTGATCATCAGTGTAAAACAAACATTCAAATCTTATTTGCAGATTCTTGCTACTAACACAGCTTTTCTCCTCATCTGCTTACTTGAATATAAGTGATATGAGAAATAGATAGATATAAGAAATATATAAAAGGAAGAATCAAAAATTTCTGATAGCATCACGATGCTCACATACCAGACTCAAAATACAAAATGTGTGTTATGATTCAAGACTTTAGTTTTATTACATTGTCACTTTCTAAAATATAAAGCCTCTATACAGCCATTGTAGCTAAACTGTTGAAGAATATGTGTGATTAAGGACCTGAACATATGCTATATTATTCAGTAAATAAATTTCCCATCTCTTTTATTTATTTATTTATATATTTATCGACTTATTTATTTATTAAATCTAGAAGAGATACTCAGAAAAAAATTGTAAGATTTTACCTCATGCTGTAGATAGGAATGGTTTCAGTTTTGCCATTACAGAATCTGAAGGATGCCTTGTAAACAAAGCAGTTTTGCAGATTTTTGTTAGTAGTGAGTTACCAATTTGGACCACAGATAGAAGATACTAAACAAACAGCCTCTATGAAAAATATGCAGATTTCACTTTAGTTTCAAAAGCAAAGACCAAGATAAGCAACGAATGCAATTATTTGATATGAAATCAATTTCCTAGAATGACCCAGCAGTACAAAACATCACTGGGAGGAGAAAAAAGAAATTGGTGTGTTCCATATGCATGTCCAACAATAAAATTAATAATTTAGGTAGAAATAACATTAAATAAAAAGAGGCTAAGAATGTCTTTGGTGCTGAAGTACTCTCCTGACCTGTGTTCAGTATGGCAGAATTCTCATTAGTTCTCATTATGTGAGATTAGTTAATCTAATTAGTAATGTTCTTGTGCTGTGATACCCTAAGGGTGTATCAAGGCAAGGTTTGAAGGGAGAGGTAAGAGCATTCTGAGTGAAGCAATACAGCTGGAGAAGGCAGACAAGGTTTTTGGCACACAAGAACATCCTCAGGCCTGAAGACAAACATCAATGAAGTTGGGTTTTGTTTTGTAACCTTCAGAAAGGCTCTTATGCCAAGGATTAATCTATTTTTTTCAACTGTTTTAAGTCACCTAATGAAAGCTGCTACTTCCCTGTACACACATCAGCAGGTTTACTAAACATAGGCACTGAATGCAGATATTTCTGATACCAGCCATCAAACACAAAAAATATTTCCTGCTATAAAATCCCTGATCTATCTTCGCTGCCAGGTATGGACTGCATCAACTCCCACTTTGTTACAAAGAAGGAATTGAAGTAAAGAGATAATATAGTGAGCTTTCTATCTGCAAAGACCCACTCATTCTGATGATACTGCAGGTATGAAATAGGTAGAGGTAGCAAATATATCATGGTAAAAATATTTCCAAATAGTAGATTATCTTTTCTGGCTGACCATCATTATGGGTATGCATTTCTTCATTTCTTATCACTCGTCCAGCTGAGAAAGTCTGCTGTGAAAAACAGTTTATACATTATTCAAGTTTAGTCAACTGATAGAGTAGATTGACCTTGTCTCCTATGAAAAGAAGCAACTTTTTCTTTCTGGTAGCTTTCAGAAGAATAATGGCTATGCTGATAATGAATAGCTTATTCATATTTCATATGTGAAATACCAACAGCATGCTAATTAGGGAAGGTCAGAGCACATGGCAGTACAATGTGAACCTCTTAACACTGAAGAATGATTAAATAACTTTTATCTTTTGTTAAGAAATTCTAATCAGGTTTGGAATGGGCCACTGGATGTTATCCTTCGTGTACCATCCCCCAAATCCTCCTCTGTCAGAGCTATTTCCTTGCCTGGCTGGAATGCAGCTGAACAAAAGACACATATGCAGTCTCAGGAGGCCTGAGTGCCTCTCAGGTGGCTTAAGTCATTGTGAAAATGGGTGCAATCAAAGAATATCTGTGTCTCCCTCGAAGAGAGAATGAGAAGAAGACGAAAGAAAAAAGTTACAGACCTGGCTCTAGGTATTGGCTCTGCCCTTACCATCAATCTATTTACCTCGTACAGGTCAGAGCTATTTATACAAGGAAGCCTAGACAAATCTGGAGCCCCTTCCCAGCTTGGGGAAGACAAGATGCTGTGCTTTTGCTGGCAAAAACTCCCTCCTCCCTGAGGATAGTGTAACAGGGTTGGACTGTCCCTCTCTAGAACAAAACTCTGCTTTATGACCACTGAGGCAGAAAATTTGTAATCCATTCAAAGAGAGACAAGAAAGTCATCAAGCTCATGGTAGTTAAGATCAATGGTCATTTTTAATAAGCCGTGTCACCTGCTTGGATGTGTTATTATCTATGCAAAAAAAAAAAGTTATTTTTCCTGAAACAGTGGAGCAGATGTGACACTTATTCAGTTATTTTCCTTGAAATGGATGCAGAAGTTTGAAGACATCTTTTATTCGTGCTTCAGAATCCCACATTGAATCTTCATAATAATTTCACATTTTCAGTCTAGGGCTGTACCATTTTCAAACGCTGGAGCAAATCTGCTATTTTGGAATCATCTGAGCATGAAAATTGTAATTTTTACACTCTAGGAGGCCTGATGTAACTCCCATCAAGATAGACTCGGAAACTCTTGTGGATTTTAATGCAAACTGGACTGGGTACTAAAAAATTCTGCTATCTTTTTGTGTTTTGATCAATCAAAAATGGCAAGGATTTTAGTTTCACTGATGGTAAATGGTATAGAGCAGTCAATCTTCACATAGTAATCTAAAGGGGTCAGTCTGGAAATGATAGGCATGTAAAATCAGAAGCTATAAGCCTCTAAAAAAGGAAGTGACAGGAGTAACTTTTTTCTAGGCTAGTAGAGAGGCTGAATCAGGAAACTAATGGGGTCCATAAAGATATACTGAATGTGAGAGACAGTGGTGGAAGAAGAAATTCCAGCCATGGGGAAGTGAGTAGAAAAAGAAAGGCAAACATTTTCTACCCTTTTTGTCTACTGCCTCTAAATCAGGTGATTTTTATTAGGATGAAAGAGTTTTTACATCTAGTTGGCTTACAATTCCAGAGCTGAACCCATAGAGATGTAAAGAAGAAAGTCATGATTGACCTTTTATCAAACTGTAACCTGTATCTCAAGGACTGTAGACATTTTAGCAGTCCAGATCTAGGACTGGCACATTATGCCACCTCCTTACAAAGCTAAGTCATTTCAGAGTTGTGTGGGTTGGGAGTGGGCAGGTTGTGATGGGAGTGAGAACTGCTTAATTCAGTTCATAGATTAAATAGGGTTGCAGAAAGTGCAGAGGTTAATTAAAATTGTAATAGCAGCAGTCTTATAAGCAGGTCACAGCTTTCAATTAAATGTGTTGCTGTGGGCAGGTTGTTTATGCCTCTGCTATTGTCTTGCATGAAAGAGTGCCCTGAAATGCCTGATCAGTGTGTCCCACTAAGCAATCTCCTGTACAGAGATGAGCTGAGTGCTTACAGCAAGAATTGAAGAAAAATTGCTTTCTGACCCACTGTACCAGGATCATCATAAGGGAAATAGATGGGAGCCAGGTCAGCTGGCAGATGTGGGCTTTGCAGGGTGCTGTTCATTCTAACCTGTACAAAATTGTTTCTCCTTTGCCTGAAGGTTGGTCCTGGCAAGGAGGAAGAGGAATAGAAAGAGAGAAAAATGTCAAAAGCAGTGTACTCTGGCTCTTTATCCCTCAGCTGGGTAATCCTTGGAGCCTGTATCTAGGAATCAATTAATGTTGCCTTAAATAGCTAAATTTTCACAGATCATCTGCTCCTTTTCAGTTTTCCTTCCTCCCTCCTCCACCAGTACTACCAATAGTGGATTGTGAGTTTGATATGTGGGAAAGAGGTCCTGACTAGATTAATCTAGTTTTAGGGCTAACTTTCTCTGAGATGAGAGTGTTTATCAGAAAGTAACTAATTCATTTCCACAGAGGCTATTTACTCATGTCAGAGTGGAAGTATTTTTGACAGAGTTCAGCAAGGAAGTTAAGATTTTTCCTTTTGGCAGTATAGCTAGAAACAACAAAACGAAACAAGCAAGCAAACAAAAAATGTTAAAATATTAAGAGCCATTCAGAAAAGACAAAGAGGAATTTAAGAAAAACAGGAAGCTTTTGAGATGCATTTTCATAGTGGCCTGAGGCATGCATAGAGTCTGCTAAGATTTTTTTACTTGTGGACACAGACTAAAAATCCTGAGAGAATCACAAGCACAACATTGATTTTCACTTGGTTGGTGCAAGATAGTGCACAAAAGCTTGGGAACAAAAGGATAAGTCTATCATTTAGGTGTACGAAGGATAGTAGCAAAATATTGTGTTTGATCAAGAGGGTGTAGGCACAGAAAAATAAAGGAAACATTTTGCAAAACTGAAATTTGCAAGATGGATAATTTGTGCAAAATAAGAAAGGAAGAAAGAAAATAGTAATCTATGCAATACATGTGAATAACCATTTTGTAAATCATTCTTAATTATCCTGGAAAACAGAGTAACAGTAGACCTGAAAATCTCAGCTTACCATAGTGCCAGGAAATTTGCAATGATATTTTAGAGTGAATGGCTGTTTCAACAATCTTGGAACAAATAAAGTCTTTCTTAATTGGGTTTAATCTGGTTAATCTGGCTTGAGGTCAGATTCACAGTGGTGAGATCTGCTGTCGCTCCACAAAGTGTTTCTGCTAGCTTTGAACCTGTTTCCAAATTTCCAAGCTTTGTTGTTACTACTATGGAATGGAATAAATATGAGAAGGATGTCCTGATTCTAGCTGAAAAAGAGTTAGTCAGATAAAGAATCTGACAATTGAAAAAAAGAAAGCTATTTATGTTTAGTGAGAATTAAGGGAAATAGTGAAAGTAGAGGAGACCATGCAACTATATAGAGCAAGAAAGGAGCATGTGTTGATTGGATGAATATATTTCACTCATTAAATGTCTTACCGTCTGGAGGAATCCCCAGTATCCTGGGCTGGAGCACTCAGTACAGGAAGGATGTGAAGCTGCTGGAGCGGTTCAGATGATCAGAGGGCTAAAGCACCTCTCCTATGAAGAAGGGCTGAGGGAGTTGAGCTTGTTTAGTTTGGAGAAAAGACAGCTCCCGGGAGACCTCAATGCAGCTTTCAAGTACTTGAATGGAGCATACAAGAAGAAAGGGAACTGACTTTTTACATGATTTGATAGTGATAGGTCAAAGGGGAATGGCTTTAAAGTAAAACAGAGGAAGTTTGATGTTAGGGAGAAATTTTTTACTCAGAGCATGGTAGAGCACTGGATCAGGCTGCCCAGAGAGATTGTTCCATTTCTGGAGGCATTCAGGGCATGGAATCCTGAGCAGACTGACCTAGTGGGTGGCAATCAGCCCATGGCAGTGGTTTTGGAACTAGTTGGTCTTTAAGATCCCCTCCAATCTAAACCATTCTATGAACCACTAAAAAAGTGTAGAAGTTAATGCTGCAGTTGTTCTTCAGATCTATCTTTTATATCTTTGAAAAACGAGTTTGCCCAGTATTGCCCAGAAGTAGATTCTTTCTTAATTTTTATGGAAATGTTAGAAAATGATGCAAATTTTAAATTCCAGAATGAGTCAACCTTTTTGTTCTTGAAGGCTTAAGGACAGAAGATTAGAACCATTTTTTTTTTTTAACTATCTGAGAACACACACACAAAAAAAGTATTTTTAATAGGTAAATGTGAAAATTATTCAAAGAGAAGAGTACAGTATACTGCTAGAGTGTGGCTTTGGTTAAATTTAGGTGTATGTTACAAATATATTACTGCACCACTGCTAAAAACAAAAGACATCCAGTAAAACAGTACTTACTATTTACTGCAGCTCCATAAAAATGACTATTCTGAAGTGGTGAGATTTGATAATGGCATTAACCACTTTTACTGGCATACTGTAGTTATGTTTTTGTAATAATTCATTTACCAACCAGCTGGTGATGAAAGCTGTTATTTCCAGCCAAACGAAAAACTCTCTGATTGAATGAAATGGTTTGGAACAAAGTGTTTCTCCCTCATCAGTTTGTGAACCTACCTAAGGGTCAAGGTCCAAATGCAGCAAACAGTTGCTTAGACACCCAAAGGAATAAACCATAATCAAGGGACCCAGTTTCCCATTGTGAAGGATCCTCACTCTCTACTGCACCCTAAGGAAGGGGAAAGAATGGGTATACTCCACCTGCGTTTGCCCTGCTGATGTTATGATATTAACAGCAGGCCATTTACAGCCCCTAAGTGAATGTCAAGGCTTTTGTTTGCATGTAGGGAGCACACAATACCCATGGAGCTGCCAAAAGCAATCTGTAAGAGGCTTGGGGCATTGCTGACAGCCGGGTGATGGCACAAGGATGAAAGCTGATAGGATGGCTGCTGTGGCTCTGTGCTCACACTCAAGCCTCCTCCTGCTACTTTGCTTTGCAGTAAACAGGAGGGAAAAGTGTATTATTTTTGCGAGTCATATCACAGAGCCCTTCTCTGAGGAGCAACAAAATGACTCGATCAATATGTTGCTTTTCCATTGCTGGGTGAATGTTCACTCTTCAATATTTAATAGGCTCCTGGCAGTTGTGCATCTGGTGTCCTTAGCCAGGAGTCTGTGGCTGCCAGGCTCCTTTCCTGTACTGTTATCTCTCGCATTACACGGCAGCATCCTCAATGGGAAGCGCTTCCCTTCTCAGAAACCCTCTCTTCTGCCACCTACTTTGCATTCACCCATGTTTTTGTTAGCCCTCAAGCCTTAGCTGCTGCCAAATGCAGGCTGCTCAGATATAACCCTTTTTAGTTGCATTTTCCAGGCAGTTCAGAATTGACTTCACAAGGCTGAAAGTCTGGCTGTGCCACTTGGAGCAGCATTAGCAGCCAAACCCCTCCCAATTAAATTTCTCCCAGTCCACATGTTGTTGCCTGTAATTGGTGGGGTTTTGAGCTGAAGAGTGAGGATGTGAACAAATAAAAGGAAAAACTCAGATGGAGAGGGGTTTCTCAAACCAGAGTTGTGGCAAAAGCCAACATTTTCTACACTTTCTGCAGTGGTACAGTCAGTGGAAAGACTGACAGAGCTGGCTTCAGCCCAGGTCTTATATGTTTGAAGGAAACAAAATACATTTTATGTACTCTTTGTAAATTCCACAAGTAGCTGGTCTCAATTGTTCCTGTAATGTTTTACTAATAAAACCTCTGTGCATACTTCTCAGAAGAATTTAGGATCAAAACTGGCACATACACCAGTTGGCTTTGGATTTTGTTCACCATATACGCACATTTATGAGAAAGATTTATGACATGCTTAGGAATTCCCTTAAAGAAATTATGTGTAAAAAATCCATGTTATTCTCAAGTGAAAAACATAAAAGCTACAGAGTATGTATACATGCTCCAGGGGTTTAATTTTTACTGAAATAGATAGAGTAACTGTGGATTTGCAGCAATGTAACCTAACAAAATTTAATGCATGCAGCTTAGACAGTCCGTAAAATGTCCTGGAATAATTCAGAACAATAGATGTTGAATTATCTTGCTGCATGGAAAAAGTACACTTGAAAACTACTTTTCTAGTGAGTCACAGATTTAACTGATAAAACAAACTAGCTGTTCACTTGGAACTAGAAGCTAACCTGAGTGGCATCAGTGAGGATAATACTCTCTTCAGTGACAAGATTAGATATGTCCGGGATGGATTTATTGCCACTGATGAGACCTCAGCCAGAGCACAGGCAGTGTTCAGGCAACAAATTATTAAGAGACCTTTCCCGGTGAAAGCAGTCTATGGAAGTAAGCAATGCATGTGCATGTGTATATGCTTTTACACAAACACACACACACATCACTTAAGTGTTGCTCTTTTTTACCACTTCTCAGTCTTTGAATTTTAAATAAATTGTGGACTAAGGTTTGATGTATAAAATGTATCTATGCAAACACAGTAAGATTTTATCTTCTTGTATTCTACAGTCTGATTCAGGACTTTCTTTTCATCAGTTTTCCTTTAATTTGCCTATCTTTCTGGTAGGAAATGTAATTTGCTTTTGATTTACATAACTTGGCCTGCCTTTTCTGACCTTTTCATTTCATATGTTCCCTCCAACCTGGTTCCTAACTGGTATCCTGATACACTTAGTTTTCTCTCCATGCCTATGTTTTTCTCTAAGACAAATGACAGCTAACTCTGTTACTCACTGCAATTTCCCTCTGGAATAATTTCCCCAGAAACACTCCAAATCTAAAGTGTTGACACCAGACCAATTTAAGAACAACTCCTGGCACTGTGCTATGTAATATTACCTACAACTCCATTTGTCATGACTTACTGGAGGAAGGGCTGACTCTGGAGTCCAGATAACACTTTTCCACCCTTTTGTTCCCCCTGCACAATACTACAAATAGCTCACAGAAGAATGTTTGCTCCTCACCATGCTATCTGCTCTGACTAACCCCTGCCCGTATCAGAGATAGGGCTGTGACATGTGAAGCTGCTGTCTGTCTTGCTCCTGGCAGTCCGACAGCTGATAACTGTGATTCAGATGAAAATGCACTGCAATTAATAATACTGTCCTTCACTAATGTTTGTCCACTTTGGAATGTTTTTCATTTGTACTTCACATGTGTTACTTTGCAGCATGAGTGTGCTGCAATAGCCAGGCAATGTCACAAACCCCTGAGCTGCTGCCTCTTTTTCACGATAATACATAGTCCTAAACTGCAGTGCAGTGACTGCTCCTCTTTATATTGCTTATGTGCAGTATCCAAGAGCTGAAATTAAATCTCCATTGTATGGTTCTAGAACATTGTGCCTGTATTATATGAACAGGCTGTAAGGAATTATCATTATCGGTATTTAGACGCAAAAGAAGCTGTGATAGGTGGGTGGTTTAGAAGCAGAAAAGTCTTTTCTTCCTAATGGAGAGCAGAGGAGTTTTGATCACTGTAAGATTGCTCATTCAAATGTCATGAGTTTGGTGCTGCCTGTTCAACAGGATTTCAGGGTATAGTGCAATGATCTCTATTAAAAAAATCCAAGTTATTTCTACATTTTACTAGAATTTTTCTTTATACCCAACCAGCCTGTCAAAGCCATTCCATAGTAGAGTTTTCTTTGGACTAAGAGATGTGTAAATCCAACGTGATCTGCCCTATCCTTCCCTACCTGGATTATAGAGACCTTAATGGCAAGAATAAAAGTATGAGAGGTAGGTGCAAACACTGGGTACAGAGTGCTGCAAGGTATGGGCAGCCTGGGTGACGCAGGCCTTTTCTCCATGTCTTTCCTTTCCTTTTTCTCCTTGCCTTTCCCTTTTCCTTTCTTTTCATAAGCATGTCTTCAAGTACCCAGCCAACCTTGGCAGCCTTCCTGAGTACCTTCTATGTGTATTTCTCTTGTATATACTGCTGCCCTGCAGATACCCTCCCAAAAGTTCTCTTTAACTATCCCATTTTGGAATATCCAGGAAGGCAGAAAAATAATGCACCTCAAACAACAGCCACATCTCTCTGTCCTGTGAGGTATACGAAGGTCACTGAACAAGCTAATGTTTACAGCCAGACAAACCTGCCTGGTTGGCTTTTTTTTGTATGCTATGTTTTGACATATACTTAGAAGCATCTAGGATTTACCTGCAGGTAGTCTCCTGAAGCTAAAATACAGTTTTCAAGGCTATCCACGGTAATGTCACAGCATGGCAATGAAGTAAGACTGTGAGTGTCTCAAGCCTCTCGGATCATGCTTTTCTGTTTTGAAATAACAACACACCTTACATCTTAAACCCACTTCTACACACACTTCTGAGCTTGCCTCAGCTTTTGAATACATCTCTGTATGTAACATGTTCTCAATTTCTCTCTCCCCTAAAAAAAGCTCTTACTCTTCAATATCAACAAAATCATCCCTGCTCTATTTTCCACGAGCCCTGTGTGATCCATTTGACTGGAAAAATCTCCAGTTACACAGAGACTTTCCTAATCCAACTATGACCTAGTCAGTGAGATCCCATTTAATTGCATTTTTTTTGTTATTACTTTGCTAAGAAATGTGCTTTTAAAAGGAGAATTGATTAGAAATACTGCACAAAATACTGGATGAGGCATTGAGATGAGTTATTTGGTGGCACACGTAGGCAACACCCCTTATTTTCCTTCCTGAGGGACACTTGTGTAGTGGAAGGCATCAGCTACCCCAGTGCATCAATGCATTGTGCTGCCACATCATGTGCCACATTCTTATCTGCTGCAGATTAGGCTTATCTTATTAGACATCTTATTATCTAATTATATCTTATTAATTATCTTGTTAGATTGCAGAAGTGGAGGCTGACATGGCATGGTACAAGCAAATCCAGAAGCCCAAGGGTGGCTGCCAGCAGGGGGGATGAAAATCCAGCTGCCTGGATCTTCCCTGATCATCAGGAACATCAGTGTCTGGAGAGTTGGGAGGCTGAGTGGAAGTGAGGATAGTGAGGGCCCAGCAGAGGCATAGCAGACAGTACAGGGGGCACCTCCGATGACAGGGCAGAGTGACTCCAGCTGACAGAACAAGAAAAATTGCATGTTTTCCAGCATGCCACTGGACAAGAGAAAAGGTAATGGTAAATGATTTTATTACATTGTATGTACTTGTAAATACAATTAACCACACACACAATGCACCCCATTATGTTACCTTAGCTGGGTATAAATACGTCTGTGTCATGTACTACTACTGGAAAAATAGATGAAAGTCACTGACTATCTTTCCATTGCCATGCTCTGCTGGAAAAAACAAAGGTAATCCCCCACAGTATCATAAGAATAAGACCAGCCATAACACCAAGATCAGCATCATCTGCAGCCCCAATCCTCTCCTCTTGGTCTCAGCACAGAAAACCTCCCAATAAACTCACCGAGATGCAGCCAGGATGGGATGCTGTGGGGTATGGGATATGGAATGTGAGATATTGCATGCAACTAATGTGATGTGCCACTACCACAATCACATACTAGGTTCCCCAGCCAAATCTCTCTCTCACAATCAGAAATGGGGTCTTGAGAGGTAAAAATCCTAACTTTTTGTATTTAACTCCCTTTCTCCTCATGCAGAAGCATTAAAGGAGGCATTACGCCTCTCAATGGTATCTTGTCTGAGGTGGGAGAGTAAGAGATTGAAAAAGAGATACAATGAGGAATTAATGTTTGCTTTTGTCCTCCAGTCAACAAGATTACATATACAAATTTGCAGAAAGCATACTGAAAAAGGTATTTCTGGTGAATTTCAAAAAATATTGTACCAGACAGTATAAATTTTTAATACAAACAAACAAAAACAAAAACAAACAAACAAACAAACTGAAAAACAACCAGCATAGCATAGTATCATTATTTGACAGAGAAAAGTAAAAGAGAGGTCATGCATGCCTTGTAAACTGTTATAGAAGTACTGTTGTAATTTCTTTTCCCATCTGTTACTGACTACAAAGCTTTACAGTAAATCCAAATCAAAACTTGATTCTGTGAAAAAAAAATGGAGTAGATGTGAGGAAATAAAAGATTTTCCTCTCTTTCCTGGAAGTTGTATGAGCTTTCATCTGCATAATGTGGTACTGTGATAGGTGTTGACCTGCTGGCATCCTGGCAGCCCTTGTTGTTACTTTGAGTGATAGCATCTATAGACAAAGCTCACCATAATTATTCTACAAAAGGGAAGGCAAGGATAGAAAGCTCAGCTTGGTCTCAAACCCCAATTCCTCATCTCCATCACACACACTGAAGATGACATGTCCAATACATCCACCAGTGCCATCTCACTGCTCACTGCCCTGCTTACCAGCACACCCAGAGCATGGTTTGACCCACAATTTTGTCAGTGTCCTCTCTCTTGCAGTTTATGGCTTTCTTAGGTTTGGGACAGGTTGATTCTCTGGTATGGGCAATTCTCACCATGGGGCTAGACAAGTAACATCATGTTCATTTAATTTTGGCCATAACTCAGATCTCTGTGCTATTTTATCTTTCTAAAATGTTGAAACACCATAAATCTTTTTTCTAAAGGTTGCATTTTTCAATATTTCCAAGACTTCTTATACTGTCTGCTTCACTTATTCTCCTGTAAAAGTGAATGGACTACTTATTAAAAACAGTTGAGCAACCATTACATTTTTTCATTTAATCTCTGGCCTGGCAGGCACCTACTTCAGCATTTTGGTCTTAACTCTGTTGCTTTGGCAGAGGTGAGAGTAAGGCTACAAAGCTGAGAACAGGATAGATACAGTGTACATATGACCACATCAAATAGATGATGCAAGGGATGATAAGAAAGATCATCACGCAGATTATGTGAGAGATGATCAAGGAGACTTGGATATACTGGAAAGAGTCCAGCAGAGCCACTAGGATGATCAAAGGGATGAAGCACCTCTCCTATGAGGAGAAGCTGAGAGTACTGGGGCTGTTCAGCTTGGGGAAGTGAAGATAAGGGGCTATCTTATCAATGTGTATAAATACCTGAAGGAAGTATGCAAAGAAGAGGGATCTAGGCTTTTCTTCAATGGTGCCCAGTGCCAGAACAAGAGGCAATGGGCACGAAGTGGAGCAAAGGATGTTCTCTTTGAACACTAGGAAGCACTTCTGCAATGTGTGGGTGATGGAGAAATTGCACAGGATGCTCAGAGAACCTGTGGAATCTCCTCCTTGGAGATCTTCAAAAGCTGCCAGGACCTGGGCACCTTGCTCTAGTTGGGCCTTTCTGAGCAGTGGTTGGACCAGACAACCTCCAGAAACCCCTTCCAAACTCAGCCATTCTGAGATTTTGTGATGTATAGTTCATCCTATATCAGGCCCAGGCTAAGTTGTCTGTGCCCAATGAAGTCCACATTATAGCCCTGCACAGGTCACAGATTTCTGCTTTTACTTCAACCTTGATGTTACAGTAACAGTATTTGTTTAGTGCAAATGGAAAATGCATCTCTCTTCAGCATAGGGAGTCACAGGGTGCTTCATTAAAATGAAGACTATTCTGTAACAGGCACATTATAATGGTCACAGAATTGTCAGTGGGGAGACTCAATTGCCAATTTGAAACTGTCTTTATTTGTGTTAGGATTTACAGAGCCTGTTTGCTTTCACTCTTTGGCGCTTCCTTGACAGTATAGAAAGAATATCCTGCTGTGCTAGGAGACACTGTTTGCATAGATGCTGACACACAGTGAATCCTTTTTAATCTTGGCACCTATGAATCATTAAAAGCTTTGATGCCGAGGATGTGACAACTGGGAATTGTAGAACTCGGATTGTAATCAAAAATCTCTATTTTATTTCCCAACCAGCACCACCTATCAAGTGTTAAATACTCACTGTAGCACCAGTGATTTTTTTTCTGTTGTTTCTAATAGCAAGAAAGTTTCTCCAAGGTAATCATTGTCCTATCACTTCTTCCTGTGATGCTGCAGGCCTGTTTTTGCACTGCTGATGTCAACCTAGCAGGAATTATGCATGTGTGCTGGATAACTTCAAATGTTTCCAAAGTCTGGTAGTGAGGAAGAAAGCACCTCACTTTCCTTATCCATGTGAAGCTCTTGATAGCCATCAACAAACTATAGACATAAATTCAGAACAGGTATAGGAAGAAGTGTCCAACACAGAGAGCTTTGCATTACTATCACTTGCTTTAAAGTTCAAAACAAAACAAAACAAAACATTTCCATCCTTTGCTCTGTTGTGCTTCTTTTATAGAAAGAAAATTTTTCATGAAGCATTTTATCTTCTTGTTTAAATAAATTTCCCATATAATAAACAAATAAACACTTCTCTGAACACATGGATAACAATGTGACTAATGTTCTTACGATCCTGTCCAATAGCTACTCTCAGCCTTGAAATGTATTCTTATAAGCTCTGAGTGTTTATTGACTTAGAGGGGAAGGATTTGGTCGTGAAATTATTCTAGGATGGATGTTTTCTATCCACGTGGCAAAGTATTGTGCTTTTGATAGGCTCCTCAGTGTTAGAAATTTCTTACAGCATGCATATTGCAAGGCCTGGCACTTTTTGAAAACTATGTATTTATTCAGTAAACACTGTTTTTCAGAATGTTGTCAAGTATGTTGAACTTTCTTCCTCTCCTATTTTGTTTGTACTTTTTTTTCCCCCATCTCCCCTGCTTCTTTTCAAGCTACTTTCAGGCCAACTAGCACAGCAGAAATAACGGCCAGAGGAGTTCAGGCCTTTGGGAATGTAAAGGCATCTTCTCTATAAATAAATCCCAAATAAGAGACAACACATGTAAAGGCTGTAGAAGTAGCTGAAATATAGAACTTAAGAGAAATGCACAAAGGAGAGGCAGAGGAGTGGGGGAGAGTTGAAAATAGCCAGTAGCATTCTTTATTCTTTATTCTTGATACCACAGTTCTGCATCTAATGTGATCTTCCCACAGTCTGAGGTATGAGATAAGCTGGCACCAACGACAATTCTCCCTATAAAGCAGAAATCCAACGATTTTCACATACCACCAACTAAATTATGCCTGTGAAGTGATGCAACAGACTGGATTTCTTTTCTCTTAATTTTTTTTCTCTCCCCAGCCTCACTCTTGTATGCATACACACGTGCTGACAGTGCAGTCATGGCACAGTGAGTGGTCAGACCCAGCTGTTTCAGGGCACATGTGCATCTCTCAGCTCAGGATCTGCCCTTTGCAGCTGCCAAGAATTTCTCAGGGCTGACTGTAAGCAGTGCAGACCCAAGAAAATCCAGAAATGCCTGGGAACATTCTAATCCTTTGCCTTGAGGAGCAAGGAGGCCCTGCCAAGTTCCTACTCAGTCACAGTCCCACTTTCTGTGGCAGACACACAGTTAGTGAAGGGGCAGAATGGGGCTGTATCCCACAAAGCAGCCGCTGTGTGGCTGCAGTTGTCATGAGGCTGAGTGGCGGGTGCTCCCGTGAGGGTGCTGTGATGACAGATGGAGGAGGGGGATGTGTATTTTTTAGATGTCCTCCAGTCTTTCTAAATATCTGCTTTTTCAATTTCTGAGCACCAATGCATTCATTTTTTAAACTCAGTCATGAATTACTACAAGATAAAAAAGCATCTAGATCTACTCCAGGAACAGAGCAGGGTTTTGCAGGCAGGTATTAAAGCCTGTTCTATGCTAAGCCAATATGTCCCAAGTAAAACTATCTGCAAGCAACATCTCCTGTGCACTTTGTAGCCACCAACACATCTCTCTCTCTTGCAAAACTGCTAAGCCCTCCTCCCCCCACTGGTAGAAAGTCTCCTTAACCAGTCATATCACCTAACAAAAAGGAAAGTTAGATACTGAAGCAAAATTTTCTCCATTAAAAGACTTTTCCTGAGCTGGGTTGACTGCAGTGTTATATCTCAGTTCTCACCAGACCACAAAATCAGTCTGTCAGACCCCTTCCTGCAATTATTTCATTGCTATTTTAGATGGAAGCCTCTTCCCTTCGCTTTTTTTTTCACTTTTCACTTTGAGTAGACAATAAATGCACACACCAGTAAGGGAGATCATTCTTCAAAGTGCACCATTACATTTGATTTAAAATTACAGTAAAATTTATGGTCCCTACCAACTAGGAACTAAAAGTAGTAAGTTTATTAAGTAATTATTATAATGTATAATAGTTATATTACATTAACATAAAACATAAACGTTAGCTACAAGTAACAGTTTTGTAGATGTATTTAGCATATTTTTTCATATGATAAGATTAAAGCTTTTTGAAAATTCACTGATGAAAAGAGAATAATTCTGTAAGATGCTAATTGAGGAAATCTGTAATCTTGAAATGTGATGACAAAATTGCAAACAAAATTAAGTTAAAAAAATTTAAAATAATGATGAAAAATCATCCTTTAACTTTGTTAATGTGCTTTTTAAAGGAAGTCATATCTCATTCATGACAATTTTGAGGAGAAAAAGTTTTCATAAAGAAGAAAAACTAAGATAGTCAGCTATGGTATTTTATTCAAACCTTATTCCTCTTCTCTCATAAGGAAACATTTCAGATAGCAGAAAGACTGATTTGTACAGAAACAGCTGTAGAGTAGACAAATACCTGCTTCTTCTTTCATATTTTTTTTTGCTGTAGTAACAAGAGTAATTATATGTTTTAATGCTAGTGAGCTACATTTTATTGTTAATGTAAGTAGCAATTTGAACATTAGGCCATATAATTTGAGAATGCTATCAGAAGATGGAAAACAGAATTTGGAAAATATAACTTCTGACAAAACAAATGTTAATCATGGCTAATATTATTTTACAGATTTTTTAGTTTGGGGTACTACTTCCTTTATGCTTGTATCTATAATACAAGGTCATGTATGGCATTTTGTGAAAAAAATCAGAGACATTATTTACTAAGCCACTTGCTTATCAGTACACATCTGTGAAAAACTACAAGCATAGCAACGCAGAAGAGCTCCAGAGAAAATGAAAATATGGCCCAGCATATCAATTTATCTATGTCATTATCCATACCAGAAACTCACATGTGGCACCTCAAAGTTTTCTAGTATCTGAATTGCACAACTTCCAGAAGGTGGTGAGCAGCCAGATATCACTAAGTGGTGCTCCAGAAGATTTATGATGCATCTTCTGGTCTCTCTCTGGCCCATTTCCTTAATCGTGAGGCTGATTACTAGGACAGTTTTTAACAGTTCCTGTTCCATTTCATTTTGCTTTCCTTGGAAACCATAATGAATCTTTGCTTTTAGTTCCCTTCCAACCTCTAAATCAGCTACTCTTCTCCCAGGCAGCCATGGGCACAGAGAGGACCTTGCAGGCACTGTTGTGTTAAAGGCACTGGAGTGTGAAGCAAAATAATTAAATGGGGCTGACATAGTTTTCAGAGTGGCCTTCTGATCTATCTGTGACAATAAGACAGCCTCTAAGTGCTGCACAGACACTTGCAAGCAAGGAGAGTCTGTTCAGAGGTAGCCTTAGAGTTTCACCTTGCTGAAGACTCATTTTCCTCCCAAGCATTTTTTTTGTTTGTTACTTCCAGAGGAGGAAGGGGGTTGGGAGCTCACAGAAGGCTCCTGCTAAGTGCCTACCAGACAAGAGGAGGGAAGACTGATGCAGGAGACCTCAGGCCCCCTCTCTTGGCCTCTTCCTTGCAACTTCATCACCCCCACAGTGATGTGTCACAGCTCTGGATCAAAACATGACTGTGGCACCTGAGTCTGCTGGCATAGCTCTGACCCTGCTGGCTGGGACAAGCAGACAATTAACCTGTAGCTAATTTTGCAAGGCTTTTACTTTGTCCCCTTGCCCTCAAAAATCAGGAAACTCTCGTATGTAGCTAATGAAAGAAATGAAGGAAAAAAGGGCTACTAATAGGACCAATTAACTAGTAGGGCTGAAAAAGAATGTCATGTGCTATAAATCAAATGAAATACAGCTTTTAAGTAGAGGCCATTAATTACATGGTTGAATTGAACTGTGTATATTGCTCACCTGTGGGGCAAGAACGATTGCCCATCAGAGTCTTAATGAATACAGGCAAATACAAACTAAATTTGACTTCAGAATAGAAATATTTACTTGGTGATATTCCTGATAAAAAGAACCAGGTGTCAGTGTCCAAAAAACATGTCCATTAGGTTGAGTGTAATCTCTTTAAGCCTAAACAGATGGGAATGTGTTCTACCAATCAAGGATGGAACTCTGCCTTGGCACAGTTTTTGGAGAGGTTAATGTTAATAGCACTCCCTTACTGTTGCCCCTTGACTGTGAGATTTACTGGTTTTCTTTTTTTTCTCCCTCTGTTTTGAGCCTAAGAAATTCAGGCAGAGTGGACAGCAACTTGGCTGAGTGATTAATACAACTTTCTATATACTCCCTGATAAATGTGCTCCTGTTGGTTTGTGGATATCAGTAAAGATAAACTTTGGCTTTGCTTTACCCAGAATGCTCCAGTTTAATTCCCCACCTCAGTTCAGCTACTAATGAATGTTTTGAGAGCTGATGGCACACAAGGTGCATGCAAGTTTGAATACATCTCCTGGCAGACAGAATTTCCCACAACAGTATCAAGATATATTCCCTTCAGAAGGGGAATAACATGGCTAAAAAATGTGTATCCAATCACAAGTTTCAATAATGATTGAAAGTGCCTTTGACAGATGATATATACTAGTCAACTATTCAAAGATCTACAAAGAATGGAGAGTTTTCATGAGGAATTCCTTGTCTATAAGGGTAAAATAGGCTTCTCTCAGTATAAAGGTATAGTAAAGGTCTATTCTGAAGAAGAAGCAAAGTTAGAAGATGCCACAGAATCTGGGTTAAAAGTTCCATTCATCACATTTAACCAAGACATCATCTTTTGTCCTGTGGCTGAAAATATGGCACTGAATGTAGAAAATGAGGACCTTGGTAGAATTTGACACCTCCGTGACTTTTATAAAATTATCTGTGCGTGGTTGATTTTTCTCCTGTTAAGACTTTCTGAAGAAGTTGTCACAAGGAAGTGTTATGTTGTCATGATAAAACACCTTATACCTCTCTTTCTTTCATTGGATGTTTTCAAGAAAGTCAAGTTCTTTGTAAGCATGCTAAGCCTAGGAGTTCATACTGAAGTTCACCAATGGCCAACAGCTGGGAAGACATCACAGATTTTGTTTTGTACTGCCTATGCCTGGAAGTTGACGGGTAATGTTTAATTCTGACGTAACTGTTGCCAAGAGAAAATCTATTGATGTTTTTTACTAAATGTGGATATAAAAACTCAGTCCTTTATCTCTTCTTGTTTTCAGAAGACAATATCTGAAAAAAAATAATGTTATTCTCCCTCTTTTCTGCCTCCTCTTTTCCTGGTCTCTTTAGGATGAGGAGAAAATCCCAAATAAAAACAAATTAAAACTTGACCCACAGGCACTGTGAATTGTCTGGGGAGGTGCCACTGAGTTTGATCAAGAGATGAGTACAAGGAATCTAAAGGGTGCTCTTCCTGGCCCTACAAAGATAAATTCAGCACCTTGGTAATTCTACTGGCAAAAGTAGAATTGTAGCTGATTTACACTGGTTTTATTTAACCTCTCTCCATGACTGAATGATTGTAGAACAATCCAGTGGGCCATAATTGAACATTTCTTAAAGTTACATCATAACAAAAAATATAGAAACTTGGTAGAATTGCACACAGTCTTAGTTGTACCTCAACCTTTATTGTCAAAATTCTTCCCAAGTCCTTCATCCTATGCCTTAGTGATTTCTCCTCTTCCTTAGGCTTTCTGAAGTTTGATCACATGAAGGGGCTGAAAATATTTGAGCTAAAAGGCCACAAATTCTAATAATCTAGGAAAAAACAAAATAGTACAATTTCTGAAACCTTGCCTTTTGTTTGAATTGTTTGCTTGTCTATGCATGCCCAAACTGCACAGATGCTATACTGATTTAACCAAAGTTAAACTACTGTCAGTTCCTGATGGATAATCTGTAGACATTGGCATAGTGCTGGAAGAAGTATTTAGTGCATTTGGTAGAAATTAAGCTGTTAATATTTTATCAGCCCAAGTTAATGATATATACATTTTTAGTGCTTCTGCCTGTGTTCTCATAATATTTTTCATTTATCACTCTGTAAATGTTGTCTGTTTTGATACTGTGCTGGTAACACAGTTAATTAGAGTACCAAGTAACTTAACTAAATATTCTTCCAATATATGTGTATGTTTAAAGATAAGCT
Source organism: Cyrtonyx montezumae (assembly GCF_038088225.1). Classification (NCBI taxonomy): domain Eukaryota; kingdom Metazoa; phylum Chordata; class Aves; order Galliformes; family Odontophoridae; genus Cyrtonyx; species Cyrtonyx montezumae. The sequence continues at coordinate 31,471,174 of NW_027071936.1, read as the reverse complement.
AATGGGATAAAGCAGACAAAGAACAAGAAAGAGCAGGCAGGAGTTGGTGAAAATATTTCCTCCTTTCTGTCTGTTTTGTGATCCCATCCTTTAAAGGAGTGGAGAACTTGGGCACAAATAAGCTACAGCTGAGTCTGAACTGTTCCTTCCCAGAGCTCTCCAGATGAGGTTGTAGATGTCTTCTTGAGAAAGATGCCCATGACCCTGTGAAATTTCAGCATTTACAGACCAGACTCAGAAAACCCTCTGTGAGCAGTAGCTGTGAATGAAGATCATTCCTGCCTAGATCTGTTTCTGTTTTCTTTACTGTAAATATACAACTTTTCTGCAAATACAATACGGATAATTGGCAAAATGGCTACAAATGCACTCATATTCCTATTAATGTTCCTATAAAGGCAATAACAAACAGGCAGCAAGAAGAATAATGCAATCATAGGCAGGCCCCTTTGTTGTTATTTGTTATTTGTTTTTGTTTTTCAATATAAGGTTAATCATTTTGTACAGCTTGTGTTAGAGTTTTACCTGTGGGCATGAGGCATAAACACACCCACAAATCTAGATATCAATTGGATCCATTTGGGAAAGTCTTAATAGAATATCTGAAGAAATTTTACTCAAATATTTTTCTCCTCAACAGGTCTGATGAAAATTCAAATCTTAATTTATATACTGAATGTAACTCCAGATCAGCATGAATGATGAATGAAATCCTGTATTTATTCACTGAGTTATTTGTTTAGATGTCAGAAGCCTTGTATCCAAAATTAACTGTACCACTATAATCTTAAGATCCCTTGATGAGACAGTAGGAGACCTGGGACTTATTTATCTTGCCAAATCACACACGCAGCTTCCACTTTCTCCAAATCTATGTTTCTTATATAATGTGGTTCTAATAGCTAACCTTACTTCATATTAAAACCCTGACATGAGAGAAGAATAGCAAGCATAGTCAAAATGAGTATTCACTGATACATCATCCTTCAACCAGCCCAGTCATGTGAAAACCTAGCATGTATGGTAAGTAATATGAGCCATTCTCAGAAACCTTTGCAATGGTGAAGCTTTTATGCATTCAGATGGTTTAGGAAACTATCTGAATCCCAGAGAAAGCAAAAGCCATAATTTGATTGACTTAGTGAGATTTGGATTAAGAGCTGTCAGAGGGAATAGTAGCTGTAAGGAGATACTGGAAATGTACAAGGCCTCCTTGGCCTTGAGTCATAAACACCTCCATATGGTCATTACCAATTCTGTAGGCTTTCAGACTGGCTGAGTGCCCAGCAATAGGCAAGTTGAGGACAGAAAAACTGGAGTGTACCCATCTTCCATGCAGATTTCAGAGGTGCTGGAATATTCATGTTCTCTGTTACAAACTTATGTTATATTTAGTGGAAAGGCAAGTATGAAATGCAGAGAGTAGTATATGTTATCATTATTTTATAAAACGTGGTGGCTAATGATTTCCTGTGAGCTAACATGACAGCCTCTTAATCTTCAGCTGGTTGCTTCATAATTAGTGTCTGCTCTTCTGAGGTGCTGGGCAAGCCCAGATCCAATTGACCCGCATGGAAATTAAGGGCATTAAGTACCCAGTGGAATAGTGCTGTTCTACCATGCACATGTTAGGATGGTTCTGCTCCCTCGAGTGCCTTGCACACTGCAGGGTGCTGCTTCCAGGGCAAAACACCAAATGGCAACATAAAGTATCATAATAATTGATATCCCAATAGACCAGTACCTTTTCCAACCCAAACCATTGTGCATGTTTACATCAGATAAGTCTAGAAAGACCTGTAGATTGTCCTCACAGTGGACAGTAAACAAGAGCGAATGAGATCAGCATCGCTGACATCTCACCTGGGAAGGGGCTCCAACACTGGGTCTCTGGCTTTGTCCCTGCCGAGTCCACTGAGCAACATTAGCCCTTACAATCTGCCAGTCAGGAGTGGGGAGGCATAGAGCAGCTGCAGGATGCTGCTTGCCAGCCTGTTAGCAGAACAGAATGCATATGCGTGCATGCGTTCCTCTTGGGTCTGCAGACAGTGGAGCAATTGTCTCATGCTTAATTGTGCGATGCACACGGCTAACAAGTAGTGCTCTATTTAAAGAAACAGGCAATCCTCCTTTCCAGAAGCTGTTGTAACACTGAGACCAAATATCTAGTGGGACAAAACTTTTCTTTCTTTCCCTTGCCTTTTCATTTTAAACTAATCAGTAACACTGCAGATTTGGCCATCTATAAAAACACACCTCCAAAAGGAATTTGATTTGTTTTTGTAAAATGACTGCATGTTTTTTTGTTGTACATGGCAGGTGTGGTGGGAATCCAAGTAAGAAAATCGTTTTATACTACAGACCCTGGGTGATGAACTAAATGGCAACAGAAGCATTATCTACCATTGGAAAATGACAGAATATGAAGGTCTTTTCAGAAAACCTACATTAAAAAACAAACAAAAAAACAAACTGTACGGGAAGAAGAAATAAATGTTTTCCTGTTTGTATCTCTATTATTTAGTGATAGTTCCATCTTTTTTGTTTTGTTTTGTTTTGTTTTGTTTGCTTTTGTTATCAAGGAGAGAAATACCTGCATTAGAATAGAAGTTAAATTCCGTTCTGTCTCATCTATGCAGCATCCACAGCCTCTGCTCCGTTGATTGTCCAGCTCCAGCATGCCAGGGCTGCAGCACAAAAATCACAATGAGAAAAAGGGAAAAATATCATCCTGAGATTCATCTTGGCATAGAGTCAGGATGAAAAAAGGCTTTCTAGACCATGAAATCAATATATAGATAGGCTCTCTGAATGTCTTTTTTTTTTTCTTCAGCTCCTTCATGAAAGTTTGGTCTGTTTTCTTTCTGACATTCAGAAGTTGTTATTTTTAAGATGATTCAACTTTAGAATCCCAAGGGAACCTTACTTTCATCAGATGCATGAACAGGGCTTCAGTAAATAAATTTCCTGTTTCAAACCTTCAAAAAGGAAGTCATCACTTTCAAAATATCTAACAGTGTTAGTGACAAGCCTGGCTGAGTGTACATAGGCGTGTGTCCAAATGTGTGTAAGCCTGCAACATTTATTTGTGTTTTTGAGGTTAGTTTTTCTACTAGGTAATTGAATTTCAACAAATACAGCCAAGAGCAGACTAGGCTTATCTCTGATCTGCTGCTGCTTGCTCAGAGCATTATCCTGAAAGGCCACTGACCCCATAACCTCTGTTTCCTGGTCACTGGCACAAAGCACCAAACAGCATTACTTTCATAATACTGCTTTCATACCATGGCATTTGGAGAGGCAGGGCCTGACCCAGCTGAAGGACAAGGCAGGCAGATAGGGTTCCTTCAGGGCAGGTTCTCCTACCCCTTTTTCCTGCTGACCGCATATAATTTCTGAGCTCACCCACAGGGGCAAGGATCTCTTCATTGCTCATCTTGCCCTTGCTCATCTCCCAGGCTCCTCCATCATAGGCAGGGACCATGCAAGCTCTATGCTGGAATCTTTTCTAAGTATGTACTGCTACTTGCAGTAGGGAGCCTCCAGCCATGGAGCAGAAACACAGTCTTAAAAAACAACCTTGCAGTAATTAAGCTGTGAGTAGCAGTATGTAGCTCCTTTCTTTCTGTACACCTATCAAAGGAAAATTGTGTTTTACTCTTCCTTGCACGCAGGTCAACCAGAAGTGGTAGCTACAGCCTTGTTTCAATAGTCTATATGTGTGCGTTTGTTCCTCACTTTATATATTGGCTGTGGTAGCCCAAGACAGTACTAACCCTCAAAGTGCCTATTTGCTCTTCATTATTTATGTCTTTCAGCAGGAAAGCAAAACTTTAGCACTAAAGTCATGGAATAAGTCATTTAAAGCAGAATAAACTGCTTTCAGGTAGCTAGATTTTTCTGTCACGCTTAAATATGAGATCTGTGGAGAGGGAAAGAAGCAAATTAAACTGCATTTTTCTACTTCCATGTTAGTAAGTGAGTTAGCTCTAGGAACTGAAGAAATAAAGAGCAGGTAAGGGCTGAGTGAGAATGAGAGCTGAGACTGCACTGTGCAATATTAGACTTGAGAATCATTATGTAAATAAGAGAATTATCAGCTGAAACCTCCACTTCTCTTCTCATCCCAATAATCTCTGCTCTCAGACTGTTACCAAGGAGAGGAGAATGAGCCAGGATTTACCATTATGACTCCCTGCCCTTTCCTATCCACCTATTTTTCGGGCAGCTCTGAAATAAAGCTTATGCTAAATATAATACAATGGCGCCAGTTATAAAAATCAAGTACATGTGGATAAAAGCTACCTTCACATACAAGAAGTCTGTATTCTTAGCTTTTACCTTTGTGGCAGTTTATGAATTCTCTCTTGATGAAAGCAGCATCGCATTTTGCTGTTATGTCTATGCACAAGGACTCTTAAAGGAGTATTAAGAATACATCACATGCCTAACATTTATTAACCAGGAAACTCATAGAGGTGTTTGTATATTTTTTTCTTCTTTCTTTTCTTTTCTTTTTCTTTTTTTTTTCTTTTTTTAAATCATTTGCCTACAGAAAATGCAAGGAAATCATCAGGACATACAGAAATGTATAGAAATAATTTAACATCCAATTTTAGTGTTTTCCTTTAAGTATGTATTTTACCTGTGTGAGAAGTGGAATGTCAGTATCCAATCTGAAATATATTTTCTTGATACCTTCCATACTGTAACATACCACAAGAGTGATAACTGTAATTGTATAAAGGCTTCTGACTTACATGGATCTTGTTAAGATTCTGAGAAACGGGATAAACTAGTAAACACTGAGCTAATGGCAGCAGCCTAATTAACAGCTAACTGAGGGGAGGAATTGCTCTGCTCTGCTCTGTGTTGTTCTGACCTCATGTCACTGGGTGCAGTTTGGGCACCATAATATAAGAAGGGCATTAAGCTTTTAGAGAGCATCCAAAGGGGGATCATGAAGATGGTGAAGGGTCTGGAGGAACAAGATATATGAGATGTGGCTGAGGTCCCTGGGTGAAATGCACCTCAGTGCTGAAAGGGCCTTCGTTTTCTTCTGGTGTGAAAAGTTATCTTTCCTGTCACTTGGCAGAGGTAACGGCAAAGGGATAATGTAATGAAAGACAGCACTCTTACCCAAATGTGTTAAACCTTGACTTGATATCCTTGCAAAAGGAAAAGCAGGGATGTAAGGACCCCAGGGCGCCTCCTGCTGGCAGGGCGCAAAATGGCGGAACACGCGCCCGTGCCTGAGGTCCTCACTCTGACTGCAGGAGCTGTAAAGGAAGCTGTCCAGAACATACTTCAGAGCAAAACTGAATGCCTCTCACGGGTGACTGTGAAAAGATTGATTTCATTACATGTACAAAACGCTCCCTAGTTTTAGCTGTTTAATTTTCTTTGCAATTTTACACAATGAACTCAAGTTTTTCCATGATTGCCGTGATGCTTTCTGCCAGATATACTGACCAGACAGGGGTCTGACTTTTAGAGATACCTTGGTCTTGTATTTTAATATTAGTATTGGTCTTTTATTTTAATTTATATTCTAATCCAAAGGATAATTATAATGATTGCAGTAAATGTTTATAATGGATTTTTAAAAATACGTGTTTGACATTAGCTGAAAGGACCCTTTCAATATTATTGCAGACCCAGCATTTTCAGTTTTTGCTTTATGTTTTCAGTTTTCTATGTAAGAGATCAGAGAACTTGGCAATATTTAAAAGTAATTTTCTTTATTTTTATTTTCCAAAGCAATATATATGCTTCAGTAAGCTCCTTTTCGTATGATTTACCAATTACAACAAAACATTGCAATGATATCTAATCTGAAACAGGGGAACATTGTTCAAAGAATTGTTTAACTTCTCAGTGACTCAAATACTTCCAGTTACCAAAGAAGTGGAGTCAGAAAACTGTATCAGTATTTAATGGAAATTGAAGAACAGGAGCCTGTTACTTTTATTTTTTTAATGCCTGGATTTCTGCCTGTGCATTCTTTCTTGTGAACCATCCTCATCTGCTCTCTGATTTGAAGGATCAGTTCCACACAGAAGAGGTGGTGTAGCACAGGGATCTCCACACAAAAAACACGAGGAATTTGTGGTAGCATCTCAGAATCCCTGGTATATATGCATGTGTGTGTCTAAAACTGTGGGAGCTAAAAAGAAAGGAGAGCAATTCCTTTTGCAAAAATAAAATAAAAATCATCTCTTTCTTTGGAAAATATTCACATGAAAATATTAATTTTGTCAAGAGGCCAACATTCTGTCAAAACAGTTTGGATCAAACATCTTTGATTAACCCTGGTGCTAATGAAAAACCAGTTCTGTAATTTGTATAATGCAGTACAGAACACAGTTGGAACCCTAGCTTGAATGTGCAACGCTGAGAGGGTATGGTTTAATTTTCCCAATTCCTAACATAAATTCAGTAAAACTATTGAGAAGGCTACTACTTATAAATGTTTGCAGATTGAGACTTTAATTTCAAAATTGAGCAACTTTGATCTGGAAATCATTTAGAAGCACTGTAGTACTATTTTTACAACTGATTTCTGGAAATGAACAAGTCTCAACATATAGGACATTTTTTTTAATACTCTCTTATGGCCATGAAAAAATGACCACTTGGAATATGGTGATCTGAGAGGGATTTCTCAAAAAGTGTGAGTAATTGGGTATCAGAGCAATTGGAAATGAAGGACTTGACAGTGCAGCTACGCTCTATAGGCAGATTTGCTGGGACTGTACTTGCTAAGACCTGAGACTGTTACCTGGGGATCATCTACTGACTCCCAAACCGAGTTCTGCCAAAACCTTTTTCTTTCTCATTTAATCATGAGTGAAATGGGGAAGCCAAGAGGAACACAAGAACAAAATACCATCCTGGTTACACATCATTATGAGAGCAGAGTAGAGCAAGAAAAAGTGTGATCTGCTTTGACAGAAGCTGCTGGTTTTGTCAGCATTTTTCTTTGAGATGTTTGCTTTCAAGTATCTCCAGGAAGCACTGCTCCACATCACCACCACTCCAGTTCCAGTGGCATGCCTAAAAAAGTAACAGCAGCTAATCCATTTTAGTCATCTCTGATCAGCTGGAATAAGATGGCCACTTGTGAATATTATAACAACTCATAACAAGTTTGCTGCTTGTTAACTCTTGCTGTTAAGCACTATTGTGTTCCTTCTAATTAAAAGTTATTTTCTCATCTGTGAAGCAACAAAACATGTCATTTTCTTCATCAATAATATTGGCCAAGATGTACTACTTTTAAAGTCATTTTGCTGAATTAATCTCATATTTTAAATCCACACTTCCAGAGCTGGCAGCTGACCTGGCTATTAGGCTCTGCTAATATTTGTTCTTTGTGCTACACTGAGGGAGAAGGAATTAAGGGCAAAGAGAAGAGAAACACAGGGGAATCTATTTTCTTTAATTTGTCACCAAAGCTTGACAAAATAATTAGCAGATAAAAACAGAAATGGAAAAAAGAAAAGAGCCTCCATTTGTGTATCTGCATTAGAAAGGCTTTGCAACAATCTGATCTAGGGGCTATGAGGGGATGGGAGAACATGGTATTCAAAATCCATAGATCCAGAAGCATTTTATTTCACTCTTACAGTGCATTATAAGTTATGTTATTAAGGATTCTTCCTAGTGGCTCTGAGGATCTGTACAAAAGTCTATGTGATATTAAATTGTTGCTTACAGTAGAAGTATATTTTTTTCCCACTTAGCAGAAGTAGGACTTAATGTTTGTAAACAAGAAATATTATTTTAGAATGTCTTGGGTCTGCATCATGTTTAAGGAGCTGCTTGATGTTTTAGTTTGTAGTCATCAGACACATGCACTGAGCAAGCCCTAACACTGAACAAATCATTGTTATCTGATTGCCTTCATAGTTAATTCGTTTGATAATTTGGAAATCGTTAAGATACAGCAGCTGTTTAATCAACAATCATATACAACATAGAATATGATGTTTTCTAATTTCGTTTGAGTGTACTGCTCAGATGCAATGCCTCTGATGACTGTGGAGATTAATTATATATTAATTATTGGCTATTTATAACACAGGTCATAAAATGAGTTTTTGTGACCTCATTACCATGCTACATTCAATCTAATTAACCAATACAAAGGCTGTTTCAAAAACCTGTTGTAACCTTGAAGTGATAGATTCTCTATATACGTACATCTGACATTTCCTAGATTGTCCCTGATCTAGGAAATTGATGGAGGCAGATTAAGAGCACCTATTAAAAGAAGAAAAATGTACAGTTGCACAATTCACATCGTGAGTCTCTATGCACATTTCTCAGAAACAGTACAATATTGCCCCTATTTTTCCTTTTAGATATACAGAATTTTCTTTATGTATACTTAGATACTTCTAAGTATTTTCCATCTTATCTCCTCTCCTCGATATTGATGTGAAAGTGAATGAAATGATACTATAGCCATTATAGAAAAAATACAAAGTTACAGCAAAAGCTTCTGCTGTATAGTATTCAGTTATAAAATAATGCAAGATTATTTCTCCTTTCTACTAAACAGAAGCACAGAACAGGGATCTAAAGCTCTAGGAGCTGGATTTGGTGGATCTCACCTGAGCTGCTTAAAAAATAAATTGAATTCTTTATTCTTCATGGCATACTGTGCCTATATCTCCCTCTTTCTTATTTTGCCTTCTGCATCAAACCCACTGTTTTCACAGAAATCTGATTGCTGAGGGCAGGAAACAAAAACCCTGCAAAGTCTGTTTGAGGAAACATTTTTAACTGTTAGAAGGAAGAGGATTGTTCCTCCTGTCGACTTTCTCTGGAGGGACATGGGTCTTGTGTTTGCTTACACTGTGTAACTATAATGCACATTTTTGTTCTTAAATATCAGCAGTAACACTACAGCATAGCAATAGCACAATGGAAATCATACATTCTGGACAGTACATCAGATCAGTTTAGTAATATTAAATGTTCTCAAACTTGAGTTTGCATTTTTCTATATTGAGGTCACATACGAATATATCTGTTACTCAAAACTAGTGAGTTCCCCAAAACAAGCTCTCAAGAAAGGAATAACCTTCTTAGCAAGATTTGAACTCTCATGAGAGTTCATCTGAATAAAAATGTACCTGTACAGGTTAAACTGTGCTGAACCCCAAATGGATAACTTCATTTGGAATACTCTTTTTTTTCAACGTAAGTTTATCTTACTGAAATAAAAGAGAAAACAAAAAAAAATCAAAGTCATTCTTAGTAAGAGTAATAAAGAGTACTAAACTAGCATTTCTGTACCACAAGTCTGTGCATCTAACCAAACAGCAGATTTAAAGTGCATAACTTTAATTGATTCTGAAGAGTTTTCCTGAACCCAGGAAAATTCTGCATTTTCTGCCTATTGTTTCTGGAGGTAAACAGGTTAGACCTTGGCACATGAACAGGGAAAAGCCCATAGCTCCTGAGGGCTGAGCTCTTAATACCTGCATGAAGCTCAGAGATTAGTAACACCATACTGCTTACACAGTTCACTGGCCTTTGCCCAACAAACCCACTCCAGCTTCAGGAGACAGTCTTAGTGCTTGCAGTCTGTGGTGTTGCTCTATACAGAGTCAATAAATTCTTGGAAGCAAAGAAACTGCCAAAAATTGCAGTTTATTTTCACCCCCAAACTATTCACAGACTTAAGCAGAATGCAGTCAACATTTTCAATCTACACTGTGGCCAAGAAAAGCTTAGGCTGTGATGCAACAAAGAACACAAAAGCAAGACCAGACTTTTACCCAATGACCCAGTGAGTCATAGTGCAACAAAGCTATGGAAGACCAAAACACAACTTCTCTCTGTGTATATAGGAAACAAAAAATATTTCTTCTTAAAAAAAAAAAAACGTTATCTTAACTGTGGATTGTGAAAAATCTTAAGACAGAATCCTCTTAATTCCCTCTCTTTGGGCCCAAAGCACAAAAATATTGACTGAGGGTGGACCCAGAAGGGGAATGGCTCCAAATGCGGATGGTCAGAGATGGAAACATTGCTCACAGTCATCTGACAGACTGTGATGGAAACCTTTGATTCTTTCAGACAAACTCAAGTCCAGAATTGTAGTAATCCTGTTGTTTAGGTTTTAGGTATATTAATATTTATCTGTAAAGAAGTTTGAAACATCCTTGATCTCTGTCTTGCTCTCATATTTATAGGTAGTGTAGGAAAGTTCATGCCTGCCCTTGCTTGCCTCAGGTAACCAACAGACCTAAAAATCTGGAGCATATCTTTGCAACAAACATCTATTGACATCAATAGAGACTGCAAGCAAATAATCTGTCTCTTGCCGTTATACAAATCCTAATTTTATTCTAATTTCAAGAGTGTAAGCACATGATTTTCCTAAAAAAGGAAAAACCTGCAACTCATTGACTCTTCTCCTCCCTTCCTCCAAAGGTGTACACAGATAGTCTGGTTCAGTTTATATATAATAACAGGATAATTTGGTTAAGCAGGTAGTCTGTTTGGTCTGGTGCAACAGCATGCACCTCACAGAGAAGCAGTGTTATAGTGAAACTGTTGAAAAACAGTTATTCAAAGGAGTTACTTAAAAAATGCAGACAGCACCTAGTAAGGTAATAACGCCATGGCTTGATCAGACTTCAGAAAGGAAGCCTGTGATGGCTGTGATCACACAAAAAACACTGAGACCAACATGAATGCAGGTAGCATTCTTCCTTATTTTACTTATTCTCCTTGGCTACTCTTGAGGGGCTTTTTTTTATAATTTTGAAAAGTCAAATTCTTAATAAAGTACTTGAAAAAGAAAGTGAAAACCAGAACATAGCTGAAAATCTAGATGACTAGAGGACTTTTTTACATTCCACCTCCTTATCTGCATTTAGCCATTGCATATTAACATATTAATACGTGCAAATGCATATTAATAGAGCTCAGCTTATCTGCCTGGAGCAAAAAGCAAATGAATGCAGCATATAAAGAAGCAATACTAGGTTCAGAATTCAAACCAATGTGCTTAAGAAGGAAAAATCACAGCCTATTCTAAAATCTATTCATTACGTCATATGAGTGAAAAGAGAATTTATTCATTCTATTTTAATGTACAACAAGCCATATAGATATCTTGGAAATAGCCTCTCCCAATTGCATTAAGAAAGTAAGCAAAAAAATAGTACAAAACTCTAAATTAGCTGGCATTCTCATGTTTGTTATTTTCTTCTTTTTTTAAATAAGGACTCCGGGCTTTACTCTGCGTGGTTTAATTATTTTTGTTAGAATGCTATTTCCCTAGGAAACAAAAAAGATCCACTCTGGAAATATCTGCTAGTTCATTCATGTTTTTAATGGTTTTCATAATGAACAAACAAACAAACAAACAAACAAATTTAAAAAGGAGATAATCTCACACGAAAATATGCTCACTAAGTCTTTATCTCAAAGATAAGAGGAACACTCAGGTATGGTGATATAGTGCCATTTCACTGCAGATCAATATACTGATCACAGCAAAGATGGCAATTACAGTCTGCCTTCTAGGAGCTAAACATCCTCAGCTCCCACAAAACAAGCAAAAGCCAAAAGCGTTTGACATCTTCCATCAGGAGGCTATAAACATAGAAAAGCCAACAAACAACAAAGCATGCAGACAAAATCCAGCTTCTGCTTCAGAGTGAGTCACTTGATTTCTCCTCTTTCCATCTAGGTTTCTTTGCCAGAGTTAAGTGCATCATCCTGGATGCAGCCTCCTCTGAAGATAATCAATTCAAAGACTACTTTAAAAATAACCTACTGTTTTCTTTTTAAAATTAATTAATTAATTTTGAAAGACTGCGAAGAGTTGCATCTTTCTTATAAGTCTGAGGTTTTCATCTTTAGGAGGCATTTGGAATTAGACAAAAATCTAAGTATATTTTCATTTTAGTCCTTTATGTTTAAAAACAACAAAAAAAAATTGCACTAGAAAAAGGCACTGGAGGTCCACAGGGACCACAATATCGATATTATTGAGTATTCTGTGTTTCCAAGTTGCCTCTTAATGTGACTCAGAATTTTGAGTTATTTCGTTGTTAAATATTTTGTATTTAAGAAAGAGAATTCAGACTCATTTTGACTGACTCCTTAACAAAAGAAATTCTTCCACAGGATTTTTTTTTCTGCTACATTGAGTAGCTACGTATGGACCACAGCAACTTGCTGTCTTTTGATCTTCTGTGGTTTACATTACTGACTCTTTGAAGCAGGGGCTCTAATATCAAGTTTGTGCTGAGAAGAAGCCATGATCACCTTTAGAGCTATAAAAATAAATCTAATGCAGAACTCTTAACAGCTTATAACCCTAAATATTTAGCTGAAGCTGGCTAGACTTTCCTCTATAGGAAAAATGTATCTGTTAAATGAAACCTATTGTAGAGGACTTGTCATGCTTTTTGACTAGAAGAGAAGGAAGAAAGTGTAACAGTAATGACATTTTCAAACATTTTCAGAAACTTAGCTGTTTCTGATTTAGAGACAGGAAATACAAATTAAAGATACAGTATCTAAATGTGTGTAAGCAGTGTTTTTCCCAAACTAGCAGGAGACAAATCTGAAATGTCTGAGAGGTTTCATTTTGTATGAGCTCCTAGAAATAGCATGTGTTAATCTCAACTCCTGTAAAACTGACAAAGAGGAAATTGGACTGCATATTCTGTAGAGCTTGTGTTTCTACTGCAACTGACAAGACACGAACACCCTAAGGATGGATCTTACAGAAGGATACTGAAGTTTTGTGAACACCATAAAAGAAAGTCCTTAGACTTTAGCTGAACAGGAGCAGAAGCCTCCCATGGTATATACTGCACTCAGAAAAACAGGAAGCATCATCCTGGATTTGACAGAGAAGTTTTAAATTACAAGTAAAGACAATGTTAAAAAATCTTGTATCAAAATTTTTAGATCCAAATTTTATTTTATAGGAATAAATATTTGATGTAAGGAACTGTCAGGGATGAAAAATATAATCTTGAAGGAAATGTACAACTGTGCGAAGAAATGTGTGTGGCTGAGTGGTAGCACACACCATAATTCCTAAGAGTCTACTCCACACCTAAGCACATAGTAAAACATCATCCTCCTGCTTCACCCTCTCTTTCCTACTTTTTTCTCCCCAGAGGAGGTACAGCCTCCTTATCTATCCTAAGTGTTTGCACTTTAGTAGGCAAAATTGATTAACTGCCCCATCATGTACTAATGGATCACAGGTAAATTGTCATTTGAGGTGGTCTAGAAAGATTTAACTAATTTCTCATCAGACAAGAGAACAGTGTGAAGGAAAGGTCTCCAAGATGCAAGCTTCACAAAGAAAGATCCAAGCTGAGAAGAAGTGAAGTTAAGCACCAAGTCCAGAAGCACCTGGAACATCAATATAAAGAAACACAGATCAAAGCACAATTCCATTGGATTTGATTAATGGTTGGACTAGGTATTCTTGAAGACTTTTTCCAGTCTAGATAACTCTCAGATTCTATGATCCTATGGCTTCTTGCTCCAACTGCTCGCTGCTCTCCCCACATGAGATTATGGTTAAGTGAATGTTAGAATTCATGGAGCACTTTGTGATCCAACAGAGATATGATTAGAATCAGAGGAAACAGCAACTGATTTTCACCGAGAGTTAATGGCATTTTTGGAGTTTCTTCAGGCATTTTCTGAATGAAAGCAGGTGCAGAGCCACTGGGCCATAAGGATGCCATGATGTAATGCTGATGGGCTTCCAGTGATGTAATACCACAGACATGGCTTCTGATGTAGAGCTGCACCTACAGGCTGCAGGGGAAGAATGATTTGGACCACTGTCAGTCATATAAAGTTTTCATGAGATCTTAGACACATTGCTTTCATTATTTCTGATGCTACAGTAGGAACACAAGGCCCGGTGGAATTCAGTGGGGCTGCATCTCAGGAGCACCTTTGAAAAGCCTGCCATTCAGTCTTTTGAAGTAGAGCATGAAAAGCATTTCACTTCTTCAAGGCAACCAAAGTCTCCTTCCATTTATATGTGTATTATTAGTAGGGAAATGGTTAGGAACATTTTTCATGGCATTCATCTATTGAATGGCTGTTTTTTCTCTTCCCCACGAGAGTAATAGGCCATTTTGGGTAAAATGAATAGAAAAGCTCAAGGCAGTATCTCTCTGCTGACTCCACTTCATACAAGCGAGCTGTCAAGAATTGAAGTCCCTAAATGACAATTAATGGTGGATGAAATGAGCTTTCTCCTCATGATTGGAGTGGCTTATTAAAGCAGGTTTCCCTATATAAGGCAGCTACCTGACTCACCTCTCAGGCCAGTGTCTTAAAGCGCTGCTCCGAGTGCCAACTTCAGCTTCCCTAATCTGGAACTCTTACAATAAAACTCCTTTCCAAATGGTGTTATGTGAGAACCATAGCAGTCATCTTCCTGAAATTTGCGATGTAATTCGCATTTTCACAGAGATCAACACATTCTTCTCTTTGATGTCCTTTTATAAGGAGCCTTTAATGTCTCTCCCATTCTGAGTCAAAGGCTAAAAAAAAGTCAACAGTGCTCTTTGCAGTTTCCTGCTCTGACATTACGCCTTATGTACAATGCTGAATTTTTAGAATGGGTTTCCCTGCCCATTTCTCCTTCACCTGACCTGAATTTAAATAGCACATTTATGTCTCCCCACTGGCTAAAAGTTGAGTTAAGAAAATCAGGATCAGATAAAAGGTTCTTTAAAGCTTCCATCTATGTTATTTGGGATCTCAGGGTTTTAGCTTTTTGCAAGGAATCAAAGCAGTGACTAACATTTCCTACAGTTTGGCTTCAGCACAGATAAAGAAAAGCCTTAAGTAGGAGGGAGGCAATCCGTGAGTGTTCTCACACATAGGAACACAGGTTACTGCCATGGGTCCAGGAAAGGTATGATCACATCATGCATTTCCAAAGCTCTGGGCGGATGAGGCTGAGGTGAGTGGGTAGAAAAGAAGTGGCTAGGCTGTGAAATCACTGGGACTGTTTCCAGCTCTGTTGCACATTTTCTCTGTGTGTGCTCACTGCTGGACCAGGCACCCAACTTTCCATAGTTTGCATCTGTCCTGGCCAAGTTAGTTTATTGGTTTTTACAAAGCTGCATCTAATCTGTGCCTAAATACTTGCAGGCTTCCTTCCATACTTGACAGAGGTAAAATATTATGATCTGTGAGAAGCTTGGAAACTGCAGTGAAGAGTGCCATAAAATACCTGTGTAGTAATTCACATAAAATAAGATAGCAAGAGATTAATGCATATGGCTGTGTGAATGTAATTGTAAGTTCTTATTTGAGTGTTTAAATATGAGATGTGAAAAGCCATATATTTGCCAGCATGGAAAATACCTTCTTCTGCATGCAGCTTATGGGAATCTGGGGGATTTTTAGCTCCGCCTGAAATAATTGGAATTCTAGCTATGGAGTTCGTTAGATCTGGATTTTCCCTCAGCTTTTGCCCTGGGAAGAAAGTGTTAGATGCTGCTATGTACATAACTTTGGATGTATAATTGGCCTGTATTGGATGTATAATTGGCCTATTATATATTCAGCAGAAGTTGTAGCTACAGTATGGCATGTAGCAATAGCTTTCAGTCAATGAGAAACACTAAGTAACCCTTATCAAATGAGCCAACATTTTTTTCTCTTGTTAAATAGAAACTCAAAATTCAACTCTGATATCTTTGGCAGAGGAATTATTAAATGATGCAAATAAATAGAAAAATTTTTGCTTAAACTAATTACCTTAGGAGAATATTGGAAAATTTCTGTGTCTTAAGTGTCAATTCTGGCAGAGGCACTCAACAGCTTTTCTCATTTTAGAAAGATATCCTGGCTTATAAGATTATAGGTAATTGATCTGTCCTAGCATGTTCAAGCTTGAGGGTAACTAAAGTAGGTGTCTGGATGCTGTAATTAACTGTGATAGCTCTTCTGTACCCACTTTGCAAGCTACGTGGGCACAAAGATTTTTCTTCTGCAGCAGGACACAAAGTATATCATGCTCTTTCACAACTTCCCTTTCTGTTTACTTACTTTACTGCAGAGAAGAGCTGGAGAAGCTGGAGTAGGCAGGTGCAACATCCAGTCACACTACAGAGAGGATGAAATTTTTCCTCAAAAATCACAGAACTTGAGCATTATTCTAAATATCAAGGATTATTTTTTCCCACTCATTTCTGAATGGAAATTCCCAGGGAACAATGTTAAGGGAGAGTCCTTGTGAACATTTTTTGAAGGGATTTGTGTGGGAAGGGGGCATCTTCAAGTCCAGGCTGGATGAGGAAGCCTGATCCAGTGGGTGGGAGTTGGAATGGCGTGATCCTTAAAGGTCACTTCCAATCCAAGCCATTCTGTGATTCTATGATCTTTGCAGAGCTGAGAGTGCAAACTTGCAGGGGCTTCTGTGGGAATGGCCTGGGGGCAGTGGGGGCCACAGAACTGCTGTTATCTGAGCAGAAAGAGAAAGCCAGGTGTAAGAAAGGAGGCCGTGGGGGGAAGGAGCAGCAGGTTTAGGTCTGGCAGTCATGCAGTGCAA
Source organism: Cyrtonyx montezumae (assembly GCF_038088225.1). Taxonomy (NCBI): domain Eukaryota; kingdom Metazoa; phylum Chordata; class Aves; order Galliformes; family Odontophoridae; genus Cyrtonyx; species Cyrtonyx montezumae. Next base: position 31,454,595 of record NW_027071936.1, on the reverse strand, counting down.
AGTAGCCAAGGTTTATTTACCTTGGAAAGGCTTAGAGCACTTCTCCATACTGAGAAAATTAAACAACATGAGTGTTAAGTATAGAACTGTGTACATTACAATTGCTTCCCAGGAGGTCACACTAGTGGCTCTAAATCTCACCCCCTCCCTCCTTCCTTCCCCTCATATACACACCTATTTGCCTCCACAGCCCTTTTCCAGAGACTTTGCAGGGCTGACCAAGAGGAGCACTATTTTTATCAATTAATTTGTGGTGTCTGCAGCAGCACCATCGTCAGCACGTGGATCTGCTCCTCCACATTCCCAAGCTGGCCATTGTGGTGGTAAGGTTGCTCCAGTACTGCAAGGAAAAAGAGCTACAGCTCCTGCCCTGCACATCAAAGCCTTCCTGTTTATATCAAAAGGCTGTGGGTCAACATCAAGGTGTTGTCCAGCCACTGACTACCCCATTGTGGCTAGGAGTGGTGGGGGTTTGGGCTTTCATCTCAGGGTCTTCTTTTTTTCCCTTGAGTGGAGTGGGAGAGGAACAGCAGGAACTTCTCACAGCATTTCTGTTCTTCCCACTTTGCATTTCTGTGATACAGCACTGCATGCATAATATTATTTGTTGTAACACCATTTAAAACTGGTGCTCACTTGCTAAATTCCTGATGTTAATCTCCATTTCTCATATTCAGGTAAGCTGCATTCTAATGAAGTGCATCTTTTTGGAATAATCCTCAGCTACTTGTGTGAGGTTCTGAAAACAGGGGAAAAATCCCAATTGACCCCTCGATCAACACACATCAAAAGAACATCCATCGTGATTACTGAACTTCATAAATGACCATAGGAGACTGCTGGAGATAGCCCACTAAAACTATCTTAATTTCTTCTATGACTACTATTTTATTCCATGTTGTATGAAAGATAATTAGATGAAGGTTAACTAAAGTCAAAACATCTATTCAGTAGGTTTCAGATCATTTCCATACATGTGCTCCATGAAAAGGAGTTATAAACATGAAATCAATTTCAATTACATGTGCTGATGCCTAAGAGATAATGAGCTGATTTATAAGGATGGTACATGGTGCAAGAACACGTTCATTCATTCATGGACTGTCTGGGAATATTAGTGACTCTGGTGTACTGTATACTTTGCAAATCTGCAACATTTCAGGATTTGTAAGCAATATACTGGACTATTAAGAAAGTGCAGTTACACTGTTGTGATGTTGCAGTGGAAATGCTAAGTCATTGCTTGAACCAGTGATTGAGCACCTAGCAGGAAGGCAGGACCAACCCAGGGGAGCTCAGGTGCATACAGTGCATCTGAGTGACCAGAAGAGCTGGTGCCAGGATCCAACCCATCCAAGATCTCATTTAAGTGTTGGCAGTGGAGGCATAGATATCTTGCTGGATATCCCTGCCTATTTGGAGTCTTCTGAAGGTGAGCAGTCTTTTTTCTTGTGTTTCTAATTATTTTTTTTATTATTTTTTTTCTGTGTATGTCTATGGCTGTTGCATTTGAGCAAACTCTGACTTGCTGTAGCATCAGACTTTGCTATGCTGCTGTCATTGCTACACATTCCATCACATTACAGATGCCTTATTATTCAATGCTACAAATGATATGAATTCAAACAAACATAACAAGTAGCGAATAATCATGAATGACCAATCCACAGTTTAGGAACACTTTCTTAGTTAGGGGCTGCTCTCATTCATGAAAGCGGTAGGACTGAAGAAGTTTTAGGTTAGTGAAATCAGATCAGCTTTGATGACATGAAGCATGTCATCAATAAAATGCTGGTTAAATTTGCCTAGAATTAGCTTTTATTTGGAATGACAAGTATTTTTCTTCATCAATCATTCAGATGACCATACTTCTTTTTATACCTATATTTTGTTGAACAAATGTTAGTATGGTTTAAGTAATCATCTACCTATGGGAAGTATATTTTCACGTTGCATTAATTGTCATAGCTACACAGTTTCCTCATAATAGAGGATCTGGTGTTTCTGAATTCATAATAACCAACCCTGCAAAACTAAGTTGAAGTGTGATAATGTATTTTCTTCAGAACTCTAGTATTTTTAATCTAGAGAGAATTAAAAATGTATCTTTTATATATACGAAATACCATGATGGGAAGAGAAAAAAGAATGGTGTGTAAGGGAAGCAGAATAACATTTTACCCAATTTTGATGAATGCTCTGGGTAATTTTTTATCTTGAGGTAGCAGATTATAAAAATAGTTACTTTCTCTGCCAGTCTGCCCTGGAAGCTATTTGCTGTTGCAGTGAAGGCTCTTTGTTAATGCAGACAGCTCTTGATGGTGGAGCAGATAACCCAGCTGATTGCAACTGAGGCACTGATACTGACCTTACTGGTTGCTATCTCATTTACTGGTGCAGAGAGAGAAGTCCCTCTGTACTCTCCAGCAGCTCATAAGGCCAGAGAAGATAAAGGAGAAACAGCTGTAGTTGGTCTCTTGGCAGTGAGGTGTAAATAGACAGTGGGATGGCAGTTTATTGAATAGAGAGCCTGGGAAATACCATCCTCATTGAAATGAAGAATACTCTAAGGTGCACTATCAACAGAAGCAATGTAATTACTTGTCAGCCTGGATATCTGAGACACCCCTCTGCATGCTAGAATGCTGAGGAAAAACACTTCTGCAATGTAGGCCAATTGTCCCATTGCAGGTGGATGGCCACCAATCCAGCTGATGGAAGTCTAGGATGGGCAGCTGGAAAAAGGAAGCACAAAAATGAGAAATACTTCAAAGTTCTCTCTAAATCTTCTCAAACTTACCCCCTCTGAGAAATCAGGTGTCATTTTGTCTGAACATTTCACAATTTGTCTCAGCAGTTACGTGTTGCATTTACTATTTAAATCCCTTATTTTTAAATACAAGAATCTAACAAATAACTGCCTGTTAGTAGTTGCCTATCTGAGAACACTTAATTAGTCCCTTCCCTCAGCAATTGCTACCGGCCACTGGCAGAGACAGGGGATAGAAGGTGCTTCAAAAGCTTGTACTTATGGATTTTATAATGGATTTTTTTTAAGAGTCAGTGTTATTAATGCCATCATATCCTTGGAGAAAGGACTGAGCAGCTCTGCTGCCATTCCTCCCACACTGACAGCTATCTTGAATCGATCCTTGTAACTGTAAATCATAATTAAGGAAGATGACAAGAAAACATCATGTCTGAGACTTTCCATTTCAGTGTGAGAGTAATTGCATCCCAGCAGTCCTGGTTTGGAAGGCACAATGGGCTCCCACTCCTGTCAGCGCACAAACCCTCCTGTCTCTAGTGATGCTCCCACTGTGTGTGCCTGCAGTGGATTTGGCTCACTGGTTTTCACACAGTGAAAGCCAGGAGAAATTTTCTACCTGGTGGGAAAAAAGAAGATAAAGGGTGTAGATTAACAAAACTGGAAGAATTTGCTTCAATCATTTACTTGCAGAGAGATGCAAAGATGAAGGGACCCTGCAGGAAGAGGACAAGTGGTGCTGGTACTCTCTGCTCAGGAAGATGCTTGCCATCTCTCTTCCTATTTGCTCTGATTTCATTAGTTTTCATAAGTTCATCTAAATTAAAAACAATTACTTGAACGATCAGCAATTAAAAAACAAAAACAAAAACAAAAAATAAAATAAAAAAAACCTAAGTTGCGAAGATCATGCTAAATCTCATTCACTTTTTTTCCAGTAAGGATTTAATGTACACTTACAGCCAAGACTGAGCTATCCAAGAAAAAAGTGAACAGCGTTCTTGTGGATTTAACATAAATTTCAGGGGAATCCAGACACTCCCTACTGCTTCCATCAGTGATGGGTTTCTGCTGCACACCAGGAATGTGGCTCAGGAGATACCTGTGCTGCTCTCTGGATGTCTAATTGCTGCTGACCATAGTGAATTCCACCTGGATTTAAACAGCAAGCTGGGCACTATCGATTCCACATGGTAACATGAGATTCAGAATGGGCTTCATAATAGCTGGACAGGCTGCCTGTTTCTAAATGTGTACTGTGTTACACCCCAGGGAATGAGCTTAAAGATAGCTCAGGATGTCTACACAAACTGCTGTCATACCACCAGACTACAAAATAGACTTGCCTTTCAAAAGTCCTAGATACTGCTGATTAGGTGCAAGGAAAGGAAAACAAACAAACAAACAAAAGCTGAAAATTAGCTTTTTAACTTTCAGAGTTTGGCAGTGAATTATCATCATGCCAGTAATTTAATATATATATTAAATGCCAATGCTCTTATATTCAGACATGTGTCCTTGCTCCAGTCAAGCAATACGATGCAATATGTCATGTCCAGTAGTCTTAAACTGCTGTCATTTTGCCTACTTCCCTACTATATTGCTTCATCAGGAAGGAAAATCCCATGGGCTCTCTCTTGAGTTATTTTAGGGAAGAATGCATTGCTGGGTTTTCTAGTCAAAATACAGTTTGTCAGCAACCCATTGCTACTCTTTCAATTATTACTCTAAATCTGACACCTTAGGTTTTACCCTGAATAAGTGGAACCTAGTGAGACTGCAGAGGAATGTGATCCCAGGGGTTTCTCCCTCGTTTTTGTCAGATGAGCCTAAAGATTCAAACTGATAAATGTTCTCCTTTTAGGAGTCCTGAATCTGCTCTACCCAAGGTGGAATAACCACTTGGTGTCTCTAGTACCTTTTGTCTTGCCAAGAACAATATGTTTGGAGATTTGTTTGACACTGATGTGTTCTCTATCTGTTCTCTGTTTCTTGGTCTGAAGGGAGGAACAACACAGGCAGTTGGGCTCTGCCAGGTCTACCCAGCAGTCTTACGGGCTCTCCAGCACTGTCAGGAGCTGGACTGGATGCCTAAACCCAGCCCAGGGCACTCCTGCTCCAGATGTCCCAGGAACAGCTTCAACCCAGTGTTTCTGTTTAAAAGGCATTTAAAATGAGCCCGCCATTGCCAAGACAAAACTAGTTACAGGATTTTTCTCCACTGGCACCCACATTAAATCTTTTCATCTGTAGGTCATTGCAATGATATAATGGTGCTTGACTTTTTTTCTCTCACTGAATGTGGAACCAATCTGTTCTCAGTGCTTATTTATGTGTTACTGGGATGGATCATCACGAGCCATTGAGATAAGTTTGCTGTTAGCGAAGCCAGAAAATTCCTATTCCACCAGAAAACCCTTCCCCCCCCCCCCCCCCCTTTTGATTCCCATAAAATCCTGTTAGGGCAGAGTGGTGATCTTTAAGCAAGCTCCAAATTCACTGAGCCAACACTATTTGTGCCCAACTTTTATTCCTTTCATTCCAGAAGGAACTCTACTCTTCTGTGTCTAAAGCAGACACAGAAATAAAACTGGGATAAGGCAAGAAAGCAGAATGCTGAGATTTTTTTTACCAAAACTGGGCTGCAGCTGTAACTCCTGATGATCTAAGTAGTTTACTGAATTGGAACCAACACTGAAGTTGATACCAGAGTGAAAGGATTATTTTGCAAACGTTCTTTTAGTTGTACTGAGGAATTTCTTTTTGTGAGTTTTGTCCTACAGCATAACAACAACCGGCTATAAGAGCAGTGAGGTCTGCTTTGAAGACCAAGCATCATCACTGAGCTCATTTGTATGTGATTCTGAATGCTATTTTACTGTTTCTACATACCAAATTGCTCTAATTCTCCTATTTGCAGGAGGGTTGCTGTGTTGATTCAGACAATTTCGAGAGTTATCTCACGAAGAACTATTTCTGCAGATTCACTCCATAAATAGCATGGCCTTGTTCCATCCTAATACTTTTTCCATGCAACTGTCTTTATAAGCAGCCTGGAAAGGTTCTCCTGATAGCTACCAATAAAAACAACCATCCATTACAATTTTGTCTGTGCAAGTAACGTTTAACTGCTCCATCTGTATAAAAGATGTTATCCAGATCTCTTGATGATGTATAGCACTTGCTCTGATTGTAATGGCAACATGTTAAGGATAAATATAATAATTAAAAAACAAAACAAAAAAACAACTGCTTGTATGATATAGAACTTATACAACAACGACAACAAAAATCATAGAGGAGTTTGTCTTTTGCTTTTTCCTCTCTAGTCTGAGATGTCTAGGCAGCCTCAGCAATGTACCAGTGTCAGTTACCACAGCGGCAGTTAGCATGTGGGAGGCACACATTTTCCAGGGCCACATCTCCTGCTAGACACACCAGGGTGAGTCTCTATCCACCTTGCCTCCCCAGCTCGCATCCTACACATTTTGGCCTTCTGTTGGCATTGCTTCACAGGGATGTCTGGTGGCACTGGGGTGGCTGTGGGTCCACTGAGCTCTCCGTGATGTATTCAATATCTTCCTTTTTCCCTATCTTTGCAATTGAATTTAATATTGCTATTTCATGGGGCAAGCCAGAGAATTCTCACTAGTTTTACCACAGTCCCCAGAGTTTTTTAAGAGGTGAAACAGTTTATAGGTTGAATTATAGAAGTTACTTGTCACCGTTGTCCAGTGGTATCAATCAGCTCCTTGCAATGATTCTCAAGAGAAGAATTCCAGCTCTCATACTCATTAACGTTGTAAATACTCTTGGGACAACTGATAGTTGAAATATGGCCTTTGTTTGCCCTGCCTCCTGCAGTCACAGAGACAGGTTTCACTATGCTGATGAGTATTGTAAATACAAGTAAGTTCCTTCAAAGGCAACCTTATCTCATAATTTTTTATTTCCAGGCCTCTTAAAAATGGAAATTTGTTTGTTGTAAGGATAGTTTTTAATAGATTCTGGGTTCATCTATAATGAAGAAAGCTTACTCAGTCTACCACCTCTGAGATGTTGAATGGTCAAGGTGCCTTGTTTATATGTCCTGAGATTTTGTAAGAAACGAAACTGATGCTCAGAGCAAGTTAATTAACATTACATAAGATTCCACCTCAATTACATGCCTGCTTTTCACTCACCATCTTTTTAATCTCATTTTTAAATGCTACTTCATGTCTGTACTTACATTTTCTTTCCTATAAACTTTTCTTTGTGGCTCAGTGTTAGACAACCTGATGTGGCTTTTCTGCTTATGTAGTTCTTCAAAATAGATTACTTACCATCTATGGATGAAAATCCTAAGAAGTTCACCCAGTAAACATAGCATGAATCTACTTCTTTTGTATTTTATTTATTTATTTATTTATTTATTATATGTCCGTTCCCCATAGAGCCTGGAGAAAAAGAAGTCAGGCAATCTCTTACAAATTTTAACTTCTACAGAGAATATCAGAAATGCATGTGAGGAAACATAGAAGTTGAAGCAAAATACATACTTCAGCTTCTGGTACTGTTGTTTTCAAATAGGATGGATAGTCCCTTCTGTGCTCTCTGCCCCAAGTCTTATCTCATGAGGAGTACATATCCTTTTGCTGGAAGGATGTTGCCAAGGAGCATTTAAGGGGAGTTGAGTATGTTAAAATACTTTCTTACAAAGGTCTGCCTGAGCCACTTCTCCAACATCATTTCTTCCCACTCTCCTTTCACAATACATTTTTTTAATGTTCTATATGTATTTATTTTCATTCCCTGCTTGCTGTTTTGGGGACAAAGAAGACCAGGAAGAGGTCAGAGGGCAGAGCAAAGGTTCTTGCAGAGGAGTACTGAACTCAGTGGGCACACATGTGCCAGGTTGGTGCTGCTCCTCTGAATTCACAGGTCTGGGATATTTGACCAAAGCTCCTAAGGTCTCTGTATAGGTCAAATAATGAAAATCTTGACTTCTCATAACAATAGTTGCATGTCTCTTCATGTGGCTTGAAACACTTGTAGAGTTACAATAATAGCATGTATAAACACGCAATATTAACTATTTTAGTAAAATTTTTAAGGTTTCCATATAGAGTAGAAGAGAAAAAAATGGGAAAAACAGTAAACAGCATCCACCCAGAGGAATGCATCTTGCAGAGATGTCTGCCTCCAGAACTCATGTGAAAAATTGTTTGTCTGAGGTTAAGGCCACAGCAAATTCTGTGAATCATAGCAACTTTTAAAAACTACCCTTGAGCAAATCTCTCTGCTTAATGACTCATATGCAATTTGAAATGGAAATAAAATATTTGAAGTCTGTATTATGTATTTAAATAGATTAAGGAGAGACTAAACAATCAGTGATAATACATGCATGCATTAATGCAGGAGAGGATCAAGTCTTTCAAGTATTTTAGATTGCTAAGAGGCTTCCCTGGTATAAAACTGGGAGGAGAGCTAACACACAAGAAGATTAAAATACATTATCCTACAAGGTAAATCATTGTACCAGGATGTTTTTGCTCCTCAGATGAAAGTTATGCAGTTTTAGGTAAGAATACCTAGGGTCTCTGAAAAGTTAGAAGCAGACTTGTCTGCTCAGAGGAACAAAAAGGAAGACACGGCGATTACTGATATTCTTGTAAAAGTGTCCTTTTGGAGATCCAAACTCAAGAAGGGCTTGGATGGAAAGGTCACAGTAAAGGAGTGTTTCACTTTAGCATGACACTCCAGCATTGGTGGTGTCAGAAGATAGGGTGCTTACCTGTGACTCTCCCTGCACATGCAACTGAGATATGTGGAATGGCTGCTTCCCATCTGGAAATACTGGTAGAAATATATCCCATCTGACTTGTGCTAGAGTAGTCCTGACTAAAGCTTACTGTATGGCATCTATTTGATTATAAATAGTTGTAACTCTTCAATTCTTCTTCCTGCTAGAATGTTACAAGCTGTAGGCAATCTTCTGTTACTGTTATTTCTTTCACTCTCTTGAGAGCTTCCAGGAGTAACTTGAAACGTGTTTGTAGAGAAACGATCATTTTACTACCTAAGAGGAACACCATAACTTTTATGCCAAGTAGACAAGAAAGCTAGCATCTTATAATCAAGTTGTAGTTTGTACACATAGCAAAACAATCACTTTTCAGCCTTGGGAGTTTGAAACCTACCTCCATCTAAAAGCCAATGTGATTTAAAAGAGGTTGCACGTGTAATAGGACAAGTGTATTAGTAGGACCCTCATTTTAAGAAGTATATTCAACCTTCAGCTCCAGGAATTTACAAACATCTTGGAGTCTGCACTCACACTTCAGTGAAATTATACTGTGTTGTATAACCTTGAGATGTAGCAAGAATTTAGATGAGTGGGGAGATGTTGATGCTGGAAAGCTTGGACTATTTTGAAGGGTGGCTGTGCAGGGGCTTGGTTGCCTGGACTGCCTTGTCATAAAATGATAAACGTATCTTTTGCCCTGTAAAACATTTCTAGGTAGTGGGGCACAGCTGTTTTAGTCTTACTGGTAACCTGCCCAACCCGCTCCTGTTATGATCTTTGTCCCTGCCTTCTCACCATGGCCATGACTTGGCCCTGTGGGATATACAAGGTGTAGATATTATCCCCCTTCTGTTACTCAGAGTATTCCTATATGCCCACAGCACGAGTAGCATCTCTATCAGACCTCTGTCAAACAGCATGGAAACTCAGAGAAATATGTTCAAAAATAGAATGGAGCTCACAGGGTGGGGAAGGGTAGCTTCTATAAAGTCATGCAAACACCCAAGGAAGCAGCCTCTCCCATGTGCTAATTTAAAACCCCTCTGCAAATGGATGAACATTTCTACATTAAATATACATGTACGTACTGTTAATGTTATATAAATAATTCAGTACTATAATGTCACCGAAAAAAAAAATAGGGCACTTAACACAGATTTAGTAAGGTATTGTATATTACATTTGTCTTTGTCCCTCTGTTTACACTAATGTTTTTCTTTTCTATTTTTCACCAATATGTAGTGTTTCTAATTAAGAAAAATGAAGCAAATATCTAACAAAACTTCATTTGTCTTGTTACCAAATACAACAATCTCACAGTAATTGCTTGTATGTCCCTCTGCTACGTATGTTCCAGAAGAGTTCAGAGTGAAGTTTAACAGGGTTAAAGTCCTGGAAACTGGTAGTGGGTAGTATGGGATCTTGTCATTGTGCTGTGACAAGTATTTCCCTCTTCCTCCCAGTTTCCCCAGGGAGACAGACAGGTACCTCCTCCTGAGGATGGGAGGTTCAGCCTCACTGCTGCTGCAGAGACCTTGGAGTGAAATCAGCCATCAAATGAGAAAACAAATGTCAATGCCTGTCTTCTTAAGACCAGCCAAGACACAATCCTCATTCAGTAGAGCAGTTTGTTGGAAACCACTTTTCTGAGGATAGGCACTCAGGTATTAGGAAGGGTGCAGAGAGTCATACTGGCTGCCTGACTCCTATAGCCATCTTGTCAAACTTGGGGCAGAGATGAGTATTATCTGTGTTCAGGACTGAGAGTGGAGAAGTAGTTCTTTCCCCTCATAATGCAGAAATATTCTTTACCATCAGTTGCTGGGGGGAGATCAGCATTTATTGAAGTACCTTGACATGCAGGAGGGTTACATAAAATCAGGGCAGCATTCTGAAGGCTTCTAAAGACATGTAATAGCCTTCCTTTCCATCACACAGAGGTTTACATTTATGCTAGATGTGGTAAATGTAGAGTGCCATCAGCCAGAGAAGCTGAGACAGCATTTTGTCAGATGTATAAAGCCCTGCCCTTGGAAGCACCATTGGATATGGATGCTCTCTAATCAGATGGGTTTTGACATCAGAGAACTGCCCCCTGGATGTTGCTTGCAGATGGAAGCTATTGACCTTCGGCATTCAGTATGTGAAGAATGACATCTCTTTCCCTCCCAAGGAAGATCTCTCTGAAACCCATTACTGGGTCTTACTTCTCACTGAAGAAAAATTGAACCCATACAATTGGCAGAAGGGTAAGGCCCTCCTACAATGAAAGTCTTGATTTACAATTACATTCCTAGATTAAAATAGCGAATGATTCAGGGTAGGCATGTTGCCATTTTTCTGTGAGGACTCTAATCATGAGGCATTTGTGAATCCTGAATGTTTCATGGATTGTACAATGAGTTATTATCAGCCAATATTTTGCATCAGAAAATGTAATTTATAATCAGAGCTGTTCCTTGTTCAGATGCTTCAATCATCCAGGTGGGACAGAAACAATGCACAGGGTCAATGGTTAATCACACAGCCACCAAGGAGGCAATCCACAGAATCCTTTAACACCCGGGCATTATTAATCCAAACTGCGCTGAGTGTTATTTATTAACAAATACCTATGATCATGATCAGCTCAGTAATGATTCACTTCCAATCTGGGTAGTTTTCAGATGAAAGGGAAAGAACAGTGGCAGAATCATAATTGCAACATGATTACAAGTACCTCCTCCCTTCCCTCCCTCACCACTATGGGATATTAAGGGATAATTGGATATTCTTGTATGAATGCAGAGAAGCTAAGTCATGGTATAGGTTAGTCAAATGCCTTATCTTTTCTTCACAGCAAACTCTAAATGACTGTTGCTATGTGATCATGTCTAAGATGGTTCTTGAAAAGGTGCCACAGCTATCAAGACACTTCAGAAATACTGAACATAAACAACAGGATTTGGGAGAATCTGGAAGAGTGGACCTCTACCTAGAACATTATCAGTGCAAGGAATATTTGTCTATGCATATTGTCATTAGGAATGTAAAATATGTAGCAGAAATGGGTAGCAAGGAACACATGAAATAGAAAACTGCCATCATGGCTGGTAATTAACATCAACGTGAACTACTCAGGCATTAAGTTGTTCTAATGGGTTAATATGGTGCCTCCTAGCAATCCTTATCTAACATATAAGTTAATCAAAATACTGAGCAATTACTGCAAAGATCTTGGTGATTTTTTGAGGTCTTTTTCAGCACTTCTGTTTTCATAATTTTTAATTAAAAAAAAGGCTTTATTTGTAGAATGTCAAACGTTAAAGCAAGTATGTTGGTGTGAGGATTATAACTACAAATATTTACTTCAATGCTAAAACATTATTTCCTGTTTATCTATTGTGATTAACAGAAAATACACTAGGATTTTACAAATCTGAGCTTGTAGTAACAGGACAAATTTTGTTGCTTATTCATAAATTTTAATGTTTCATATTACAGGTGTCATGTAGACTCTTTTAGATTTTACTAATGTGGATGTTTTTTCCTCCTTTCAGACCTTTATATTTCAGTGAGTTGGGCTGCATGCCAGTCTTCCTGAATTTGGGAACCGATCAGTAATGAAGACAGGTATTTTCTGTAACAAGTAATAAGTAGAAATCACAGTTGCATCAAAGAAAATTATCTGGAGAAGGGCAGCTAGGGAGAAGAGAAGATATACTGGGCAAGTTGCTCCTCTATAACCATGTAAAATTGTTCCTTTGTCTAAACACCAGCCAGGTAAAGCAAAAGCAAATATAAGATGACAACATTTCTAAACCTTGAGCTGAAATGACAACTGTGAAGGGACCAGAAGGGAAATGCAATTTCTACAAGAGAGTCCCTGTCACGCCTGCTAATTAATGCCTCTGGCATATAGACCCCTGTCCCTATCATACTATGTTGAAGCTAAAGCTGTCAGTTCATTCAGGGCAAGTCATCACAAGGGTTATGAGACTGTAATATTCCCTGCAGTTCTGTCATGTTGTTTGCAATCCACGACAGTCCAGTCAGTGTGGGGAAATGACAAAAATAAAAAATAAATAAAAAATAAAAAAAAAAGTGTTGGAAAACAAGAGAACAGAAAAGCAAAATAACATAGCAGTAAGAAGTAACAAGAAACACATGAAAATGAAAACTACCTCCATGTATGTCAATATTTGCCATCTCTAGCAGCATGACCTCCAGAACAAAGGCAACGGGTTCCCTGCTGCCTGGTGACAGAAACAAAAACAAACACTTCCTACACCCCAAGTCTAGCAGCGGAGCTTGCAAGTAATCTCTTATTTATATATTCTGCTCAGGGGATAACCTTAGCTCCAGAGACGCCTGGCATTTCAGAACAAGCCCCTCTTTGGGAGGCACACAATAGGCGAGCTGCAGGCGCGGGGCTCCCTGCTGCGTTCTGCAGGAAGGGCTGTGATTTCCCCTCTTGCTTTCTCTGCATTTGCAGGGGCATTACAGCTTATTCATATGAAACAAAAGAAGGAATACAGTGCGTATGTTCCCACCTTTTTCTTTCCCGCTTCAGCACATTTAGCAATTAACATGAGACCCCATACTAGAGAGATGACTTCTTACCTTCGTTCTCCTATTAAAAAATGCACTTTCATAATAATTCCCAGTAAATTAGTCAAATCAATGACTCGGTTGTCATTAGATGAGAATGTAACACAAAATCTCATTAGCTTCCACACTGAGGCCCTGCAAGTTCCAATGCCCAATGGAAATGCTTTTGCCCAAACAGCATGTGAGGGTGAGGTCTGGTGGCACTTGATAGTGACCCCTATCACCTACCCCATGGTCTCTCCTGCCCTTGTCCACACCTGCCTGCTCCCTCCTGGACACTCAGACGCTGAAACCATCCCCGAGTCTTGTGTCTCTCTATAGGAAGGATTAGCTTTTGGCTCCCTAACCTCAAACTCAGCCATATGAGCTGTAGGGATGGATGACAAAAGAGACACAGAAGAGGTTCAACTCCATCAGATGACAGCCTCATGGGTATTCTTCCCACCGAGGCGTTTCCTCCTCCAGTTCTGAGATGATGGACACTGGACGAAGGGCAGGTGCTGCCCGGGAGGGCCGTGCTCCCAGTGCGGTGGGTGCTGCACTCCCAGCTCCCTCTGTTCTCTGCCTGGGGATGCAGGAAGATGGATTCATTTGCAGATGTAAATAGCGGCTTCCAGAGAGGGCAAGCGATTTGCTTTACATATGAATGGGGAGGCGGCTCTGCATGCTGTCAGGCTCATTAGGGAAGCAGGGCCCGTATAGCTGGGCGATTTGGTAATGATCTACCAACTCCATCCTTTCTTTGTTTCCTTAACAACCCTCTGCTCAGGCCAGATCCCTTGAGCTTTGATATTTTCCCTAAAAAAAAAAAAAAAAAAAAAAGACAAAACAAAACCCTTGTAGCCTAGATTACTTTTTGAGTTAAGAAACCCAATATACATAGAAAGAATCCGTATAACATGAGATATATTTATTTTTGTTGAGGAGTAAACTGAGGTGGCTGCCAAGCCACTTTTATGCATGGAAAAAATAAGGTACCCAATAACCGAGTACACACCATGGTCACTGCCCACCACAGGTACCAAGGGCAGCAATACACTGAGGATCTGTGCTGCCTTTTATTGTCTGGCACATTCTTCAGCCAAAGCAAGGTAAAAGGTATGGAACTAGACCTCTTCCTTACTCCTCTCTCCTGAACTCAAACTCTCTGGAAAAGTAATTCATCTAGGGGATGAGAGAACCTTAGAGACAGTTTTGCAGCTTAAAGAGGTCTTAGATTGCTGCTACTAAAAGAGGCCCCCTGCTCTCCTCTCACCCTAGACATCTTTTTCCATCACCAACCTTGCGTCAGCTGTTGCACTTGCATGGCAAACACATAGATCAGCTCTCAGCTCCAGCCAAAAATGAATTCAGGAGAACAATAGTGGATTTCAGTAGGACCAATGGGTCGATTGCATTCATTGAACAGCTGTGTGATCAAACAAAATATTCAGTGCAAACGTGCAGGTGGAGGTGGGAGAGCACAGGTGGAAGAGAACTGAGAGACTGCAGTCTGCTTCAGATGGCTGCATCCTCAGACAGACACAGAAATCTACACTAACTTGACAGGGGCTCATTTTGTGCTATGCATATTGGGCCCCATGGATGTCACAGGCCAGAACAGATGTGATATGGAACACAGCTGAGAATGTCACCATGAAACTCTGGAATCAAGCCCACAACTTTATAAAAGCCAATGAATATATATATCGGATTCCTTGCTTATAACACTATGGATCACTAGGTTACTGCAGACTTTTGTCTCAGTTGAAATCGAACTTTGAGCCTTTTGCATCCTTAGAATGAGTTTTCAGTAGTAGGTTAATTAGGAGTAATATTCATCCCTCATCTCAGTGCCTTGTATGCCCTTCTAGAGAAAAGTGGGAACACACATTTCTCATTGACATTGTCCTTTTTGCCCTCTGTTCTCTATTATGTTCAGCAGTGGCAGGGGTGATATTGAATGAGCATCAAACGGTCTTTAAAATGTTTGTATAGTCTAAAATGAGAATCCTCAAATCAATACCCATTGCCCAAACCATAGTTAATCTCCCAGCCCAAAGAACTTGGGAGATGGTTTAGATTCCTAATCTGTACAAGAATTAAAATACAATATATTTAAGAGGTAAACAGTAGCATGAAATAAAATGAAATTCTATTCCATTTCCTACTGGTTGCAGCCCATGCTGGCCATCCTGTTTTCCAATTTCAGTGTCTCCTTTGAAGTTAATTGTTCGCTAATAAAGCCGCTGAATAGCAAACCTAATTTGACTGAGGGATAGCCTTTCCTCTGTTCGTCAATTGCCTGTGAAAACCTCCCGCAGCCCAGGAATCTCAAGGTCTCACACTTCCCTGCCATGCATCTCATATAGGATCTCCTCCCACGGCTCCGTGGTGGGACTTTCCTAAGTGTGTCTCCAAGCAGCCCATGCTCTTACTGGGTGGAGCACCTGACAGTTGCGACTTGGTTTCACATCTTTTGGTGAATTCAGGGGGTTTCACTTTTAAGAAAGAAGGAGCAAGCGGCTCTGTTTCAGCAGGTGAGGTATTTGTGAGCTGTTGTTTCTGGACTCTATGGGATAGACATGTGGATTTCCTTTCTAAAGGGAGAAGAGTGTGCTCCAAAGAAAGTTTTAATTTTTAAAAGGGATTGAACTCTTCACAGTGAGAAGGTGAGAGAGAGAATTAAAATCTTTTTTTTTTCTAGTCATGCAATAAATACTCAGAGAAAATTTTCGATTCAAGTTCCTTTTCACATCCACACAAAGAAATTTGCTTTCACGTGCTTCTTTATGGCTCAGGAAGCCATGGTGTCATCACTTTGCCTGTCCAACTGGTCAAGACACATAAATGTAAACAACCAAGGTTCCTCATCCCTTAAGTGACAGCACTTTATAATTTCTGTTAGCACCTGTATGTTCACTTCTACGTACCACATTCAGGTACAAATAATAATATATAGGAGAATATAAATTTTCTGTAACAAGTTGTGCAAACAACATAATTCATGTAAGAGCTCAGGCAAGAATACATTAAAATACATGCAAAACAGTCAAAAAAGTTGCAGATGATGTGTAGATGATGATGAAGATGATGATGTAGAAGATGCAGATGATGTCTATATTGATGTGTTCATTTTCTTTATTATTCCTACAGTTCTGACTTTGAGCTAATAAAATTTTATTATGCAATTCCCTCAATTGAGAAAGAAAGATATGCATTTTCTAGAAGAAAAATATTATGTTACATCCTAGATATATATATATATTTATACATATATATATATATTTATGTGAATTCCATAAATTGACTTTATATAGCCTCAAATATGTTTTAATGTATAACTGTTGAAAACATATTTTTGTGCCTGCCAACACCTGGCAAAAACAAGTGAAAAAAACAAAAGCAAACACACAAACAAAACAAACCTAACTGGAACAGCTGTTCTCTGAAGATTGCTAAGAGCCTGGATGGTACCATTGCTTTTGAGGGAGGAGACTGGAAATAAAAAGGTCAGAGCTGTGAGAGGAGTACAAAACAAATGGAAATTATTGCAGTTCAAAGTTTAATTTCATTTTCCTTTATTTTATCCTGGAAATGGTTAGACTTTAATATCACAATAGTATTTTGTCCAGGAGTTGAATTTAGCTAAAACAAATGATTACTTTTTTCTTAATTCAGTAACTTTTCTCTCTCCTTCACTTCTGTTCTGCAGGTCCTTGCTATTCAGCATGCTCCATTACCACGAGGAAATGCAGAAGCAGGAAATAAGGGAAACTTAATTAAACTGCAAATCTCCTTAGAAATCTTTGTGATCTAGTTTTGCAAGTGAGAAGTCTTTCAAGATTACACCCATCAGCTTTTGGATCCATATCTGGATTAGCTACCACCATTTTCTTTCATTTTATGATTTCCTCCTGTGTATGTCAGCCACTCCCCATTCTGCTGGCCATAGCACAACTAAATACAATTCTCTGAGTGTGAGGAGGAAGCCACTGGCACCGGAGGGGCTGGTAGACTCCACGAAAAACACTGATTTGATAGTTTACTGCTGTAAAGTTATGCAAAACAGTCTCTGAGATGTTCTAGAACCGATATGCATTGATAATCATCCAAATCTAAAACCAATCAGGTTTAAACATGACATGCCCTATTAGGCACACATTTCTTTTTTTCTTCTGTGGTGTTAATAAGTCAGAGGAAAACTAAGATACAGGTAACTGCTTGTGCGGAGTGACCTAAGGCAGTGTACGACACCCCTGTCAAATCCATGTAGTTCATATGAGGAACTCAAATGAACTCATTCAGGAGGCTCATTCAGTTCAATCTCGGGCAAAAAGACATCATGTGCATCTGCCACTGCCTGGTACTCCTGAATGAAATGAGCATGCGGGTCTCTGGACCACACTGCAACCAGGCTAAATTCACACTTGGCCAGACTCCGGAGGAACAGAGATTTCAGCAGGAATTAAGTCTGTCTGCTTTTCTTAAATATATCCTTTGCTCCTTTTACAACAGTTTAGAGGCTGCCTGGGAGCAGAGGCATGCTTTTCAAAAGAAAATAGCTTTAAATATATTCTCTGTTAACTAGAAGGTAATCCTACACAAATAATAAAGATTTAGCTGTGAAAGTTTTTCCCTTGCTTACAACTCTCCTCATAGAAAAAAAAAAAAAAACTTGATTCAAGACTAAGTCTGCAGTATCCACCCCTGCACTTGCATGTGGAGAGTGAGATCCTAACCTGAGAAAAGTCAGTGGGAATTCTGCTATCACCTCCAATAAGGTCACTGTTTCTGCCTGTGATCAGTCAGTCTAAATGAGAGGGACTGGGCATAATCATCTACTCCACAAATGCAACTGTTTACAGGGGACTGTGGACACATTTTTAATTATCTCCTAAATTAAAGATTAATTATTTCCAAGTGTCAATTGTATTATCTTGCTAATTTGTCTGTGTGTGAGTAACTATGCTACGCTGCCTGGGTACCTGATGATGTAAATACCACTCATTTTTAAAAGGGCTTAACTGGGAAAAATGCTGAGTATCCTTCGCAGATTAAGTTCTTTGAAAAGAGCAGATGGTGTAGCTGTCAGCTTGGAGTTTCCAGCACAGAGCTGTGATAGTGGAGCTGCAAGAACAAACTCTTGCTATGAAATTCTGAGCCAGCTCATGGCTGAAACATTGACAGCAAAAGGAAAAAGGATTCTCTGTATTTTTTCTGTTTTACATCAGAAGAGAACAAGGTTTTCTCCTGTACTAAGCAGGTAATACATATTTCACAGTGAGGAGGGAAAAGTCTCAAAGTTAGCAGTCTGCTTTCAAGAGCAGTTCAAGCTGTATTTCCTCCCACATCATCATTCATGCTCAGTGTCAGGAAAAATAACAGATATGGACTTAGGCACATGCAGCATTAAATCCAGTGCCATCCACCACGTTCTGCTTTCCCAGAAGAATACAAACATGGAAACTGGCAGTGATGCCATGCCTTCAGCTTCAGATAGTCTATGAAACTTAGAACAGACTTTGAGGGAACTGTCATCGTTCCTTTTAGCAGCAGAAGCGCCCCACAGCCTGGCAAAGCGAGTATTCATAGGGACAGATTGAATCCAACCTGGCTTTAAGAAGGGAAAAACTACCTTAGTGACAGCTTAGTTATCTTAAACCATTGCCAGGTCACATCTCCGGATTCTTGTTAAAGCTTCCATATCAAATGGCACATCACATGTGGCATTTCATGAACAGCTGCAACTTTGCTGTAAATATTTTATATGACTTTGATTAAACATCTGTTTTGCTGGCATATTGCAGCCTGTGCTTAACCTTGACTTCTGTCAGAATAATGTGCACCTTAGGGTATTTCAGTCTCTGAAATGATATTTAAATAAATCATTAACTTCCTAAATAGAGACATCTCACCATAGATATTGATTATTAAACGGATCTTCTCTAGGAAGAGCAGTCTAGCAGAGAAAGACTTCCTCTTACATGTACTCATGTTCAACTTCAACAAACGTGCAGAACATACACGGGCAATATGCAGCAACAAAAGATGCTTATCTTCTTGAAAAAGCAATGAAAAAAAAAAGCATTTTCCCTGAATGAGAAATGGTTGGCACAGGTTTCTTCCTAAGAAAATAAAAGCCAGCAGTGTGAGAGTGTGAGAGCCTCAGAAATAACACCTTTCTGTTGATCACCAAGGAGTGAAGTTATTCACTGCTCCCATGAAAATTGCCTTACACATTCACTGTAATGGTTTTGACATCTTTCTGGCCAGGTGAAGAAAAGTTTATTTTCTTTTTCGTTATTTTGATTTAATATCAGAATAAGTATGTAGAAGTACCAACACTCATTCTGTGTTTATCAAAATGCAAACAGAGGAAGAAAGTATAAGCTGTAATACACAAGGACAGAAGATTACATGAGGAGAGTTGTACAAACAATGAAATAAATTAGATGTAGATCTGCTTTGCCACACTATACAAATCATACAGCCTTTATCTTTACAACTTTAATAACTCAGCATTTATCAGACAGAATTTTTTTTCCAGAATTCAAATGAAAAGCTTGGATTCTTGTGTCAGGATTCAACACCTATATAGGCTGGCTTAGCCCATAACTATGTAGAAAATTAACTACTTTTTTAAAATATGTATTTCAGATTGGAGGGTGGCCCTGCATGTATTTCAGAAATGCCCAATGTATTGGACACATTTAATGGGATAATTTCACTTCACACAAATAAAATCAGTAGACAAGTTGTCAAGAATTAAGGGTCAGGAACTGAAAATCTGCAAACTTCAGAAGATAACCACATGCTTAACAGGAATCCCAACTGTACCTAAGAATAGACATTTCCCTGGCCTGCAAGCTTGAGTCCCATATCCGCTGCTCAGACCTACCTAAACTAAAGGAGTAAAAGGCATTGTTACCAGCAAGGCAAGCAGAGGTTCAGGCTTTCCAGTGGGTCAAGGATGCTGATTTTAGTATGATAGTGAATATTCCTTGACTCTAGCTGTCTGTGATACAGAACCAAGAGATACCTTCAATAAACTGAGGGGAAAAAAACAAACAAACATAAAGAAAGAATAAGAAACCTGAAATAAGCATACTTGCTCTTCTACCATAATGAAATTAGGAAGTACAGCTTTGGTGACTAATGGAGAAGTTAGTCTGTCAATTTACATAATCTCTTAACTCTGCTAGCTAGCAGTGCTGAGGTGAAAAACATTAAACTGAAAGGCATTTCTTTCACTGTTTTCTCTCCGAATACCACATCCAATGCATGGAATTAAGCCTGGTGCCACCACATTGCAGATTTGCTCCAGCTGTGTTTGGCCACTATTAGCGTTTATTTATTAAACCACTGAGCATTTAACATGTGTCTGGCACCTATTAAAAAACTGCTTTTGTTGGTGTGTGTGTGAGGAAACATCCACTAATACAGCTGATAGTTGTGGTCAATAAAAGCAAGTACAGCCATTTTCTGACATTGATAGCTAAGGTTCATAGTCATTAAAGCCTAGTAATTAAGCAAATAAGTAATTTGCAGCCTATGAACACAACAGAGGGATCACTCGGACATTAACCATCTCTCCTTCTGAATTAAAAAATTGTTATGCTCTGAATATGGCCTGGGCATGGGGTAGCACACGGTGCAGGCCTGAGGTTGGTAGGGCCCAGTTTGGATGCCTACCTGCTCACCTGCTCCACAAGGGCTGGCCTTTCCTTCCCTCCTGGAGCCCATACAGACGTGGGAGAGAAACGACACATTCCTCAGCTATCAAATGGCAGGCTTGAGGCTTTCTGAGCTTGCCACAATTGTGAAAGGCACAAGGCCCAGGATGAGCGACCCTGTATCAAATTCAATACCTCTGCTTGGTGCCAGCCAGGCCCCGCTTGCAGCACAGGTTTTGTAAGCCCAACAGTTATCAGCATGTCAAGCAATAGAAGGAGAGATGTGCATGCTTGCCTCTTATGTTATACAGTTATATACACACATGCTAGGAAAGCTAGATGTGTGCTGGACCTGTTGGCAGATTTATGGCTGGCTTTGCAATCAGTGCTGTAGGTTCTTTACAGAAGAGCACAGTAGCTTCATGTGCTGTTGTTTTAAAGCAGCTTTTCTGTAACTGCTGATCACAGAAGCTGTCTGTAAGCTGAGATCTTTCCACAGCTTAAATCTCCATGTGAAGGCTCAGAGGGACCCCTCCATCCAGGGTAAGATACTATTTTGCTTGGGGAAGGGGTAAAAATAAATTCAACATAAGCTTTTTGTCCTTGACCAACTTCAACAGTTTTGATTTCCTAGCAACAGTGGAAGTTGCCCATGATGGAAATGACAATTGCCCTTCAGTGAGGAAATGGTTCCTCTGTGTTCCAAGTAAGATTTGTGTGCCTGTTCCCTACGTTTTTGTGCAATGCAGTATTGCACTCCAAAGCTGTTCTCGATAATCTGTGCTTTTACCTGTGTCTTGGAAAACAAATTTTACATGTGAAACATTTACTCAGTTTTTAACCTAGAAATCCATCTCTGCCTTCAAATGTACATCTTAACAAGAAAAAAAATGACTACATATAACAAGAGAAACAAAGAGAGAACTTTACTATAAAACTTTGCTGAATATTTTGATATGCTGGTAAAATCTCTTAGAATTGTAGAAGACAGTGTCAGAAAGTTCTATAGAGATAAGGTCCATGCATAACTGTGTGGCTAATTGGCTGCCTTCTTCATTGTTGGTGGCAGAGCCTATGTTTCTGAAGTAGGAAATGAAGTATTTCCTCATATCTGGTTGAGAATAGGCCAAAATATTTTTGAATTTTTTTTTTTAGTCAGTGAGTTCAACTTCAATCCATTCATCCTAATAGTCTGCCACTGCTCTTTGCCTAACACAGAACAAATGGATCTTCCCAGTTCCTACACATTACATTTTTTCCCCTTATCCATTTTATGCTTTTTCTTTTTGCTCAGCAGTTTACAACCTTAGTCATGGTACACTGCATCTCCCATAGAAAAGACAATACTTTCAGTGACA
Organism: Cyrtonyx montezumae; assembly: GCF_038088225.1. Taxonomy (NCBI): domain Eukaryota; kingdom Metazoa; phylum Chordata; class Aves; order Galliformes; family Odontophoridae; genus Cyrtonyx; species Cyrtonyx montezumae. Next base: position 31,432,434 of record NW_027071936.1, on the reverse strand, counting down.
AGAATTCGACATGCTACATGGAGCACATATAGGCAAAGATGGGGCTAACAGGGTGCCAGGGCAAAGGTACAGCTTTTCTTTTCTTCATGTGTTGAAAAACTGAACAGGGAATTTTAATGATAAGAAGGTTTTGCAAATGAGAGTTGGATGAGTTTTGGAGATAGTTTCATTACTGTCTTAACGGTAGTTATTCTTTTCCCTCTCAAAAATACTTTCTATCTTGGCCTTCTCACAAGCTTCTTATCATGGGAATTGTGTCTAACAATTTGTCACCTTTATAATGTCCCAGTTTTAGAGGATTCATTTCTCATATGCATGATAAAGCTATTTTCAATGAGAAAAAAAAATTGAAAAAAGTTATTCAGAGATACCAATTGGAGAAGACATTATGTCTGCCAGAACTGTGAAATATTCAAAAGATAAACCCCATAACTAAAGAGAATTCACCACCTTGAAAAAATCTCTCTGCAACTGTAATCTGTCGACACATTCTTTTATGATCTATGAGAGTCAAAAATACTTTTCACCAGCAAGAAGTCCTTTCTGTAAGTGAATGGCATCAAAGTCAGGAATAATCAAATACTTGAGCTTAGAGTACATTAGGTTACTCTCATGGTTTTATTAATTAAGGACTAACTGCTATCCTTAACTGCAAGTTACTAGTTAGAGAGCAGTTTTTCCTATATCTCCTTTTATAGAAGGTTAAAAAAAAAATAAGGTTGGAGATTGCTTTGGCCTCGAGAAATAGAGCTTTATAGATTTTTACAAGGTCCCTTGTTGTTCTCTTTTTGCAAATCACTCTACACTACCACTTTCTGTGGAGTCATCTCTACCTTTTTCCCTTAAGATATCCAGATTTCTCTTCAGTGGAACAAGAGGGTCGTAACTCTAGCTATATGGCAAAGAAGCACACAAATATCTGAAGTTCTCTGATTAATATACAGTGTATACTGCTGAGTTTCAAGCCAGAAAGAGTGCTATTCAAATTTACAAACCTCCAGCTTAAGGAATAGCTAACAGAAATGCTGACAGAAACAAAAGCTATTCTAATAGCAAGAGAGTGCAAACAACTGAAAATTTTTATGCCCTTGAACTATTAATTATTCTGCCTTGCCAGGATTAAAAGGAACTTTTGACTGACCTAAGCTCTGCTTTGAAAACATAGAGAGAAATAGAGAATTCCCTGAGTCTCTGACTAGCTTAACTATGTATTTGTTAAATTTAAGACCTGCCAAAACCCAGCTATTATTTTCTAGCTGCTTTATACCAGGCAGCTTTTTGTAGGAGTAACTTATGGAACATTTCAAGACTTATATGAGCAACAATAACCATCATAAAACTTGTGGAATATGATGTTAGACTCAGAAATACTCACAGTATATGTTCTGACAATATATTGTATAGCAGTAGACCTATAAAAATATTTTAATTCAATTAACATTGCCATTAAAAATTCCAGAAATAAAATTGCATTTTGATAGACATGTTCTGAGTAAAAATAACTGAAGTTATTGTTAATTTTCCTTGTTAGAGTCAAATCTTATTTTAAAAATATGTACAGTCTTCTCCCATAACGCAAGAATTGGGGATATAGGTTTCAATGTCAGACAAATGTCAGACTCCTTTTAATCTTTATGACAATAAAACAATTTTCTAACTCATTTTGACTATTCCAGCTATTGCAGATATTAATCTCACCCTACATTTCAGTTGGCTTTGAACAGTGGAAATTTAGCAATTTCCACTCAGAAAAATAAGTTAAAAAGGCCTGTCTAGAGGAGAGGGATTGGTAACAAAGCTCACAATGGCTTAAGGGGGCAAAGACCTGCAATAACTAAGTAACTTTCAGCTACTGCCAAAGCCCAATTTGTAATGTTTTTGGAAAGAGTTGGACTGCCTGTATGGTGGCCACACTTGTGCTCCCTGGATCTCCCACTCACTGTGAATTAAATTATGGTAAGAAGAGCTAGAGTACTTCTTGAAAAAGAAATTCATTTCTGTAGCCCTGATGACGGAGAACTTCCATCAATCACAGATCAGTATTTATATGTCCCAAAAGGACCTAGTGTGCTTGATCAGGAGTCAGATGGGCAGCAAATAAGATTTATACCACTCTTCCTGGTATGTGGAATTAAAACAAAGCAAACAAGCAGAAACTGATTTCCAGGAAAGACAAGGACTTGGTAACATTAATAAATGAGTGCCTTATTGATACAAACTGAATCATCAACACAAGTAAATTAGGTACAATCTTCAGTCTTCTGCAATTTCTTCTTTTTCAATTCTGACATTTTCTGAAAAATAATAGTTGACAGAAAATTAGAGAAGATAATATTCTTGTTACAGGCTACATTTCCCTTTTTCTTTTCCTTTTTCCCTTTTCTATGCAAATGAAAGCAAACAGCTCCTACAAACAAAACAGGGAGTGCACTGGAGCATGATGCCTTTGTGAGTCAGAAGCTGGGGTACACACATCAAGGCTTGGAAAGCTCATCCTGAAAACGAGCTTTTCCTCAACCCATAGAGGGGGTTCTCCCTTTTTCGAAAAAAGAGCTAGTTTATTAGCATGGAGAATCTGTGAAATTATTCTTAATATTATCCACTGTTGTTGTTTAAATGGAAACCAGCTAGAGGAACACAATCACAGCTTCTTGCATAGGCATAGGAATGGGTATGTGTGAGATGAGAGGAGCCTGACTTCACAAATGCAGTCCAGAGCCCATCTGTAATACCTATCAGATGGTTACTGAGGGACCTGAGAGAAAAGAGAGTGTCCAGTGGACATCTGTCCCTACTACAAATCTAACCATGAGCCTAAGATGTTCCCCTTTGGCAAATGTTCCCTACAGTCCAGCTTTCAGGCCCATAAGTAACTAGATTAGGACAAAAGAGAAAATAATAAAACCCTCCAAGCCTCTATTCGGTAGCCATAATGCAGCTGCTCTGGTTGTAACAGCCATGCAGGCAGAACTGCTGATGGGGACCCGACATTTTGCCAAACTATTGTAAGAAATACATGACACATATACTGCTGCACCAGGAATGACAGTGTCTTGGCTTCAGCACAGTTGGAAAAGAAAAGCAGTGTTTCTGCCTCCCATATTGCATCTCTGAGGTGTAAGAACACTTCAGCATTCAGGAAAAATATACATCTTTCCAAAGAATTAAATTTTTAATAGGCCTCTTGAACCTTACTCTTCTTGAATGCTTTTACTTCCACCTTCTTTCTGCTGTGTACCTCGCAAGTAATGTGAAGCTGTTTTGAGAGAAAATGGTATTTTCTCTCTCTGATGTGAAATTCTGGGAAGTGTTTTCTGCTTCAAAAGTTGCTTGTTGGGGTTGTAAATTCAAATTACTGCCATACCTTATGGCTTTCTTTGGCAGCAGAGCAGTACCACAGAGACCAGTGACATATTTCATCCCAGAGAACATATCTAGCATATGTACAGTATGCTAGCTGTGAGAAAAATGGACCCCCTTTGTGTGCCACTAGTAGTAATGAGCATTAGTAAGCAAAAGGAAAACATTTCCAAGGGCTGAGCCAAATGAAGAATAATGATGATAAAGTAACATAACAGAAGAGAAAGAAAATTTACTTTCCATAGAGACTACAAATACCCCTCAGTGGCGGAGTGAAGCATGCTATATCACACACCATTACCAAGACAAACTGCTGGTACAAACCCCAGTCAACACAAATTGCTTGGGAAAACATTTCATGAAAATACAAAGGAAAGACCCCAGCTTTTGGAGTTTTCCTCTGTGGGAAGTACTGTATTAAAAAAATATAATTAAGGACACACATAATGTGAAAAAAGCCACGCTGTAAGAACCCTTGTCTGGAGGCTTTGGGTGTGACAGCCTGGTGAGAACTCATGGACTCAGAGAAGAAGATCAGGAGAGGAAGGCTACCAGTACTAGTAAAACCTTAACAAAACCTGGTAAACTTCAAATAGAAAAGGACCCTCTGGCCTGAGTCCACTGATCTCATATCTTTATTTATGGGAGGTCATTGCTAACCAATCTCACCATAAAACTATTTTTTGTCGTTGCCAAATAGGGCTAGCAAGCATATTTTCTCTTTACAACAAAGAACAGAGAATATCTCCATATAGATGCACTAGAAACCATTCATCATGATCATGCTCCCTGCATTTTTATCCTTTCCTTCTTGCTTCGCCTGTGGTTTTGTTTCTGCAGACGTAAGCTCTCTCTGAGTACAAGTTCTGTGTATCTTTCTCTCATGCTACTGTAAATTATTCAAACACAAAGGCAGTATTTCCTTTTTGTTGTTGTTCTAGAGGCTCAGAAAGACTGTCTGGAAAATTCCTGGTCATGCTCTTCTTCATCCATACTCCTGCTTCTCATTCCTACTTGCTGTTGTAGGCATCATTGCAGGACAATTCCCACACTCCAGCAAACTAAGTATCTCCCAGGAATTCTTCAGGTAACACTGTTTTAGTTTACTGGGACTTTGGTGAGGAGAGGAAAGAAGTATCTGACTCTTTCCTTCTCCATTGGCTGAAGTCCTAGGCAGAATTATTCTGCCTGTGTTTTTTTGGGGTTTTTTTCTTAAGTACGTTACTTTCATTCGACTAATGGGATTTAACCCGTGTAAGATGGAGGAATAATAAAATCATAGAATTTCTTGTGTTGGAAGGAACCCTTAAAGACCACCCAGTCCAACTCCCCTACAATGAACAGGGACACCTAAAGCTACATCAGGTGCTCAGAGCTCCATCCAGCCTGACCTTCAGTGTCTCCAGGGATAGGGCATCCACCACCTCTCTGGGCAAAGTATAAGTCAGAATCTCAGTAGCATCAATTTTCTGAGTTGCTTATTCTAGTACTGTATGGGAACTGTAAGATCATGGCCTGAACCACTGATTGATCGCCTGAGGTGAGCACTGAGTCAGTGCAGGAGCACAGGTGAAGGCAATTGACCTGTGTGACTGGGAAGGGTGGAGTCTGGCTCCACCTCTCCCAGAACCCATTTAAGAACTGACCAGCAGTGGGGAAGAATCTTTTGTTAGAAATCCCTCCTGTGTGGAGTTCCAGGCAAGCTTCAACCTTTAGTGACAGGTGAGCTCTTCCTGTGTAGTTGAGTGTTTTTATACTGTCCGGGTAATTGTCCAAAAATGTACTATCCATCTTGGTTATACTGTTTGGGTACTATTCATTATGGGTCCTCACATTACAGGGTACTATTCATTTGGGTGTTCACCCTGCATAGCATTTTCTTTTTCTTTCACTCTTTCAAGTCTCCTGTAGCTAGGAGTCCCAAGTGATTCTACTAAAAAGAGCTGTTTTGCATCTTCCTGCAAATAGAAGCTAGTGTTGAAGTGCTGAGCCAGTGCTGTTCCCAGCATCACTGCATCTCAACCAGGCACCTGAGGACAGCACTCAGGAAGGCTTTCTGAATTAAATTTTTTCTACTCTCTCTGAGATATTTAAAAGCTTTGGCAGCTTCATCAATTTCTTCATTCCATTCCCCTTTTAATTTGAAATGTGCAGAATGGAATGGAAGTCAAAATTTCTGAAGCATTTTCTTATTCAGACCCAGAAGACTCAGACTTCTTTGGGCAAGCCATAGCCAGAAGAGAGAATGAGCACTTTTCAAAGCCTTGTTTACAGGTTGCTACCTATCAGTCCTCTGTGGCTGGAGCAGAAAGGCAGAGAGCCCCTTGCAATGCTGAGCAATTGCATACACCAATGACTGACTCAGTGAATTTATTGCTATCTATTCTTCTTCCCAGAATCATCACTCAATCTTTTCTATGCTGCACTAAAATGTCATTCTGATTTGACACCTGAAGGGAATAAAAAAAGATGAGACATAAAAATGGAACAGCATAGTCAGAAAGTAAGTTTAAAAGTGATAGGTCTTTTTCAGACTTCATAGAACATAAGCTTTACTCTTTTCTGCCTCTTACTGTTTGCAATGTTAAATGACTGCAGTATAATATCTAACCTTATGAGCTCTTATTTTCTTACTTTTAGTGTATTTCATTGACCCTCTATTTCTGCTTTACCTCTTGGCTACTTACAACAATAAACCTTAATGTTTGTGTGGGTAGAAAGTACCAATGGAATCAGATGTATGCAGGCATGTAGCTCCAGTAAGTTGGACAATGCTGATCAGTGCTGAACAATGTAGAAGCTGAAGTAGAAATAAATATTTCTAAAGCATATCTACTAATTTTTCAGAAATGAAACACATAAAACTATGGATGTGCTCATTTATGGCGTTTTGAGGATCATGAAATCTAATATCAAATGAATTGGCTTGATATTAATGGGAGAAAAATGTATTCTACAGTAATCTACTTAATATAGGCACACATTATATATGCTACTTTGTGTGTATATTATTGAAAGGATTAGTTATGAGTTGCAGAAATGGCCCAAGAGAAGCAGTTCCATCTCCATTTTATATAGAGTGTAACTGAGGCTCAAGGCTAATATAATGATGCTCAGAGCTGCACTGCAGCTCAACTGATGGTGAGAACAGTTTTGTTAAGCTTCCCCTCACACTACTCTCTCGTCTGCAGTGCATTCTCTTCCTTTTTCCTTAAGCATTTGATTAATCACGTTGTGCTACAGCCCTGGCTTCATTAGTTTATACAGAGCACCTTTATAGGTACACGTGACTGAGTATCATTACCTCTCTTCAGTCAGAAAGTATTATTCAGTGATATGGCAGGGCTGCAGCTGCATCACTCCCAGAGCCCCATCAGGGCTATAGCAGCAGCAGCTATCCTAACTGTTAGTGGAACAATAATAAAAAAAAAAAATTCCTGTTGTGGCTTTTAAGGTCCCTTATTCTGTCTGAGTAGCAACAGTAATAACTCCAACTTACAACTTTTTTAAAAAATAAATTAATAAAGTAAGTTTGCTTCCTACTTGGGGTAAGGGGACTTTACTCACACCTGATGCTCCTGAGAGAGACTAAACTCTCTTACATTAGAGGTGGATCTGATCCTGTATGGCTACATACATAGTGCATGCTGTTAAACACAACAAATCTAATGGGACAGATGTTTATCTAGGTCCTGTGAAGTTATCAGAGTAACCAGCGAAGTACAGTGATCTATATTCATGCCACATTTATTTACAGTAATGTTTTGCATAATTAATAAATGAAGATTTGGCAGTCTGCTTGTGGACAAGCTCATGGTTATAGAAACTGTGGAAATTCATCCAATAAATAATTAACTGTGAATTAAACATTCAACACCAGCAGTAGAAGAGTAGTAAAAGCTTTTGTTTGCGATCCCTTTTTATGAAGTGAAAATAGATATTCTTAATTGCTTTTTAAAGACAGACTGAAGCCATAAGTGTAGATGTGTACTGAGACATCTCTGAGGAATTATTTTAACCCCTTGAATCCTACATCAATCTACTGCAGAAACAAGAAATGATTTGCAATGTATGCATCAGAATACACAGACTGGAGAGACTTGACATTTCAGTAGCATAGACATTTTACTTCAGCCAAGTAAACAAAATGAAGGAGATAGTCATAATTGACAGGTATGGAATCTGTGCAAATTATGTCTAAAATTCAAGACAATAAATCTTTTCTCCTTTGGATAATGAGCAAAAATCACTGTTTTGTTGTCACAGATCGGTACAAACCAAGCACATCTGTGCTACCTTGCAGCCTGAGCCCCAAATACCAGGCACGTGGCTATCCACGCTTTCCAGCTGCTCAGACATCAAATGCTGTTTTCATGATCTGTGCTCCAAGTAGCAGTCACCCCCACTTAGCCAAGATGGGAAGATGCACAAAAAAACAAGCTCTCATTGGAGTGTCCCACAGCCAGGAATTTAAATTTTGCAGTTTGCTGGAAGCTTTCTGACATTTCTAAGGAGCCAATAGTTTAATCTGGGTCAAAAGATTTTGTATTAACGTATTATTGTACGGGAACTTCTTTTCCAATAAGAATACAGTTTGTTTTTTTACAAATACTCAGTGCAGGCAAACATCTGAGCACATTGCTAAGAAAAATTACTTCTGAGAAAATAATTCTCATCTCTCCAGGGGAGAAAAACCCGAGGCTTCATTTTTGTGGGAAATAATAGAAATGCAAGACAAAAATGTTTAGTATTTTGTTTTGTAAAGCTATCAGAAGTGTGGTGTTTTATCATTTTTGGCACTAGCATATATTGCGTTCCATCTCCACTGTTCTTGTTCCAGTGCATATGACATGCAACACAACATGCAAGTAACTTTAATATGAAATTCTCAAGAAAAAGGATGACTCAGGCTGCAATAAGCTGCATTCTGGATGTGGAGGACTGCACAAACTCTGCAGTGTCCAGTGTGAGCATGCCCCACCATGGTTATTTGTCTCTGCAGCAGCTGAGGTTTGAACAGGAATTTGCATGTTCCACAGGCAGCATCTTATTTCTGGGTCAGCCTTGACCTTTTCCTGCTTGTAGGGATGTCAGCTGCTCTGTGGTGATCTCCAGCTGAAGCAGACTCTTGCGTATTTTCCTTCAGTCTGTCACTGGGTGAATATATAAAATGCAGCCTGAGAACACAGCAGAAACATGTGTTGGTCTATCTGCTGAAGTCAGGCCAACTCTGCTATTGGCCTTGATACTGGCACTGTAGGGTGGAAATGGAACCAGTCTTCTTGAGGCCAGGTTTTAATGATTTATATTCCTTCTTTTGTATTCATTCAAATGACAGAAAGAGGTTTGGGCTATTGCATTAGATATATTAACGCATAGTTTTGTGAATATTTCTGGGCATGTAGGCTAAGTTTGAAAATTCAATATACTTGCAAAATTGCAAGTATAAATCAAATAACAACTAAAGCATTTCCTCAGACCAATGGTTTTAAGTGCTCTCAACAGCTGGAAAAACTGCAGACTCTTTGCTATGCAAAATTGGCATGTATAGATTTGGAGCACAGACAGTCCTTTGCTAAGCTACAGCAATTCGTCATGTTTAAATCTGTTTGTTGTTAGCAGGGCATGTTACTGTGGTGCTCTGACAAAAGTCTATGCTTTCACTGGAAAAGACAAGAAAAGTTTTTGAGAACAAACTGAAATTACCAAAATTAGAAGGGGGAGTTATGGTTGCCATGTATAGCATGTTTCTGTTCTGCTTTTGTTTTATTTAATTTGTTGTTGTTTTTTGAGGGAATTGGGTGAGAAATCAGCAATATACTTAATACTAGAAAGACCTTGAACTTTCACTGCGGAGGGAAATTTATGATTGCAGCATATGAAGTCTCAGATATAGGTTATTATCAGTCTTGTCAGGTAAAAGTAGCTCCTTTTTTTTCTTTTCCAAAGAGCTCTATGAATGATCCTTATCAAGGAAGATGTGGAATCAAAGAGAAATTGCTGTGAATTCCTTAGCAGTTCCCAATACCATGTCATGTCCCTGTGATACCTCCTGTAACTGAGAAATCTGCCAGCTGGTAGGTTTAATTGCGCTGAGGCTTGCTGATTTTACAGCACAATATGCATCCCAGGATTTACGCTTCAGAAGAGTCGTCTATTTCAGATTTTCTTGTGCGATTCAGCTTTTATTAAGCAAGAATTTGTACATTTACAATGCTTCAGACAGAAGAGGGAAACTTGGGAAAAAATAGGCAAAGAAAACCCTGCAGAATTTTGAGTACAAATTAATATAATGAATCTCCATAGCTCTTCTTTGCAGGCATGGGCTCAGTTACCAGCATGCTAGGGGATGACCTGGACCAACATCCAGGCAGGAAAGGTACATGCTGAGCACTCAGCAGTTTAGGTAAGATGCTGTTGAATGGTTAATAATCATTCTGAAGTGGGAGGAATCAGTGTGTGGCTCTCAGTAAAAGACTGCCTGGCCACAGCTGCACAGGGAAATGGATCCCTGGTGTGTTGGAGGCTGTGGGAAGCGGTCAGTGGTTCTGATGAAGCAGCTGTGTCAGGAAAAAGCAACAGGATGCAAATATCTCTGCCACAGGGAGAAGGTAGAGGGGAGAAGAGGCACTAGCCTGTGAATGTTATATATTAAAGCTGCCTAAGTGTTATCTTGACACAGTGTGAGAAAGGTCTTCTTCCTCACAGACTGGATTTTCCTGTACACTGGACAAAAGTCTTGGCTTTGCTTTGTGTATATGCTGGACTGCATATGTATTATGCTTCAGCATACTTCTGGTTTAGAATAATCATGGCTGGTTTGGTAGCTGTTGTGGCCACATATTTCATCTCCACACGGTGGTAATTACACTTGAACGCAGGGAGGCTTAGATGGCATAGCAGAATTCATTATTCATAGATCTACACTCTACTCTGTAATGCAAGGATGTGTGTCTTGTAAACAGACATGTTTATAATGGGCAAACAAACAGTTGCAGAAGATGAAAGCAGATACTAAGGCAAATATATTTTTCTTTAGTTATAATGCACATGAGAATTAGGAATAATGACTTTATCCCAGCACTTTTTCATAGGAACCTAGGGAGAAAAGCTGCCAAAAACAGAATTGAAAAGCGACAGCAAAATATTTATCACTTTTAACCATATGCATATGCTGAATTTAAGTATGCAAATGACCTTGGATACATAGGCCTTAGGTCATAAATGAAAAGAAAGCCCACATTGTTATGGCCCAAAACAGACAAAACAAATATTGAACAGTTCTGATCTTTGTTTGTGATGTTTCTAACACTCCTTAAGTGCAGCATGTGTTCATCTAAACTTGATACAGAGACAACAACAAAAAAAGCACCTGAACTTGAGAGAGAATTGGTAGGAAGGATCCAAGTAATATCTTCACTTCTAATAAATTTTCTTCTCCTGTGAGCATTGACGCTCTTTTGTTTTCCTTTCCAAGATGCAGCTGTAAAACAGTTTATCAGATACAAATAAAATTTTCTTAAATTCAGTGGAGGAGAATAATGAATTGGTTTAATAGGCCTATAAACAACCTAAGTCTGTGGACATTTGGAAATAATGGTCTCAATTAGGATCTGTAATGTATTCTGAGAGATATCATAAGAAATGTGGCAGCGTGCTTATTTTTCTCTTCTCCCAGTGATCACCTGCAATATGCAATAAAATGCTAGGATGTACTCATAAAAGAGCCATCACAGTATCCTCCCTAATATATATGCAAATATTTCATCACTTTGAAACTTTGAGGCATATGGGAAAGCTGTTACAAATTAAGATCAGCTTCAAGTTGCCATATAAATCAAAGCAATAGCTCTACTCTAAATAAAATATCTGTTCAGGGAAGTAAGCTATTTGGATTAAACAGAGATACAAGTTAGTCCCACTCAGCATCTCCACAGAACAGGCAGAGCTCTGCTCTCACCCTTCATCTAAAGTGAAGACTTTTTACAGTTTGGAGGACTTTACAGTCCTCTGGGCACCGTACCATATCACGGAGTTGGAAGATCAAAGAATATCCTGAGTTGGAAGGGACCCACAAGGATTATAGAGTTCAACTTCTGGCTGCATGCAGCACCATCCAAAATAGACCACATGTCTGAACATTTTCCAAATGTTCCTAGAGCTTCAAGCTGTGAACAATGCCCTGAGGAGCCTGTTCCATGCCCACTGCTCTCTGGTGAAGAACCTTTTCCTAAAACTCAGTCTGATTCTCCTCTGGGTACTGATATGGATTTCCTGAGGCTTGACTACTCTGATGGACTCAAGGTTGCAAAAGCCTCTTGCTGTTTTGAGGGAATCCCTTGAGCTGAGAGGGGGTGGAAATATCCCATTTCAAACCCTTTCCTCTGACAACCTTTGAAATCCTAGAAAGGGGTATGTTCTCTGCTCTTCATACCTAAAAGCATGGCAGTATTGCAGGAAACTCCATTCTTCACAGCAGCAGGCAGCAGCAGGATGCCTGCCTACATTAGTGCTTCTCTGAAGCGAGGCAGCCTAAAGGAAGTAATCAATATTTTTCTGAAGTTTGGGAAGGAGGGGTAAGGGAAATATACAAAAAAAAAGTCTATGAAGTGGTATTGCTTTCTAGGATTGAATTATGGAAACTATCTTTCAGTATCTAAAGAGGGACAACAAGAAAGAGCAGACTTTTTAGCTGGGTCTGCTGCGATAAGACAAGGGGAAATCAGGTTAAAAGAGGGGTGGTTTAGGCTGAACATAAGGAAGAAGTTTTTTACGATAAGGATGGTGAGGCACTAGGACAGGTTACTCAGAGAGAAGGTGAGTACCTCATCCCTGGAGACAGGCTTGTGCTGGCATTGCCTGCTGCTTTCTTTTCAGGACAATCTACATGGAATTGGGGTGTAGAAATGGATACACCTTTAGTCTCCAGCTCTGCTACTGCAGGCTCTTTCTCTACTGATAAACAATTGCATTTTACTTCTAGTCTGACTCCAAATGTGTCAAGTAGTGAGGCTCTGGTGGAACTTCATTTCACAGGATAATTGATTCTGCTGTCAGAAACAGAAACCCTGTGTTAGTGCTTCTAACAGAAACGCTGTTAGAAAATAATTCCAAACAAATAATGCATTCAGAGGATGAGGTTTCTCCCCCTGCCTGTGGTAATCTTGCAGCACTTCAGAAGTCCCTTGGCTGTCTCCACTTTTTGCACTGATTTGGCACTAGGCAGATCTCCCGCACAGGTGCTGTCTTTCAGAAGCCCATGCTGCTTGGACTTCTTGTGCTCAGTCCAAGCTTCCTCTCTAGGCACAGAGCTCCCATGTTCAACTGGAGGATCTGATCAAACAAGAGAGCAGTCAAAGGTGGGAAGGCTTTTACTGATGAGCAGGAATGGATATCTACTGTTCCTTAATACCTGCCTAATAAGGGTGTGAGAATAGTACAAGCCCCAGGATTCAGTGCTATTTCACAGGTATTCTGAGAGAAAAGACCCTGTCTCTGATTCTCAGCTCTCTTGGCCCAGAGTACTTCTGAAAACTTTCAAAACATGAAAAAAAAACCAAGAAAAAAAAATAAAAGTGAAAAAATGAGAACTCCTTGCTCTGAAATTTCAGGAAAAACAAAAAACAAACAAAAAACCCTGAAACGTTTTTGTAAACTAAAACTTGAACATTTTGGGTTTAAGTTCCAAGCAAAGTTGCACCATTTGCTAGTGATCCCCACTGGGTTTTGAAAGAGATTAAAGGTGGTACTGCAGTTTTCATTACAGAATGTTTCATACTTTCTGTGAGTTATGTAGCATAAACAATGTTGCCCATTAAACAACTATTATTGAAAGCTCACAGCTCCTCTCCAAGAATGGAGATTTTTCTCTGTGGGGAAGTATTCATGATTTATGTATCATACCTCCAGATGAGCCACAGTGTTGCTTACTTCAGAGGTGAGCTGATTTGTTCCTGGGCCGCTGTAAGTGGGAAACCATAGGATGGCAACAACATTACCAGCACAGAGGAGCAATGCTGGCAGACTTTTAGCCCTTATGAAAAGCGAAGCCTGCAGGAGGGGAAAGCAGGAAGAAGTGCTGGTGTTGGCTGTAGCCATGCAGCAGATATGGTTTATTAGCTGGGAAGGAGCAGCAGCTCACAGCAGCAGTATGGAAAGTCCAAGAGTGCAGGGGTTTGCATCAACTGATTTATATTTCTTCATGGGAACAACTCCTAACTCAGTCCTGCTAATGGCAAAAGCCAGGAATTTCATGCTTTGGAGAACTATAATAATGCTTCTGTATGTGCTTATACTACAGAGGAAAAAAAAAGCTACTCCTTTGCTTTCACACCAGAAATGAATGCTGGTAACACTAGGAATGAGTTGGATGCCTTGGAAATAATTCATGTAATATATTTTGCTCCCACGAGGATGCCTTGTTTATAGATTACTTCCAGATCCTGCACTTCTGAGAAGCATTATCTGCTTTGCGTACCCCCCCACAAGAGCATGACTGATTTGTAGGAGCAAGCTCTGCTCCCCCTTTTGCTTCCAACATCCAGGTGCCGTCACATTTACCACTGAGGCTGCTCTCCTGGGTCACCAAGAAATGAGCAGACTAGGAACACCCAGAGCAGCTTCCCTGGGCAGGGTAGCATGGAGGTGGGCAGCCACAATGCACTTAGAAGCATGGAGGACAGAGGACACAGCAAGTATGTGGTGATTTTGAGAACCTGAAAGGTGACTGCACAGACACTGAAAGAAAGCTGAAAGTCTTTTGGTTGACTTTCCTTGTATTAGAAGAATGATAATTATTCAGAGACATTTTTGAGTGAGCACAGCTTTTTTTGTCATGTCTGTCAGGGCTTGTGCTTGCACAAGAAGTTAGGTGTTCATGCAGACTGTAATTTGATGAATAGAATAAAAGAAGAGTCTATTCTAAGACATTTTCCCATTTTAATAGTTCCCAGGCTTTCACACTGCTTTTAAGGCACCACAGTGGATGACAAAATCAGGATGCTCTCACTGGTTCCATGGACATGAAGACTACCAAGCACTTGAAAGGATGAGATTGCAGTGCAGTGTGGTGGTGGTGTTCTGCATTGTGGGAGTTTTCAGTGTGTGCTTGATAAATGTGTGTAGTTTATCTCAGCTCCTAAACCTGCAACTTACTACAACCACCCTTTGTAGTTCCTGGGGGCTAGACACATTTTCTTCATTAACACCACTCTTTGTCAGACTACCCTCTAAAAAAAACAAGTGAAAACATTTGCAAGATGTCTACATCTAACTCATCTTCCAGAAAGTTACTAGAGCTCTAGCTTGGCCCTAACAAACCTTTCACTGCTAATCACTAACATCTGACTAAATATGGATAGTCTTTCAATGTCACCTGCCGTCCTCTCGGCCCTACCCTGCCTTCAGGCTCAAATGCTATTTCCACTGTAATAGATCAAAACAATCAATGTCATGGGATGAAATGGTTTGTTAATGTGGTACCCAGGGCAGTGTAAAAAAAAAAAAAAGAAAAAAAACACACAAAAACCAAACATATGCCTGAACAAAAATCAAAAGATGGAAAAAATAATGTTTCTTTATTGCAGGAAGCACACAGATGAGGGAAATAACTCTAGAGGAAACATAAAGATGATACAGATTATTTCTAGAGGAAAGAGAAGACGTGCAGTCTGCTACATGATTTGTGGCTTTCTGTTTGAACAACGCTGAGCAACTCTTCTTTTTAGCTGATGCCTAGGAATACAAATTGTCTACTAAATATCCACAGCTGTAGTCTGCTCTGCAATTGAAGCAACTGCAGCATGTCTCTGCTGTTTGCTTTGTATAGAGAAGGGGGAAGGATCCAAAGAGAGACAAAGACCACAGCATCCTTACTGAGACCTGTGTATTAAGGCTGTGGTTTTTCCTATTTCTCCTTCTGGTTTCTCCTTGTGGTTTGTGCAGTAAGAGAAAGGGAAGTAGCAGCACAAGAATAACTGTAAAGCCTGAACTTGATCAAGGTCTATGTTCATTTTGGAATGATTTGTCTGAATAGGTCTCACAAATCCATTAAAGCTCTTTCATGCTTTTCTAGGCAATGTAATGTCTCCCCTGTACTCATACCTCACATTGAGACATATCTTGGTTTTGTACCTGGGCCCTGCCCCTGATCACCAATCTTTTGTCCCATTAAAATTAAGGCACATAGATGCATTGGCTGTCTGTGTTAAGATTTCATGCTATTGCTGCTGCTTACAGCTTGTCCTATGGTAGGATATAGAAGTTCTGGTCATGGTCCAAGATTTTCTCTTTTAAGGGATGCAGATAAAAGCAATGTGACCTTTTAAAGGGCTAAAGATTTATTGATCTTTTTAAGGACATCTGAGGTGTACAAAGTGTATTCCGTAATGCAGCAGATCAGTTTATAAATAACACACAAATGGCACATTAGGAGCAAAGTGAATGCAAAGCACAGATTCATCAAAACTATAAAAAGTCATAGCCCACATAAACGATCACTGAACCTCGACATACAAAACTTGCATGATCCTCTGTGATTAGGTATTATGTGCAATTTTCACCTTCACATACCACGGATGAACAAGAGGAGTAAAGGAAGTCACAGGAAGGTTGTATACTGTCATGGTGCTTAAGTTAAGTTAGAACATTCTTTCCAGTCTGTGTTATCTGTAATACGTGGCTGCTGGGAAACCAAAATCACTTTATTTTAGAGCAGCTCAATTACAATAGTACATTAGATAACAAAACATATATCAACCAGTCATATTTTTAACATTTTAGTAAACATTTATTAAAAATTTAAAATATCATATCCACGTAAAGTCCTTAAGAATCAAACATGCCATTCACGCTTGGGAATCTCAAAATGCACAGTGTTTCTCACCAGCTCTAAATTGCTTCATTTAACATCAGGTAACAACTCTGCTGCTTAGTCGTGAAGTCTGTGAATCCCACTATCTGCTCTCTGATTTCACAAGGAATAAGGGCTTTGTTTTTCTGACTATGGGGGATGCACTTGCACATAATACCTGGCTGTTTGAATGGATCAATACAGGAGGCAGGGTGAATTACACCAGGAGACAGAGGCAGAGAATAATAAAGTACTTCAAATCGTTTCAGCTAAATACATTTATCAAAAGAAAAATATACTAATTAACAAATTTAACAGCTTTCAATTAATTAAATCTCCATATTTCAAGGTGTTTTTAAGTCATATTTTAAAATCCAGATATCACACTATTCAGACACACTTGAAATAATTTTGCTTATGTTCTGAATAATGAAAGAACTGAAAGGTCATACCTGGGTCCTCTAAATTAAACTTATGCTCGCTATAGATGAACCCATCATCATTTGTCAGGCAACATGCATCATGCATATGTAACACTTGGCATTTTAGTATATTATGACTAATAACAGATCTGAATGTTGAGTTGCTTGATTTTTATTAGTAAGCTTATTATTGAAATATAGACATTTAATCAAATTTATGTAACTGTGTGAGTACAGAATTTTATACTAAAAAATAACAGTTGTGCTACTGAGAGACAGAAATATACAGATCCACTGTGTTTTAAGCACTTATGTTTTGCAGCAGAAAGGGAGTAGGAGCAGAGAGGAAAAAGAAAAGAAAGAGAGGAAAAGAATAAATTAGAGGCAAAAAAGTCTTAGAAAGATATGCGTCATGTGGTTAGGTCACAGCCTAAACCAATGGTTGAGCACCAGGTGGAAAGGTTTGGCTAACTCAAGGAGCTCAAGTTCAGGCAATGCATTTGAGTGACTGAAAAGGGTTAGCCTGAATCCGACTCTCCTCGTACCCATTTAAGGGTTAGCAGCCAAGAGTTAGCAAAGCCATCTCTTTGCACAGAGATTATGTTCCTCTTATCCTGTTACTGGTTGCTGGAAGGAGTGTGAGCTACTTTTCTTTCTTTGTTACTTGCTATTTCCCTGTAGTACTTGTATCCTATTTGAAGGTATTGTCATTGCCTTCTTTTGCTATGCCTGCTGAAAGACAGATAAATATATTGAAAGTAAAAGGCAATGGCTTTGTCAGTATTAGGCTTCTCTTAGTTTCTTGTTATAAGCCTAATATGTGTAGTAGATTTATTGAAATAAGTGATCTGCCCTCAGACAGCTGTGTGGAAACCACTGCATGCTTTCTAAACTCCTGGCCATTTCACGTTCTCAGTTTCTTTCTAGATTTTTCACTGTTTGTAGACTATCCTTTGCAGCAGAGGTGGGTGTTATATCACCTGAACATATAAGCTAGGAGTGGTTTCAGCAAGTTCATTTTGCTCTTCTAATTTTGGAAGCTACTGGAAGGTTCTTTCATAACAAGAGGGAGACATTCCACCTGCAAATGTGGCTGCATCTAAAAATATAGTTGCCGGTGCAAGGATGGCAGAAGGTGTTGCAGCATTTGTATTTGCTAGATGTATTCAACACTGAGGATCTTGTAGCACTACACCAGTGCTATCTAGTGCTGAAATGCAATGCAGAATCTCTGCACAGTTTTAGGGAAGCTTCTACTGACTGGGATCCATCTCACCCACCTTCAGCCTCATAGAAGTTAAGCGTGCAGCCAAACTCATCTGGATTGAGTCCTTGCTGTAACCAAGTGAAAGAGCTGGGCATCTCTAAAGGTCAGTGATATATCTAAAGTATACTCATGGGCATATATTGAAAGAACTCCCCATGACTACAGAGGAAATTGAGATACAAATGATAGACAGTCTAGGCCACTGCTTTGGAATAAGCTTTAAAAGTAGGTGAGAAGTGTTACATTCTAACTCACCGTGTGCTCACTTACGTAAGTATATGACTGTATAAATGGTGACCTAGCTAAAATGATAGTTGTGTTTTCCCATCTTGAGTATGTGCGGAGGACTGCACTTTAAATTCTTTTTTATTAATTTTTGTTCTCTGTTTCCAATGTAATCACACGTGTCTTATATCAGACAGGTGCTAAATGTTTTCTATGATTGCTTATAGAAAAAGATAGAAGTGATTAGAAGTAACATAATAAAATTTTATTTATTTTCCCTTACTTAGAGGAACAAATTGACTACTGGTGTTACTATTGAATGTTTCAACGTTAGTGTGTGCTCTTAGAACATA